>NC_138979.1:188351901-188835937 GCF_964341445.2 Mesoplodon mirus | reverse complement strand
TGCCCCCCAGGTGGCCAGGCCTGGGCCGGGGCTCAGCTGGCCGCACTGGGACCCTGAGCCCCCGAGCCCCCATGCTCCGGGGGTCTCAACAGGAGCACGAGTCCTCTAGGGAATGTGATGCCTACAAGGCTGGGGTGCCCTTGGGAGGAAGGGGCCTTCAGGGCGGGGACCCCTGCTGCCTGGGGTGGGAGCACGGGGGCTTGCGGTGGCTCTAGGGTGTTTCTTGGTTTGGGGCAATCTTCTATCTGAATACCACATTTCACAATAAGAAGGGTTTTTTCTTTAAGAGAAAAGGAAGAGCAGAGGGGAGTGGGAGGGGCAGGCCGTGTGAGCACCCTTCATCGAGTTTGGTGCCCAGAAAAGGGAAGGACAGGAGCTCTGGGGGCCAGGGAGGGACCACGGAGAGGGAGGGGCGGGCGAGCGGGAGGCCGAGGCCAGCTCTTAGGAGGGTCCCCCAGGGGCGGTGAGTGCCAGGCTCTCCCTCCTCCTGGGCTCCCCCGTGCCCCATGGCAGAAGGCCCCTCGGGGCTCCCTCCCCTCCATCGCCCCAAGCCCCATCGATCCCGAGGCCGGAGCTTTCAGTCATTGCAGGGGTGCTCCCTTCCTGGGACCTCCCCCCGGCCCTCGGGCGCCGCCACTGCCCCCCCAGAGAGTCTGGGGCGGGGGTCTGGTCGGGAGGGGCCAGGGGATGCTGGAACCACGGGGCACCCCCAAGGACTGGCTGGGGAGGGACCAGGTCCTGTAATTAAACTAGGGTCCCTCACCTGGCCCCACCCCAGACTCTCCTGCATGGTTTCGGACAATTATGTTACTTTGTGTTTTTCTCTCAGTGGTAAAAATGTTAATTTGTAATGCTGCTCTGATAAAACTTTGAAACCACACCATATGCTGCAAACACACTGCTCATGTTGGTGACACAGTCTTACTGAAGTGAAGGGGACAAGGCCCTGGGGGCTCTGGAGGGTCCTGGCTGCGGAGGGGCGCTCAGGCACAGAGCAGCCCCCTCCATCTTCTGCGCATGTCCCACGTCACCTTCTGAAACACGATGAGCCGCCCCCGCGGAGGTCTCGGTCACCGCCCCACCTCACTCCCAAATTCGGCGGGCTGGGGGGGGCATCGGGGGAGGCGACGGGGCCCAGAGGCGTCCCGAAGGGGACGCGGGGAGCTGGGCGGGACCGGAGGGGGTGCGCGCGGGGAGAGCAGGGGGGTCTCGGAGAAGGGGCGCCAGCGGGCGGCAGGGCTGGGAGGCGCCGCGACCCCAGCCTCTGCTGCTGCAGGGCCTCCGCCCCCTCCCCACCCCCGGCGGGGCCGCGACTTCGGGACCCTGCAGGGCCGGCCTCTCCACGGGCCCACTTGCCTGCTTTTAGGATTAACTGGGAGCCCTGCTCCCAAGCAGGCGTGCAAGTTTCCCCAGAAAGACGTTCACGAAGCCCTCTGCAGGTCCACCGCCAGGGCTGCTTGGACCTGGGCTGCTGGCCGCCCACGCCTCCCCTCTGCGGAGCCCCTGGTCCTGCCGCCGGAGGACCAGGTCCGCGGCGGGCCTGGGATGGGACCGCCTGCCGCCCCCTCCCCCCACCGGCCCTCTCCTCTGGCCAGGTCACCTTGCTTTAGAAAAGTGAGCATTTTAGGTTTCTTAAGTCCAGCATTTTAGTGGTTTTCACCAGCAACCTCGTTCAGGGGGTCGCTGTGCCCTGCTGATGGAAACAGTCCCCACCGTGGCTTTTCCCTTTGGTGTTTCACTTCCTGGGCTTACAGGGCACCTTCCTTCAGCATTGGTGGTGGCCAGCCCGGGAAGGACGGGCAACAAACGGGCAAAACCTAGACAAACAGTAACTCTCCCCGTCAAGCTGTAACCCATGGGGAGGCTGGGGGCTCTCAGGTGCATAGAACCGGGGTGCCTTGTGCAGGGCAGGGCTTGGGGTGGACGCACCCGCAGAGACACACAACACACTCAGAACAAGGCCACGGGCCCACGTGTGTGCAGATGCGAAAGCTTGAGAAACGGCTCCAGGAGGTCGCCCAGCATGTCCACCTCCAGGCTGGGTCCCTCACAGCCCTTCCCCACAAACCCAGCCCCGCCACCACCATCCCAGAGACCCGAGCGGCCCCCGCGGGCCCCGGCTCCCTCCCCTGGCAGGCACCAGGGGGGTCGCCCCCTCCTGCCAGAACCCCCAGGACCCCCACCCCAGAGGTGCCAGAACAGGGGGCCAGGAGGGGGTGCCCTCGTCCTGTCCCCCAAGCGCCAGTCTCACTGTCCAGGGCCCAGCGTCCCCTGAGTTCTCCAAATGCTGCACTCGCCGTGGACGCTCACCACAGGTGCAGCCGCCACAGCCCCAATGACCCAGGACCAAGGGGTGACCTACTGCCAGTAAGCTCGGCCCGCTGGGGACAGGGTCCAGGCTGAACCTGGGGCTGGGGTCAGGGGACCTAGGGCCGGGCTCGGGTGAGCCTGGGGTTGGCCTCCGTGCAGGCGCCCAGGGCGGCCCCGTGAGCTGGACATCCGGTCCCGGAACACGCTGAGCTCTGCTGCCCCGCTGTGGTCGCCAGCAGCATCGCATGCACTGGGCCAGCAGGAGGCTCTGCCCAGACCTGGGGCCCCTGGGCGGGCAGGGGGCAGAGGGCATGGCCAGCACCACCTGGAGGAGGGTGTCGGGGTTCATCCTGGGGCCCAGAGAGCGTGTGCATCCTGGACCCCATCCTCGCCCCACGTCCTTTCGGCGCAGGTGAGCTTTGGGGTCCTTGGAACACCCTTACAGGAAGGGTCACACCGGGCGCCAGGCACACCTGGGGGCCCTGCGCTGTGGGGAGCCGGGCCCTGTGCCTGGGCACCTGTGTTGGCAGGTGTGGACACGGCAGGTGTGTCAGCTGTCCTGAGGACTGCAGGCCCAGCCCAGGGGCGAGGGCAAGGACTGAGGATCACACACTGCTCCCTGCTTGGCTGGGGCTGCCGTATTATCGCTGCAGGTTGTGAGGACACTCTCCACGTGCCCCACGGGTGACCTCCCAGGCCCCATTCTGCAGCCTGTCCCAAGGTCATGTGCAGCAGGTCCCAGGGAGGCGTTCACTCCCGGGTGTCCCCTAGGAGGACATCTGGACATACCAGCTGTGAGGCCCTGTCTCCTCCCAGACCAGGGTTGTCCCCACAGGGACCACAGAGCGAGGCTGGGCACCCCCTGGCGTAGCCTGCACCTTCGCAGTTCTGCCATCGCTGGGTCACCAGCACCCTCCCCACAACCTCGGAGCTCTGAGAGGCGGCTCTGTGGGCAACACGTGGGCAGCCTGGGACAGGGTCAGGGGTCCCCCTGGAGCTTCCCCAGGGCTGGGGTTCAGGGTTGCACTTGGGCCGGGCCAGGACTCGGTTCTAGGCCAAGTGAGCAGGTCCGTCCAGCTGCTCAGAGACTCACCAGCTCTCCTGCCCAGGCGGCGGGAAGCTCCCACCCCCACCCCAAGGCATTGCCCCCGCACCACTCCGGGGGTGGTTACCCAGACCCAGGCCCAGTGCCCATCTGCGACAGGGCAGGACCAAGCCTAGGCATGGGCCTGGGACCTGGGTGGGTCGCAGTCTGTATCAGGGTCAGGGGGATTTCTGAATGGACGGCTGAGATGGCCCGAGAGTACGGGGGTGGGTGCTGAGGAGGGCACTGCCCTGTGGCCAGGGTTAGTGTAGGGGGTCTGCATGGATCAGGGAGAGGCGCCAGGCCAGGGCCCATCAGTCTGGGAAGTCAAGGCAGACAGACACCCCTGCAAGCCAGGCCCCCGGGGGTGAACTGGGAAACCCACACCCAGAGGGAGGCAACAAGGAAAGCAGTCGGTCCAGCTCTGCCGGGGCTCCGGTGCGGGAAAGGCCCCTCCCAACCCCCCACAGCCCCGGGCAGGCAGGAGCCAGGACTCAACCTCCAGGGACCCTAAACGTCCTGACAGCCATCGACATGGCTGGTCCTGCTGGGTGATCCGCGAGGGGCCTGGCAGATGCAAACATTGCTCCCACTGGGACTGCCTACTTGGGGCACTGAGACTTCAGCCTCAGAGAAGGCTCAAGATAGAGATCTGAGAACGGAAGCCCACTAACAAAGAAAATCATAATGAAGCAAAAAGAAGAAGCCACCTCAAACGAGAATCGGTGAAACAAGGAACCACAGAGTAAGATCTCAGGAAGTGCCGGTTATCAGAACCATCAGACTCAGAACATGCAGGGTGTGAGCTGAAGGGGCTTTTTTTAAATTGAAGAATGTATTCAAATCTGACAAAATAAGATAAAAGTGTTCAAGAAACCAATAGATTTGAAAAGAGGTCCTAGAACTGGAAAAGGTGGTGTTTGACAGTGGAATCAAAACAGCACACAGGACACAGCTGGAGCGAGAATTCGTGATGGAGGAAAAGTTAAAGACACAATGTAAAGGCAGCACAGAGAGGCTAAGAGAGAGGACACGGACGGCAACACCAAGTGCCCTGGACACTGGAGCAAACATGCCACACCACGGACTCATCTTCCAAAGAAGAAGTGGGCGCACGGAGAGGCAAGGGCCCAGAATTGTCCAAAGACTTGAGAGACCGGGCCCAGCACGCTGGAGAATCCCAGCAGACCCCACACAGGAGAATGTTCTAGTCTGCTCGGGCTGCTGTAATTAGCACCGCGCACTGAGCACAGAAACTACAGATTCTCCCTTCCTGTCCTGGAGGCTAGAAGTCCAAGATCAAGGTGTCAGCACTCGGCCTCTCCTGAGGCCTCTCTCCGTAGCGTGTAGGCGCCATCTTCTCCCGTGTCCTCACGTGGGCACCCTCTGTGCGTGTCTGTGTCCTAATGTCGTCCTCTTATGAGGCCACCAGCCAGACTGGATCAGGGCCCACACTAGTAACCCCACTTCAACTCGATCACCTCTCTAAAGGCCCTATCTCCAAGTGCAGTCACATTCTGAGGTCCTGGAGGTTAGGGCTTCAACATTTGAACTGGGTGGGGGGGACACAGTTCAGTCCATAACATTAAATAAAAGCAAAATGCAATTCCTGACACACTGAGGTGAACACTCAGCGGAAAAAAGACGATTTTAGAAGCAGGTAGCCAGGCACACTGGGCAGGGCAGGCTCAGCCGTGGCTGCTGGTCAGGACTCAGTAGTTAGGGTCACACTGGCAGATCCGCCTGTGCGGCCGCGACCCCTACACACCATCCAGTCCCCGCAGTGACCACACGGCGAGGCTCGGGTGCCCCCTGGTGGCCGTCCTGCGCCATCGCACACGCCCCAGACCAGGCGGTTTCCCAGACCCGGGAGAGAGGTCACAGGGCAGCACCTCCTGGCACCCCGCCCACCGTCTGGGTATTGCATTAGACCCCAAAGTGTAAAATAAATACCCGTGAGTCCACACGGATATAAGTACATAATGGATTCACTGATAGAAGTGAAAAATTGATGAAAAATAAAAATGGGGGAGAAGAGACAGCTCCCTGCAGAAGAACCCCAACAATTTACGGAGATGTTCCCCCCTCTCGCGGGCGGAGGGTACCGCCCCCTGGAGTGTGGGGTTCGTGGCCTCTGCAGGTTGGTTCTTGCTAGAACCAACTGCCTTTATAGACCCTGCAGAGCTGATTCGGGGGCAGGGAGCTGCCACTCACTGGCCTCTGCTTCTTGACAGGCCTGGAGCCCCTCGTGTTCTATTTCTCAGGCTGCCCTGTAGGTACCTGTGTGTTCTCTTCACCACCACACCCTGAATCGTGTGTGTGCATAACATTCCATACACCTTTGCGTGTTTCGCCCATCATATGATTTCCCTAGAACACAGCCCCTTGTGGCCGTGCTGCCTAATTGCACGCCCCGCCGGACCCTGGCTCCAGAGACTCAGTCCCGCCGAGACAGGGGGGCGTATTGGGCAGAGCAAGAGCCACAGACTTGGACGTGAACACGTGTGTGGAGTGTGTGTGTGTAAGTGTGCGTGTGCTCACACACATACATGTCCTAGCTCCACCCACCAAGAGGCCCTAGGAACAATGATATGGACATATGGGGGGGGAGGGTCCCCACATGCGGTCAAATGGCTCCACGTGTGGAAACTAAAGAAGGAGAGTAGGAGCGTGGTGATGCTCCTGCAGAGTTTCTGTAGGACTGAAGCGATCTCAGTGTGGACAAACGCGCCCTGTCTTCCTCGGGTCCGTCCTTGCAGCTGGGATTTTCGACAAAAGCATCGAGACTTGGACGGAACCCTTTGAGGAGGGTTCAAGGCAGCCAGATGTGGGGGAGGGGATGTGGGGGTCATCGTGCCCCTTGCAGGGACCAGGCTGGCTGTGACTGCCATCCACAGCGGAGAACAGCCAGAGGACGCTGTGCCGGCCTGGCCGTCCAGGGACAGTGGGAGAGGTCAGCAACACGGGACAGGGAAAGTGGCCTGGGTCCCTGCCCTTCAGTCCATGACCAGTAAAACATCCACAACTAACAGACGTGCTTCTGCCCGACACACGGGGGCACGAGAGAATTCCACACCCCTGCACGTCTAGGAAGGTGGGCAGGAACGCAGAGGGGAGGCCAAACCGGGGCAAAAGGGGAGGCGGTGCCTGAATCGCAGCTTCGGCCCAGGGAACCGGGGGCCGCAGGGGAGGCGGAGCACAAGCCTCTGCATCCCGACTGCAGCGGCACCTGCGGCCACAGGTAACCGGGCAGCAACACCAACGGGGCCTGTGACCCCGTCCCTCCAGCCCCCGCCTCACCGCAGCAGCAGAGCCTGTGAACCTCACACCACCAGACGCGGAAGAGGTGCCAGCTCTAACCGGACCCCCACCACCTCCCTCCCCCGCGGCTGGGGGCCTGGGCCCGGACACGAAGGCAGAGCTCATCTTCCCCGGGGAACCAGGTGGTAACGCCAGCGACTCTGGTAGCATCAGGGCACCAGCGACTCCGGAGGCACAATAAACAATGACGGGGGCTCGGGCGACACCCCCGACAGAGGCGGCGAAGGGCGGAGGGTGAAGATTCCCAAGTATAGCCGGAGGAGCTCAGGTGGAGAAGCCGAAAACCTGTGTGATGGCGCCACCTGCTGGAAGGCAAAGGAAAGGCCTCTAATTCCGAACCTGTCACCACTTCAAACGTGCCGGGGGAGGAATCCCCACTCAGCGCCGGGGAGAAGCCAGGACCCTGTACCACAAAGAGAAGTGGCAGTTCTCCAGAAACCAAACTTAAAGTCACGGGGTATTGCGGGCTAAATGACAGACAATGCACATAGCTGTCACGCAGACACTCAACAAGCTGTAGGAAAATCAGAAGGGCACTTCAGTCAGCTCAGAAGTGAATTTAATGAACAGAAGAAATACTTTACCAAAGAGATTGAAATTCTAAAAAAGAAACAAACAGAAATTCTGCGGCTTAAGAATTCAATCAATGAGCTGGCCCCGGAGGAAGATGGCGGAAGAGTAAGACGCGGAGATCACCTTCCTCCCCACAGATACATCAGAAATTCATCTACACGTGGAACAACTCCTACAGAACACCTACTGAACGCTGACAGAAGACCTCAGACCCCCCAAAAGAGCCGGGTGGATGAAAGGCTCTTGGTGCTGCAGCCAGGAGTCAGTGCTGTGCCTCTGAAGTGGGAGAGCCAACTTCAGGACACGGATCCACAAGAGACCTCCCAGCTCCACATAATATCAAGCAGCGAAAATCTCCCAGAGATCTCCATCTCAACACCAGCACCCAGCTTCAGTCAACGACCAGCAAGCTACAGTGCTGGTCACCCTATGCCAAGCAACTAGCAAGGCAGGAACACAACCCCACCCATTAGCAGAGAGGCTACCTAAAAATATAATAAGGCCATAGGCACCCCAAAACACACCACCAGACGTGGACCTGTCCACCAGAAAGACAAGATCGAGCCTCAACCACCAGAACACAGGCATTAGTCCCCCCCACCAGGAAGCCTACACAACCTACTGAAACAACCTTAGCCACTGGGGACAGACACCAAAAACAACGGGAACTACGAATCTGCAGCCTGCAAAAAGGAGACCCCAAACACAGTAAGAGAAGCAAAATGAGAAGACAGAAAAACACACAGCAGGTGAAGGAGCAAGATAAAAACCTACCAGACCTAACAAATGAAGAAGTAATAGGCAGTCTACCTGAAAAAGAATTCAGAATAATGATAGTAAAGCTGATCCAAGATTCTATTTCCAAGATCCATAATCTTGGAAATAGAATAGACAAAATGCAAGAAACAGTTAACAAGGACCTAGAAGAACTAAAGATGAATCAAGCATTGATTAAAAACACAATAAATGAAATGAAAAATACTCTAGATGGGATCAATAGCAGAATAACTGAGGCAGAAGAACGGATAAGTGAGGTGGAAGATAAAATAGTGGAAATAACTGATGCAGAGCAAAATGAAGAAAAAAGGATGAAAAGAACTGAGAACAGTCTCAGAGACCTCTGGGACAACATTAAACGCACCAACATTCGAATTATAGGGGTTCCAGAAGAAGAAGAGAAAAAGAAAGGGACTGAGAAAATATTTGAAGAGATTATAGTTGAAAACTTCCCTAATATGGGAAAGGAAATAGTTAATCAAGTCCAGGAGGCACAGAGAGTCCCATACAGAATAAATCCAAGGAGAAATACGCCAAGACACATATTAATCAAACTGTCAAAAATTAAACACAAAGAAATCATATTAAAAGCAGCAAGGGAAAAACAACAAATAACACACAAGGGAATCCCCATCAGGTTAACAGCTGATCTCTCAGCAGAAACTCTACAAGCCAGAAGGGAGTGGCAGGACATAATTAAAGTGATGAAGGAGAGAAACCTGCAACCAAGATTACTCTACCCAGCAAGGATCTCATTCAGATTTGATGGAGAAATTAAAACCTTCACAGACAAGCAAAAGCTGAGAGAGTTCAGCACCACCAAACCAGCTTTACAACAAATGCTAAAGGAACTTCTCTAGGCAAGAAACACAACAGAAGGAATACACCTACAATAACGAACCCAAAGCAATTAAGGAAATGGGAATAGGAACATACATATCAATAATTACCTTAAATGTAAATGGACTAAATGCTCCCACCAAAAGACACAGAGTGGCTGAATGGATACAAAAACAAGACCCATATATATGCTGTCTACAAGAGACCCACTTCAGACCTAGAGACACATACAGATTGAAAGTAAGGGGATGGAAAAAGATATTCCATGCAAATGGAAATCAAAAGAAAGCTGGAGTAGCAATTCTTATATCAGACAAAATAGACTTTAAAATAAAGACTATTAGAAGAGACAAAGAAAGACACTACATAACGATAAAGGGATCGATCCAAGAAGAAGATATAACAATTGTAAATATTTATGCACCCAACATAGGAGCACCTCAATACATAAGGCAAATACTAACAGCCATAAAAGGGGAAATCGACAGTAACACAATCATAGTAGGGGACTTTAACACCCCACTTTCACCAATGGACAGATCATCCAAAATGGAAATAAATAAGGAAACACAAGCTTTAAATGATACATTAAACAAGATGGACTTAGTTGATATTTATAGGACATTCCATCCAAAAACAACAGAATACACATTTTTCTCAAGTGCTCATGGAACATTCTCCAGGATAGATCATATCTTGGGTCACAAATCAAGCCTTGGTAAATTTAAGAAAATTGAAATTGTATCAAGTATCTTTTCCGACCACAATGCTATGAGACTAGACATCAATTACAGGAAAAGATCTGTAAAAAATACAAACACATGGAGGCTAAACAATACACTACTCAATAACGAAGTGATCACTGAAGAAATCAAAGAGGAAATTAAAAAATACCTAGAAACAAATGACAATGGAGACACGATGACCCAAAACCTATGGGACGTGGCAAAAGCAGTTCTAAGGGGGAAGTTTATAGCAATACAATCCCACCTTAAGAAACAGGAAACATTTCGAGTAAACAACCTGACCCTGCACCTAAAGCAATTAGAGAAAGAAGAACAAAAAACCCCCAAAGTTAGCAGAAGGAAAGAAATCATAAAGATCAGATCAGAAATAAATGAAAAAGAAATGAAGGAAACGATAGCAAAGATCAACCAAACTAAAAGCTGGTTCTTTGAGAAGATAAACAAAATTGACAAACCATTAGCCAGACTCATCAAGAAAAGAAGGGAGAAGACTCAAATCAATAGAATTAGAAATGAAAAAGGAGAAGTAACAACTGACACTGCAGAAATACAAAAGATCATGAGAGATTACTACAAGCAACTCTATGCCAATAAAATGCACAAATTCTTAGAAATGCACAACCTGCCAAGACTGACTCAGGAAGAAATAGAAAATATGAATAGACCAATCACAAGCACTGAAATTGAAACTGTGATTAAAAATCTTCCATCAAACAAAAGCCCAGGACCAGATGGCTTCACAGGCGAATTCTATCAAACATTTAGAGAAGAGCTAACACCCATCCTTCTCAAACTCTTCCAAACAATATCAGAGGAAGGAACACTCCCAAACTCATTCTATGAGGCCACCATCACCTTGATACCAAAACCAGGCAAGGATGTCACAAAGAAAGAAAACTACAGGCCAATATCACTGATGAACATAGATGCAAAAATCCTCAACAAAATACTAGCAAACAGAATCCAACAGCACATTAAAAGGATCATACACCATGATCAAGTGGGGTTTATTCCAGGAATGCAAGGATTCTTCAATATACGCAAATCAATCAATGTGATACACCATATTAACAAGTTGAAGGAGAAAAACCATATGATCATCTCAATAGATGCAGAGAAAGCTTTCGACAAAATTCAACACCCATTTATGATAAAAACCCTGCAGAGAGTAGGCATAGAGGGAACTTTCCTCAACATAATAAAGGCCATATACGACAAACCCACAGCCAACATTGTCCTCAATGGTGAAAAACTGAAAGCATTTCCACTAAGATCAGGAACAAGACAAGGCTGCCCACTCTCACCACTCTTATTCAACCTAGTTTTGGAAGTTTTAGCCACAGCAATCAGAGAAGAAAAGGAAATAAAAGGAATCCAAATTGGAAAAGAAGAAGTAAAGCTGTCACTGTTTGCAGATGACATGATACTATACATAGAGAATCCTAAAGATGCTACCAAAAAACTACTAGAGCTAATCAATGAATTTGGTAAAGTAGCAGGATACAAAATTAATGTACAGAAATCTCTGGCATTCCTGTACACTAATGATGAAAAATCTGAAAATGAAATCAAGAAAACACTCCCATTTACCATTGCAACAAAAAGAATAAAATACTAGGAATAAACCTACCTAAGGAGACAAAAGACCTGTATGCAGAAAATTATAAGACACTGATGAAAGAAATTAAAGATGATACAAATAGATGGAGAGATGTACCATGCTCCTGGATTGGAAGAATCAATATTGTGAAAATGACTCTACTACCCAAAGCAATCTACAGATTCAATGCAATCCTTATCAAACTACCACTGGCATTTTTCACAGAACTAGAACAAAAAATTTCACAATTTGTTTGGAAAAACAAAAGACCCCGAATAGCCAAAGCAATCTTGAGAACGAAAAACGGAGCTGGAGGAATCAGGCTCCCTGACTTCAGACTATACTACAAAGCTACAGTAATTAAGACAGTGTGGTACTGGCATAAAAACAGAAAGATAGATCAGTGGATCAGGATAGAAAGCCCAGAGATAAACCCACGCACATATGGCCAACTTATCTTTGATAAAGGAGGCAGGAATGTACAGTGGAGAAAGGACAGCCTCTTCAATAAGTGGTGCTGGGAAAACTGGACAGGGACATGTAAAAGTTTGAGATTAGATCATTCCCTAACACCATACACAAAAATAAGCTCAAAATGGATTAAAGACTTAAATGTAAGACCAGAAACTATCAAACTCTTAGAGGAAAACATAGGTAGAACACTCTATGACATAAATCACAGCAAGATCCTTTTGGACCCACCTCCTAGAGAAATGGAAATAAAAACAAAGATAAACAAATGGGACCTAATGAAACTTCAAAGCTTTTGCACAGCAAAGGAAACCATAAACAAGACCAAAAGACAACCCTCAGAATGGGAGAAAATATTTGCAAATGAAGCAACTGACAAAGGATTAATCTCCAAAATTTATAAACAGCTCATGCAGCTCAATAGCAAAAAAACAAACAACCCAATCCAAAAAGGGCAGAAGACTTAAATAGGCATTTCTCCAAAGAAGATATACAGACTGCCAACAAACACATGAAAGAATGCTCAACATCATTAATCATTAGAGAAATGCAAATCAAAACTACAATGAGATATCATCTCACACCAGTCAGAATGGCCATCATCAAGAAATCTAGAAACAATAAATGCTGGAGAGGGTGTGGAGAAAAGGGAACACTCTTGCACTGCTGGTGGGAATGTGAATTGGTACAGCCACTATGGAGAACGGTATGGAGGTTCCTTAAAAAACAAAAAATAGAACTACCATATGACCCAGCAATCCCACTACTAGGCATATACCCTGAGAAAACCATAATTCAAAAAGAGACATGTACCAAAATGTTCATTGCAGCTCTATTCACAATAGCCCGGAGTTGGAAACAACCTAAGTGTCCATCATCGGATGAATGGATAAAGAAGATGTGGCACATATATACAATGGAATATTACTCAGCCATAAAAAGAAACGAAACTGAGCTATTTGTAATGAGGTGGATGGACCTAGAGTCTGTCATACAGAGTGAAGTAAGTCAGAAAGAGAAAGACAAATACCGTATGCTAACACATATATACGGAATTTTAGAAAAAAAATGTCATGAAGAACCTAGGGGTAAGACAGGAATAAAGACACAGACCTACTTGAGAATGGACTTGAGGATATGGGGAGGGGGAAGGGTAAGCTGTGACAAAGCGAAAGAGAGGCATGGACATATATACACTACCAAACGTAAGGTAGATAGATAGCGGGAAGCAGCCGCAGAGCAGAGGGAGATCAGCTCGGTGCTTTGTGACCGCCTGGAGGGGTGGGATGGGGAGGGTGGGAGGGAGGGAGATGCATGAGGGAAGGAATGTGGGAACAGATGTATATGTATGACTGATTCACTTTGTTATAAAGCAGAAACTAATAAAAATATATATATTAAAAAAAGAAAAAAAAGAATTCAATCAATGAGATGAAAAACACATTAGAAAGCATTGGAAATAGAGCAGACCATATGGAAGAGAGAATTAGTGAACTGAAAGGTAGAAATCTAGAAATGACACAAGTAGAAAAGGAAAGGGAATTAAAATACTAAAAATGAAGAAATTCCATGAGCTCTATCTGACTCTGTTAGGAAGGGCAATGTTAGGGTGATGGGTGTTCCAGAGGGACAAGAGATAGTTTATTTAAAGAAATAATAGCTGGGAATTCCCTGCTGGTCCAGTGGTTAAGACTCAGTGCTTTCAGTGCCATGGGCCTGGGTTCAACCCCTGGTCACGGAACTAAGATCCTGCAAGCCGCGCCATACGGCCAAAAGAAAAAAAAAAGAAAAGAAATAGAAAAAGAAAGAAAGAAATGATAGCTGACAACTTCCCAAACCTGGGGAGGAACTGGATATGCAAGTCCATGAAGCTAAGAGAACACCGAATCACCTCAATGCGAAAAGACCTTCTCCAAGACACCTTATATTAAAATTGTCAAAAGCTAATGACAAAGAATTTGAAAGGCAGCCAGGAAAAATAGATGGCCACCTACCAAGGAACCCCCCTTAGGCTACCAGCAGATTTCTCAGCAGAAACCCTACCAGCCAGGAGAGAGTGCAATGACATTCTCAAAAGACTGAAAGATAAAAACTGTCACCCAACTTTCCTCTATCCAGCAAAGTTACCATTCAGATATGAAGGAGAAATAAAGGCTTTCCCAGACAAACAAACCTGAGAGAGTCCTTCACCACTAGACCTGCCTTACAAGAGATGTTGGAAGGAGCTCTTCTACCAGAAACAAAAAGGCAAAAGCACACAAAACTGAATAAAGTGATAAATAGAATTGGAAATTGCAGCTCTTTAACAGAATAAGCTTGCTTGCTTTATTTATTTATTTATTTATTTATTTATTTATTTATTTATTTATTGGCTGCATTGGGTCTTCGTTGCTGTGCACGGGCTTTCTGTAGTTGTGGCGAGCGGGGGCTTCTCTTGTTGCCAAGCACAGGCTCTAGGTGCATAGGCTTCAGTAGTTGTGGCTCGCAGGCTCAGTAGTTGTGGCTCGTGGGCTCTAGAGCACAGGCTCAGTAGTTGTGATGCACCGGCTTAGTTGCTCCGCGGCACGTGGGATCTTCCCGGACCAGGGCTCGAACCGGTGTCCCCTGCATCGGCAGGTGGATTCTTAACCACTGCACCAGCAGGGAAGCCCCAGAATAGGCTTTTAAACATTTTATTATAACAAAGTGAATCAGATATACATATACATATATCCCAATAAAGATGTTAAAAACTATTAAATAAACATTTAATTATAGCATTAAGTTTAAAGGGGGGAAGCAAAAAAATAACTATAGCCACTTCAACTTCGTAACAAACTCATAATATTTAAAAGGGGTAATTTGAGGCAACAAAAATACATGGGGAAGAGGATGGAACCTGTCTAGTCAAATGAAGATAGATGCTGTCAGCAGAAAGAGGACTATTTTACCTATGAGACACTTTACACAAATCTTATGGTGGCCACAAAACATACATCTAGAGCAGAGGCAAGAAACACAAAAAAGAAAATGAGACAAGTATCCTAGAAAAACCCAAACAAAACTGGCAGAGAGAAACACAAGGGAAGAAAGGAATGGAGGTGTTGAGCAACCAGAAAACAAAAGATGAAATGGCAGCCCTACGTTCTCAGTTATCGATAATCACCCTAAATATAAATGGATCGACATCACCAATCAAAAGACAGAGAGAACCTGGATGGGTTAGAAACCAAGACCCAGTTCCATGCTGCCTCCAGGACACCCCGCTCAGCTCCACAGACACACAGAGGCTCAAAGAGAAGGGACGGAAGATGAAACCCCAAGCAAACAGCAGCCAGAGGAAAGCAGGTGGAGCTACACTCATATCAGACAGAAGAGACCTCAAGCCAAAAGGTAACAAGGGACAACGATGGACTCTAATGATAAAGGGGACAGTTCATCAAGAAGACATAAAGTTAATAATATATATGCCCCTAACATAGAAGCATCAATATACATAAACAATTATTAACAGACCCAAAGAGAGGAATTGACAGCAACACAATAATAGTAGGGGACTTTCACACCCCACTTACATCAGTGGACAGATCTTCCAGACAGAAAGTCAACAGGGAGACTGTGGCTTTAATGAAACATTAGACCAGATGGATTTGATAGATTTGGACAGAACATTCCATCCAAATGCAGCAGAACACACATTCTTCTTAAGCACACATGGTATATTCTCAAGGATAGATCATGTGTTAGAACACAAAATAAGTCTCAATAAATTTAACAAGACTGAAATCCTATCAAGCATCTTTTCCAATCACACTAGTATGAAATTAGAAATACACTACAGGACTTCCCTGGTGATGCAGTGGTTAAGAATCCTCCTGCCAATGCAGGGGACATGGGTTCGAGCCCTGGTCCAGGAAGATCTCACATGCTGCGAAGCAGCTAAGCTGGTGCATCACAACTACTGAGCCTGCGCTCTAGAGCCCACGCGCCACAGCTACTGAGCCCACGCACTTAGAGTCCGTGCTCTGCAACAAGAGGAACCACCACAATGAGAAGCACACGCATCACAAGGAAGAGTAGCCCCTGCTCACTGCAACTAGAGAAAGGCCACATGCAGCAACAAAGACCAAATGCAGCCAAAAATAAATAAATAATTTAAAAAAAAAAAAGAAATACACTACAAGAAGAAAGCTGGAAAAATCACAAATATGTGGAGACTGAAGAGCATGCTATGAACATCCATTGGGTCAATGAGCAGAGCAGTGGTTACCAGAGCGGGAGGGGCGGGGAGGGCAAAATGGGTAAAGGGGGCTAACTGTATGGTGATGGGTGGAAACTAAATTTTTGGTGGTGAGCATGCTGCAGGGTGTACAGAAGTAGAAATACGTTGTACATATTAAACATATAATATTATAAACTAATGTTACCTCAAGAAAAATAAATCTTAAATAAATAAAATAAAAAGGGACAGTGGGAGGCCTGAGCCCCCGAGTGAGAGGTCCAGCTCCCGACTAGAAAGACCATTTGGGGTGGAGGGACACTGAGACCCGGTCCAGGTTTGGGAGCAGCCCGGACATCAGCTACCACCTTCAAGTGACCCTTCAATGTCCCAAGGAGACAAGAATGCCAGCTGAGCGTGAACCCCTGACCACACCCCTGGAAGGACGATCCGTGTTGGGCTGTCTGTGACTCAGCCCGTGAGCCAGCGCGTGTCCCAGACCTCAGCTAGGGTCTCCACGGAGGTGGGAAGGATCCTCCTTTCCATGGGTGCAAATCTAGCCTGAGTGTCAAGTTAGCAGCCGTATCAGCACTAAAGGTATCACTCACCGCTGCTGCCCCAAAACCACTGGCAAAGTCTCACCTCAAATTGTTGGCCCTCATGAGGGACAAACCCCCACCCGTGTGTGCAGATGCGAAAGCTTGAGAAACGGCTCCAGGAGGTCGCCCAGCATGTCCACCTCCAGGCTGGGTCCCTCACAGCCCTTCCCCACAAACCCAGCCCCGCCACCACCATCCCGGAGACCCGAGCGGCCCCCGCGGGCCCCGGCTCCCTCCCCTGGCAGGCACCAGGGGGGTCGCCCCCTCCTGCCAGAACCCCCAGGACCCCCACCCCAGAGGTGCCAGAACAGGGGGCCAGGAGGGGGTGCCCTCGTCCTGTCCCCCAAGCGCCAGTCTCACTGTCCAGGGCCCAGCGTCCCCTGAGTTCT
Organism: Mesoplodon mirus; assembly: GCF_964341445.2. Taxonomy (NCBI): domain Eukaryota; kingdom Metazoa; phylum Chordata; class Mammalia; order Artiodactyla; family Ziphiidae; genus Mesoplodon; species Mesoplodon mirus. The sequence goes on along the minus strand of NC_138979.1, from coordinate 188,819,029 downwards.
CCAAATGCTGCACTCGCCGTGGACACTCACCACAGGTGCAGCCGCCACAGCCCCAATGACCCAGGACGAAGGGGTGACCTACTGCCAGTAAGCTCGGCCCGCTGGGGACAGGGTCCAGGCTGAACCTGGGGCTGGGGTCAGGGGACCTAGGGCCGGGCTCGGGTGAGCCTGGGGTTGGCCTCCGTGCAGGCGCCCAGGGCGGCCCCGTGAGCTGGACATCCGGTCCCGGAACACGCTGAGCTCTGCTGCCCCGCTGTGGTCGCCAGCAGCATCGCATGCACTGGGCCAGCAGGAGGCTCTGCCCAGACCTGGGGCCCCTGGGCGGGCAGGGGGCAGAGGGCATGGCCAGCACCACCTGGAGGAGGGTGTCGGGGTTCATCCTGGGGCCCAGAGAGCGTGTGCATCCTGGGCCCCATCCTCGCCCCACGTCCTTTCGGCGCAGGTGAGCTTTGGGGTCCTTGGAACACCCTTACAGGAAGGGTCACACCGGGCGCCAGGCACACCTGGGGGCCCTGCGCTGTGGGGAGCCGGGCCCTGTGCCTGGGTACCTGTGTTGGCAGGTGTGGACACGGCAGGTGTGTCAGCTGTCCTGACACATTAAACTTAAAACTGTGATCACCTGGATCAATCCCAAAGCTGGTCCCTTTTCAGACCTATCTGTCAGAAGCTGGGTTCAGTGAGCAGTTTGACGCCTAAACGTCATAGGGCTAATCCCACGATATCACTTTGAGACTGAAACGTGCCCTTGCAGAGTTCCGCCATGCCGGACGCACGCGTTACGATTCTTTGAAATCTTTTCGGTGCGAAGTGATGTTGTGATGCGTTCCTGCAGAGGCCAGCGGGCGTCCCTCCACCTGGACACACACCTTCTGGCGGGGCTCTCCGTGCGAGCGGGAGGGGCCGCCAGGCAGGGCTGAGGCTCGGGCTCCCCCTGGTGGCCATCCTGCGCCACTGCAAGACCTGCCAGCCCCGCCCCAGCCAGGTGGGCTCTGGGGCAGGTGAGCTTTGGGGGCATCCCACCTGCCAGGATAAACGTCCCTCCTCTCCTCGCAGCCAATCCTGCTCGTCGTGATCAAGTCCTAGCGTGAAGTCAATTGCTGGGGAGGCCCTGACACAGCCCCACCCGCCCTGCTCTCCGCTGCACCCACGCTGGCATCCATAGGCGTGACACCCGTCTCCCCACAGGCTCACAGCCTCTCCTCCTAGGAAGTGAACGTCGGCCCATCCTCAGCGCCACAGACACAGGGACCTGCGATGCACCCGCACGCACAGCCGAGCTCTCATGCCCCGCGCTGCAGAGTGTCCCCTGCAGGCCACAGCCCAGCGCAGGTCTGCGACCCCTCGGGTGAGGAACCAGCAGTCTCGTGCAATAACGTACAGTCGTCCTGCAAGTCATTCGTGAGCTTTCACCACCATGTGAGCACCAAGGGCCATCAAACCCCAGGAAGAACACATTTCCTGGAACGAACAGCCGTGAGGTGGGTGGAAAGTCCCCGAGCTCCGCTGTGGGCAAACCATTCCCGATGTCCTCCGTTTTCTGCCTCATCTCATAAAGAATGAATAAAGACTCTTTTCCACATAAATTTTACAGTGAAGGCTTGATTCACGGGCCGAGGTTCAACTGGATCAAACATCACCACTGTGTCTTCTGTCACTTTCCCGGCCATGATGATTGTCAAGAACAACTTTCCCTAGTGAAATCCTGCAGAACCGAATTTCAACAAGAGATCTGGTTTCTCCACCCAGGTTTAGTCAAAGCAAGTGTTATCACGTACACTTCTATGCTCCGTCCCTTCCATAGTGTATTTATTATTTCAGCTGCACTATTTCTTTTCAATTTAATGAAAGGTGAAGCTTTTTTTTTTTTTTGAGACTTCCAGTGAAACATAAAGCATTGATCCTGTGCACTTACAAACATACTCTCCCAAAATCCCATTAAAATAAGAATACGGACAAGGAGGGCAAACACCTACCCGGGTGCTTCCACGTGCCAGGCCCTGTCCTGGATGGGATACGGGGTCACCCGGTTTGATCCTCGCAGGACCCCAGCTTACAGACCAGGAAACAGAAGCCAGGTGCCCAGGTCGCCCGGCTTGGAGCGCCACAGCCAAGATCTGAAACGGCGGAGACCCGGTGATCCAGTCAAAGCTGAAATCTAAGTCAGCAGCAGGGAAAACACACAGCAACCCACCTTCCACTGAGTCTTCCAGAAAGACTCAGTACCTGGGGGCGGCAGGATGGGGGCATGTCCAAGAACAGAGGACCAGGGGACAGACAGCAGAGGATATTCGGCCCAGATGTGCAAGGTCAAGAAACCACCAGGCTTTCTGAGTCACTTCTGAACTTGGGAAGCGACATCCACCTTCATTCTTTTGGCCAGAACTGTCACACGGCTAAGCCGGTGGGGCTTGGAGACGTCCATTTCCAGCCTGTTAGTACAGGAAGGCCAGGGACACGGGACCCGGCAGACTTAACTGCCACGAAGTGTCACTTAAGTGGAGCAAGAAGACACATGTCCAGACACACGAGAGCTAAGAGAACTTCCACTCCAAACCCGTTTTGGGTCCACTATGACAAAATTCAGCTGTGTGACCACAAGGAAAAGTCACTGGCATGGCTCACGTGAGCAGAGTCCACGGCGAGCAGAGTTCACACCGCCCTCCACCGACCAGGTCAGACACGCGGCGGGCGGGCGAGCGGGTGCAGGTGACCCCACGGCTCTCCAACCTGCCACCACGCGCACATTCCAGCAGGAGAAGTGTGAGGAAGGGGCCTTCTTTCCAGCACAGGAGGCTCGGCCCGCATGGGGATGTGGCCCCAGGATGGCTGGCAGCCCGGGGAGGAACCTCAGAACGTTCTTCCTCGGGAGGCCAGGTGGACCCGGTGGATAAAATTAATTACCAACTCACAGTGAAAGAACACGGCATTTTGCATTTTAAAAGTAAACCCAGAGCTTCCCTGGTGGCGCAGTGGTTGAGAGTCGGCCTGCCGATGCAGGGGACACGGGTTCGTGCCCCGGTCTGGGAAGATCCCACATGCCGCGGAGCGGCTGGGACTGTGAGCCATGGCTGCTGAGCCTGCGTGTCCGGAGCCTGTGCTCCGCAGCGGGAGAGGCCACAACAGTGAGAGGCCCGCATACTGAAAAAAAAAAAAAAAAAAAAAAAGTAAACCGAAAGTCTAGACAACAATTAGTTGAGGGGAGAGGGGTCCAAGGGGAATTAGAGGCTAACATCTTGATGCTCCACAGGGAAGGACAGAGACACTTACTGTAAACCTGTTAGAACAAGTTCAAGTTAAGTGCACAGAACATTCAATAGTGCTCAGTCTGTTCATATGATGGAGTATCACACAGCCATAAAAAAAGAACAAAACAGTGCCATTTGCAGCAACATGGATGGACCTGGAGATGATCATACTGAGTGAAGTAAGTCAGACAGAGAAACAGAAATTTCAAATGATAGCACTTATATGTAGAATCTAATAAAAATGAACTTATTTACAAAACAGAAACAGACTCACAGATCTCAAAATCAAACTATTGTTACCAAAGGGGAAACGTGGGGGAAGTGATAAATTAGGAGATTGGGATGGACATATACACACTCCTCTGTATAAAACAGATAACTAATAAGGACCTACTGTATAGCACAGGGAACTCTACTCAATATTCTGTAATAACCTAGATGGGAAAAGAATCTGAAAAAGAATGGAGATATATATATATATATATATATATATATATATATATATATATATATATCTGAATCACCTTGCTGTACACCTGAAACTAACACAACATTGTAAATCAACTATACTCCAATAACATATTTTTTAAAAAAGAAAGAAAATTTTCAAGTTAAGTGCACAGAACATCCTATAGTGCACTGCCCATTAATAAGATGGAATATTACTCAGCCTTCAAAAGGATGGCAATCCTGACACAGGCCTCAGTGCGGACGAGCCTGGAGGGCATTGAATGGAACAAACCAGTCCCAGAAGGACAAATCCCATGTGATTTCACTCATACGAGTTCCCTAGAAGAGTCAAATTCACAGAAATAGAAAGGATGGTGGGGGCCCGGGGCTGGGGGAGGGGGTGGGGAGGGACTGTTTAATGGGGACAGAGTTTCAGTTTTACGAGATGAGAACAGTTCTGGGGATGGAGGGTGGTGATGGTCTCACAACCATACGAGTGTACTTAATGCCACGTGAGCAGAGTGGCATCCACCTTAAAAAGGTTAGCAATGGTCAATTTTATGTTATGTATATTTTACCACAATTTTAAAGTCGGTGAATAAAATGTTTTACCCTTAAAAACATTCAACGGTGAATTACAGAAGAATTTTTTTTTTTTAATTCTACTTGCCAAACCTCCAGAGGATAAAAAGTATGGTGGAAAATGTGACTGATCCAAAGGACCGGGGATGGAGAGGGGAGAGGGTTTAAAAAAAAAAAAAAAAAAAGATGACAAACACATAAAATGAGATGGTAGAAAGAGGTCCAAATATAACAGAATTCACAGTAAATGCATATGGATTAAGCTCGTCTTTTCAAGCAGCATGTAAACAACAAAGTCCACTTTTGAAACAAAACTGTGCCGAGTGTCTTAGTCAGCTCGGGGTCACTATAACAAAGCACCACAGACTGGGGGCTTCAAACAGCAGACATTTATGTCTCCCAGTCCTGGAGGCTTCAAGTCCCAGATCAAGGTGCCAGCGCGGCCAGGTCCTGATGAGGACCCTCTTCCTGGCTTGCAGATGCCGCTGTGTCCTCATGTGGTGGGGAGAGCCATGGTCCCTCCCTCTTATCAGGGCACTAATCCCATCATAGGACCCCACCCTCATGACCTCTTCTAACCTTAATCAACTCCCAACAGCCCCACCTCCAAATACCATCCCACTGGGGCAGGGCTTCAACAAGTGGATTTGGGCAGCGGGGACACAGACATTCGGTCCACAGCAGGGGGTTTGAGAATAAAGGGTGGGAAAACATACACCATAAAAACACAAACCAAAGCAAAGCTGGTGGCACAATTCTATCAGGCAGAATGGAACCTAAGTCAAAAAGGATGAGTAGTGATAAAGAGAAACACGGTAACAAAGGAACCAAGAAGACCGCACCCGTTACCAACTTAGCATGAAAATGTGCACGGCAACAGTGACACAAGTACAGGAGAGTGACACAATTGCCTGTGAGGTTCCAGCAGACCACCTACGCCCAAAACCAACAGACGGTTCAGCCGGCAGAACTAGTGGCAATGGCTTTCCCAAACCTGACACCTCCCCTCGATTCCCAGGACTTAGGAAGATGAGGGTGAGAAGCAGGACTCCACATTGGACACGTTGCAGGGGATTCAAGCCTATCAAAGACCAACTCTAGGGCTTCCCTGGTGGCGCAGTGGTTGAGAGTCTGCCTGCCGATGCAGGGGACACGGGTTCGTGCCCCGGTCTGGGAGGATCCCACATGCCGCGGAGCGGCTGGGCCCGTGAGCCATGGCCGCTGAGCCTGCACGTCCGGAGCTTGTGCTCCGCAACGGGAGAGGCCACAGCAGTGAGAGGCCCGTGTACCACAGAGAAAAAAAAAAAAAAAAAGACCGACTCTATAAACTTGCAGAGAAAAAGCAAAGATCACAGACAAAGAAGCAGGGATTGGGCTGATGTGAAAACGTTAACAGCCACGCTGGATGCAAAAGCACCAAGCGTGGGAGAAGCTGCAGGGCTTACTTGACTCAGCCCCGTTGGAAGACCGTGTGGCATCACCTGGAGAAGGCTTACAGCCCCTTACCTGTGTCCCAGCACGTTTACTCCTGAGTACATACCCCAGGGAAACTCCTGTGCACGTATGAGACAGGAGCAGTCACAGGAGCACAGCTCACGGTGGCAGTAATCTGGAAAATCCAAATATCCATCGATGGGGACGGGACGGGAGAGCGTGGAACATTCACATAAGGGTCTTTCACTGGCACACAGAATGAATTACCAGACACGCGGAAGTATGGAGGAATCTTAGTAAAACGTGAAGTGAAACGTATCTCCGAAGAATATACATAGAATGACACCCTTTCCATAACATTAAAAACAACTGAAACCAAAATATGCATTCAGAAATACATATCGATTTGATAAATCTGCACAAAATGGAAACAAAGGAAAGGCGCTCCCAGGTCTCAGGGTGAAGGTGCCTCCCGTGAACGCGGCAGGGACAGGTGGGGGCCCTCGGTGAAATGCAGTCATTGTCGAGATTCCAGCTTTGGTTTGGGTGGTGGGTTTGCAGGTGCCTCCATGATTTAAAACAACAAATTAAAGAACTGACTGTGTAAATAACGACACCCAGCGTGGACCAGTGAAGGGAGCATATCATGAACCAAAGGTGATGATCTCCCCAATTCTCTGCACTGTTGTCCATTTAAAAAAAAAGATTGTGGGTCTTCCCTGATAGTCCAGTGGTTAAGACTCTGCGTTTCCAGGGTTCGATCTCTGGTCAGAGAAGATCCCACATGCCACACAGTGTGGCCAAAAAAAGAAGGAAAAAAAAAAAAAAGAAGATTGTGACCAGAATCTACACAGGATGCCTCCGAACTAATAAGAGAAAGACAATCGAATAGAAAAACAGAATATGCAAAATTCACGGAAGAGGGACCACGAATGCTCCATGGAGATGTGAGAAGATGATCAACCTCGTGAATAATCAAGGAAATGTGAAGGTAACTCGCTATCCCAGCCCCATCACATGGGCGAGACTAACACTACCACCTGCGTTAGGGGTGGAGAAACAGCAACGCTCATATTCTGCTAGTGAGAACGTAAGTGAGGACAGATGCTTTAGAGGGAAAAAAAATACTGAAAAATCTAGTAAAGTTAAAAGGTGCTGCTCTTTTGGAGATATAAGTGGCCCCCGTTCCTTCACAGCAGAAGAATTTCGTCTGGACACCCGAGTACCCTTTCCCTGTGGACCCACATGTCCAAATTCAGGACAGTGGGGTGCGAGCCAGGTGTCTTGTGCCAGCTTCTGAGAACCACGCAAAGTGATCCTACAAGCGTCCCCTTTCGAGGTCTTCAGTGCCTTGTCTGTGCCTCAGCTGAGAACCTGGACGGAGCATCAGGACTCACAGAGGAGCCAGGAGACAGGAGGGACGTGGGTCCCCAGTGGGCTGGGATGGACCAGCAGCCTGGACAACCTTCCAGACTCACGTGGGAGTGACAGGAACATCCATGTCATCTAATCACCCTCCTCTCCAGTTTTGTGCCTCCCTGGGGGGACATAGACGAGTCCACAGTCAGGTCAGCAGGCCTTCTTCCGTGACCCAGCACCAGTGAGGAAGGAGTCGATTCCACGCTGACCACTGGGCTGATAGGCACGGGGCGACCCCCAAGCAAATTCCGGTCTGGTCACCATGAAGGAGTGGCCACGGGGCAGCTACTGGGCGTCCACGTCAATGCCCTGCCCGCAAACCCAGCAGGCATCTTCCTCACCTGTCTTGACCTCCCTCCTCATCCTCCCAGCCCCCTCTCTGCCATTCCTCCCACCCCTCGGCTGTCCAAGCCCCGTCCCCACCTGTGATGCTTAATTTGATGTGTCAAGCGGGCTGGGCCACAGGACGCCCAGGCAGCATGTGAGACTATTCCTGGGTGTGTCACTGAGGGTGTAAGCAGATGGCCTTCCCCGTGCAGTGGGCCTCACCCAATCCTGGAGGCCTAGAGAGAGGAGGGGGGAAGCGGGGACGGGAGGTGGGTTTGCCTCTGCCTGAGCTGGGACGTCCACCTTCTACTGCCCTCGGACATCCGTGCTCCTGCTTCGTGGACCTTCGGACTCAGACTGAACGACAGCGCCGTCCTCCTGGTCCCCAGCCCGCAGCTGGCAGGTCATGGGCCCGCTCGGCCCCCACGGTCGCGTGAGCCGACCGTTCATAAAGGGTCTCTTCTGTTCTGTGTCTCTCCCACTGGCTCTGTCTCTCCACAGAACCTGGACCGACACACCCGCTCCGAACCGCTGCCATTCTGCTCTCAGCCCCCTGGTGCGACCCCACCTCCAGCTGTCTCCCTGGGAGAAGTCTGCCCCGGGCGCCCTGCGTGCTGACCCAGCTGACACACGTGCGCTCCCACCCCCAGTCTGAACCCCTCGGGCAGCGCCCAGCCTCAGACGCTCTGACTGAGGGGTCTTTTCCTTGGTCTTTCTCCGGTGAACTGGCAGTTACCTTGTTTTTGCCAGATTAAGCCACTCACGCTTCAGCCACGAGAGGCCGTGCAACACTGCGGTGTCCCATCCCTCCTCCACCTGGGCCATCAGCAAAAGGGTCCCCAGAGAGCAGATGACGTGGCGGCCATCCTAACAGGGGCGATGATGGTGGTGGCTTCTGTTCTGGGCTTATCACTAACTGGGTCTCCACCGCATGACTGGACAAAATGAATCGGATGATGTGAAGTTTAGCTATTACTTAATATGAGGGAGTTCGATTTTGCCAAGTTGGGTTTTTACTATGATGAAGCTATTTTCCTACAGAAAAAGTGAACGTGCTTTGGAACGGAAGAAGACGGGTCAGGAGTTCGAATGTGTTTTCGTCTTGAGGGACCGAGCTGCGTCGTGCAGGGGCAGACTCTGCCTGGTGCCACCACAGCAGGTGAGGTGCGTCTGAGCCCCCATTCCAGGAGGAGGAAGGAGGACGCGGAGGCCCTCACTCCGGGGAAGAGGGCAAGGTCCTCGGCCTCAAACCCAGGGGCCTCGTCTTCCGCTGGCATCCCGGGCTGTCAGACCCCAGACCCAACGAGGCAAGTACCCCAGCCCCGAGGCCAGCCCTCAGAACACGGCCATCATGGAACCAGCTGTGGCCCAGGGCCCCTGAGGGGCCCACGCTGGGGGCTTCTGAGAGGGACTTCCCTACCAACAGGGGAAGCCCGAAAGGAGTCCCCGCCCTCTCCTTCCCGAATTTGGATGCGTTTTTGCGATGACAGGAGCTGTGAGCTGTTGAGTGAGGGGATGACGGACGGGCACCAGCTGGGTGGCCCTGCTGTCACTTCCGGCCATCACAGACCACCTCAGGAAGCCAGGGAAGGGCAGGCTGGGACGTCCCCATCTTGTTCCCAAGGCAAACCCAGAGGGCAGACACCTCGGGCCACGAGCCAGACAACAGCCCCGGTCATGAAAACGGTGGGTGCCGGCCTGGGCCTCATTCGGAGGTCCTCAAAGTCGGGGGGCAGGGCACACGGCCCATTAAACCAAGTCAGGACCAGTGTGCCTGGCGCTGCAGGGCCGCGGAGGCCAGTGGAGGCAGAGGTGGGAGGCGCGGAGCAGCGCTGAGGCCCAGGAGGACGGGTGAGCCTGGGGCTCCGTGAGCCCAGAGCCGTCTTCTCTGCCCTGGGAGTGCGCCAAGTTCCCGCCTCTGACACCGGGACACGGGACCTCACAGCCAAGACAACCCCACAGCAACGGCCCCATCGCTAGGCGGAGACCCAAGGGCCAGCAAGGGGCTCCTCCGGGAAGAGGCAGGAACCCAAAAGAGACCGTCGGGAGAGGGAGCGGGCCCCTAGGGCCCCTGAGACCCACTCTCCCACGGGTCCTCCCTGCCGTCCCCGTCTGACTGCCCAGAGAGACCAGGACAGGACAGAAGTGGACCGGCCCAGCCGCCCAGCGTCACTCGCTCACACCCCACCCCTCAGGCGCCCCTCCGCAGCTATCAAGAGACTGGACGCATCAAACAGGCAGAGCAGTGCGACGTTCCATACAAAACTGTAAACAAGAGTCTTTAAAATGACAGAGGCCTCCTTAGTCCCAAACTCTGCGCCAGAGGCCCCACCCAGGGACCCCAGCAGGCGGAGGTGGGGCCCTTCCCGCTCTGGCTCAGGCCTTACGCACCGGCGCCCACGCTGGGCGGACTGGTCGAGCAGGGGCTGAGGTCCGCGGTCCGAAGGATTCCTGAGATGAAGAAGCGGCCGGGGGTCCCCCCGCCCCCGGGTTCGGTCACTCTCCGCACCTAGCCCCATTGGGAGCCCGCCCCCACCCCATCCCATGCAAACCGCGCGCCTGCCGCCACGCATCTCAGCGCCCCGGGACGGCCCCTGTCACGTGTCCAGGGCGTCTCGCGTGGGCGAGGGCCCGTGGGGGCGGCCCGGCTGGCCGTGCAGCGGCGCGTGCGGCGGCACCGAGTTGCGCTGGGGGGCTGGGGGCTGCAGCTCCAGAGTCAGCGCGGGTGGCGGGAAGTCGCGCACCTGGCGGCGGTACTCCAGGAAGGTGCAGGCCTTGGTGGCGAGCGCCACCACGTTCTTGCCCACGAAGATGGCCGAGACGCGGCTGTCGCGGAAGACAGCCATGTTGGCAGCGCGCGCCAGCACGGCCACCACGTTGACGGTGGCGAGGCTGAGCACCGGGTAGAGCATCATCTTCTGCGGCGCGATGTGCTCGCCCTGCATGCTGACCTCGCTGAGCGCCACGCACGGCAGCACGAGCAGCAGCATGTAGCAGTAGAAGAAGGTGAGGCCCTCGGCCCAGAGGGGCAGCCCAGTACGCGGCGGCTCCCACAGGTTGGCCTGCATGTCCAACAGGTCCAGCAGGTCCAGCGCCACCCAGAAGAGGCGGCCGCGCAGGTCCTCGCGCTTCCGGAAGGTGCGCACATACTCCATGCGGTCGAGCGCCACGAGCAGCAGGAAGAGGCCGGGCACGCACACCGACAGCAGCAGCGTCAGCGCCTTGCGCGCCACCGGGTCGGCCGCGCCGCGCCGCGCCGCCTTGTAGTTCTGGAAGATGAAGTAGAGCTTGATCTCCAGCACGAAGATGTACAGGAACCAGAGGATCATGGCGTAGCCGCGCTTGGCCGTGCGCACCTCGGCGCCTACCCACACGGCCACGTAGCGCAGCACCAGCAGGAAGCACACGTCGCCCACCAACACGATGATGCACACGCCGATCTTGCGCGGTCCCTGGTTCTGCTCCACCAGGTACGCGTCCATGACCGCCATGCTGCCCATGATCACCAGCGTGGTCAGGCACACGTGGCGCCGGTCCGGGGGCGGCAGCACCATGGTCGGCCGCCGGGGCCCCGACCTGGGCGCGCGCAGCCCCACGCTAGGCGAGACGAGGCCCTGCGGCGGCGGCGGCGGCGGCGGCGGCGGCGGCGGCGCTCAGCCCTTGGGCATGGCGCGGGGCCTGTCCAGCCGCCCCCAGGGCGCCGCTGCTCCCGGCTGGCGAGCTCAGAATCTGAGGAGATCAGAGCAGATAGAGTCAGGATGCGGAGGGGGCGGCCTCTCCCACCCCGGCGACGTGCTTCCCGCGAGGGGCGCTGTCCCCACTCGGGGCCCCGGGCCTCGGCCGCACGCACGCGCCGATGTGCGCACGGGAGGCCGCGAGCCAGAGCGGGGCCTCCAGGGGGCGCCGCAGCCCCACCTGAGACCCGAGACCTCGTTCCCGCCACCGCCGGGGAGGAAATGGAACGGAAGTGGCTTCTCCCCGCCGCGCGCGCGTCCCCGGAGACCCGGAGGTTTGTCCCTGCTGGGCCCACGCCGCCGTCCCTCCGGCTCTGGCGGCCTGCGCCGCAGGCCCGGGGTTCCGTCCCGTGGCCGTTCCCGCGGGAGCTCGGGCGTCCTCGCTCCCGGCGCCGCACTGGGCGGAAGGCGGGCCTGCGCTCTCTGCTCTGCGCGCTCAGGGAAGGCCGGAGGAGCCGGAGCTCTGGACAGGTTTCCTGATCCAGGACTGAGAGTCATCCAAGGCCTGCGGATTCCACCCCAAAAGCTTCTCCGTGCCTCCCAACCCCTGCCTCGCAGCCCCTGCATCTTCCCTCCCCGCCTCGGCAGACTCAGTCTCCCCTCCGGTCCACCGTTCCCAGGGCATGTGGACCAGTCTCTGCCCTGCTCCCACCGTGGCTCCCTACTGCCCTGGCTGCGACTCCTGCCGTGTACATTCCCCCAGCCCTGGCGCCAGCTCACCCACGCCGCCCTGCTCACCATGAAGGGGTGGTCCCCCTGCCACTCCCTCCCCCCTGCCCTTGGGGGCAATCTCAGGAAGCCTGCCCTCCGCTAACGCCCACCTGGGCCTGCTTTGGGTCCCAGGGCCCCCTGCACCCCTCTCACTCCCCTGGCACTGGCTGTCATGGCTGTGCTGGTCAGAGTCCTGCCGCAGCCTGCGGGTCCCCACACCTGTGCCCGTTCACACCTGGGGGACGATGGAGGCCCTGCGCCCTCACCCACCCGAAAGTCACTTGCAGGCTCACTCCCAGCCAGGCTCCCCATCCCTCCTGTCCCTCCCACAGCACCCCTGGCCCCAGGGCTCTGTTTACTGCCCTGTCTAGACAAGGACATAAAATTAAATGTCACGTGTGACTGTGGAGCCAGTGCCCAGCCTGCCCCTGGTGATACCGCAGCCCCCACTGCCTGGGGAGGGAGGTCCCCTTCCAAGTCGGCACCTCCACCCCTGCCCTCACTGCAGTGCTTCCCCACCCAGCACCCACCTCCCAGGGGTCCCTGCCGCTACATCCAGGACCCCCAACCACTCTGAGCTCGGCCGCGTCGAGTAGTAGTAGGTGCCTCGGGAGGGTTATCAGCCTATGATGCCCCCGCCTCCACACTTCCGTGAGCTGCTGCTCCCCCCTCACACACCCACCCCGTGTCCGCCGCCACTGGGTGGACACGCTTGACCCACAAAGCCCCCCCGCCACACACACACACACACACACACACACACACACACACACACACACACACACACACACACACACACACACCCCTGGGCCTCCTGTGGCGGCAGCAGCGGCCTGGGAATTTCCTTCACCCCAGCCCTTGGCCAACTAGCCAAACAGCCGCTGCACCGCTAACCCCTTCTTCCCCACCCGTACCACGGCTCACTCACTCATCAAACATGCGCGGAGGGCTGAGGATGCCGGGACAGACCCCGTCACAGAGGGAGCCCCGGCCCCTGCCCCAGGCAGCCAGCGCCAGGACCTGGCCACCCCTCCCCCACACCCTGCCGGGCCTCTCCCTGGGGGCTGGCCCCGCTGCCCTGGCCGGCCCGGGCCCGGCCCGGTGCCCCCTGCACGCCCCACTGCCCGGACCTCACAGACTCCGGAGCCTCCGGGCCCTTCACTGGCCGCCTCCTCCCCGGCGCCTCACACGCCCTCCCGCCCCAACCGTCCCTCAGTGCCCACAAGCGGTGGCAGGGGGAGAGAAAAGGGCCGCCCTCCCCCGGCCCCAGCCCGATCGGACAGAGCGCGGTGAAGGGGTTGGGCCGCTCCCCGCAGCTGCGTCTCCGCTCCTCTGACCCCACCGCCCGCTCCCCCGCCAGGCCTCACCCCTGCAGCGCCGCCCCTGCATCCCGCCGCCCCTGCGGCCGGGGAGTCGGGGTTCACCGGGAGCCCCAGCCCGCGCACCCTGCCCTCACTTACCCGCCGCCGGCCAGATGCTGCGCCGCGCCGGGGCCGGCTCCGCGGAGCCCGTAGGTGCGCGGGGCCGTGGCCGCGCTCTTCTGCGCTCAGCTGCGCCCCCAGCCCGCGCGCGCGCCCCGCCCCTGGCCTGCGGCCCCGCCCCGCGCTCCCAGCCGCCTGCGCCCGCCTGACGGAGATGGGGGTCCCCGCGACCCCGCCCCCTCCGCAGCGCCGGTTGCCAGGGCGACGGCACTGCGCAGCAACGGCCCCGGAACCTGTGGCACTGGGCAGCCTGACGCCCCCAGGGTCCACGCGCAAGCCCGGGAAGTCTCCTCTCCACCGTCCTCACCCAACAGCCGGAGAATCGCCCCGCGGGCGCCTCAGTTCCGCTCACGCCCTGAAATTCCACGGCAGCCTGTACCCGGGCCGTCCACCAGGGTGACCCCGATCGCCTGCGACAGGCGGCCTGCGGGACTCTGTGCCTTACCCGCGGAGCTAGCCCCGACGTGGGGGCCGAGCTGCCCTCCGACTATCTGCAGGTGGCCCCCGGGGACCTCGTTTGGGGACACGGCGCCGCGTCCCAGAGAAGCCCTGCATCCTGGGTTTCTGCAGCCTTCCCGGTTCTTATCTGAGGGCGGAGAGCAGGGCCACTGGGCAGCCCTCATCCTCTTCTCCAGCCATCCAGGCAGCATGCCAGGGTTTGGAGGCTCAGGCTTCCTCCCCCACCCCTCGGAATCCCCACCCTGTCCTCACTGAGCACCGCCCCCAACATGCCAGCCATGCCCACCGCAGGATGGAGGAGGGGACCGCACCCGCTGCCTGCCTGCTGGCTCTGACAGGAGGAGACCAGGTCAGAGGGTGAAGGGACAACCCGGATGCCTCGCACCTAGTCAGCTTGCACCGAGGCCCCGCATGTGCCTGGTTCCACACAGGTGGCTGAGTCTGTGCAGGTGACGGGATCTGCCGCCCTCCATCAGCACTGGGGGCCGGCCAGGGGTGCACCAGGGCCAGCAGGGAGTGAGGATAGCAGGACTGCCGCCCTGGGCGGTCCATGAGAGGCACATGTGAGGTGCTGAGATGCTCTTGGGCTGAGCCCTCAGGATGGTTGACTGGGGGATACCAGCACCCATAGCCACTCACACACTTGATCTCACTGGAAGAAGTGTAGTCAGGACCCTAAAGCTGCCTCTGTGGCCAGGGAGGGGCCCCAGACCCAGGGATGGTTTACCTTCCCCAGGAGGTCTCCAGGGACAAAGGCCTGGTTAGCAAGGCCACTTCCTGCAGCATGGAGGGAGGAGGGGAGGAGGCCCAGGGAGCACAGGTTCCGTCTGGCCAGCGGGCACCACCAGCAACCACCTGGCCCAACCCCCCTAGCAGGCAGAGGAGGGCCAGAAGCACCTCCAGGGCCCCCTGAGCCCACACCACAGCCCACACGGCCTGCTCCCTCCCTCCACCCTCCGCTCTCAGGGAGGGGCTGCCCCCCAGGCCACCCTGCCCATCTCCTCTCTCCCTCTGCCCTCCCCACCTCACCTAAGGGCTGCTGGGAAGGCCCAATCTTTAACCCCCGTCCTGCTTGCCTGAGTCAGTGCTCTGAACACCACACACCCCGTCGCCACCCCGGCACCCAGTTCTTGCCTCTCCATCCCCCTATTTGTATGTCCACCCCACTCGCGCCAGGCCCAGAGCCCTTGGGAGATGGGCCGACTCCCTCTGGAGGATGTCATTAAATGAAGGGCCTTGAGACCTGGGATCATCCAGATGATCAGGTGGGCCACTGTCATCACAAGTGTCCTATAGGGAGGGAGGCAGGGGTGCAAACGCGCACTGAGGAGGGTGGCGTGTGGGACCGCCGAGGGGGTCTCTGTGTGAGGACCGCCCCCAGGAGACCGTCCTTCTGGAGCGACGTGTGCTGAAGTGACCAGGTGAGTTGTCAGGGCACCTGTAGTTTACCCTAAATGGTCCACAATACAACATACATTTATTTCTACACACACACTCACTTGAATAAAGAGAAATCAAATGTGGCAGGAGAGTAAGAGTTGCCGAATCGAGACCAAGGATTTATATATATATATACACACACACACAAACACACACATATTTGGGGGCGGGGGCACAGTTTGTGGGATCTTAGTTCCCTGACCAGGGATTGAACCCAGGCCCTTGGCAGTGGGAGCGCAGAATCTTAACCACTGGATCGCCAGGGAAGTCCCTGTTGTCTTTTTCTTTTATGTCTCCTGGGTTCTGTTTTGGGTGAGATGGGATAAACCCTGTCTCATTCGCTGAGTGCAGCTATACAAAGAAGGTAATGCATGAGGTACTGAGGGCTCTGAAGCCTGAGCAGTAACAGGCAGACTGGGGGAAGAACCAGAATGCGAAGCACCACCAACTTGGTGGTGAGTTTCTGGATCTTCCCCCCCATATCCCCAGGCTGGACTCTGCCTGGTCCCCCTGACATGGGGACATGACAGGGACAGAGAGCTCCGGGAGGGGCCCCCTAGTTCTGGCTCAGGGAGGGAAAGAAGAGAGACTGGGAGAAGAGAGATTGGGAGGGGGGTTGTTCTGTTTGCTGCTTTGGGGCCCCTGGGCAATCCCACCTCCACCCAGGCTGCAGTCAAGGCATCAGGGTTCACAGGCACCTTTTTAGGGAGAAGACCCTCCTCTCCAGTCAGAGGAGACGTGGTCCCAGAGGGTGGGACCCAGTTGCCTTGAGCAGACAGGGAGAGCCAGGCCCTTCTGTCTTTCTCAAGATGCAGGCACAGTCAGGGGGAGTGTGCAGGAGGGTGGGGTGACTAAAGCCCCCAACTTCTGCCAGAGGACTGGAAAGGGGAGCCCTAGGGAGCCAGAAAGTAACAGAGACATGCCGGAGGAGGGGCTCCAGAAGGCAACCCATGAAGTTGTTCATGACTTCTGGGCTCAACCCCGAGCCATGTGTGTCCGGGTCCAATCCTAATTGTCACCCTGAGTCCGAGAACTGAACTACAGGACACAGCACTGCACGAGTCCCACACTGGCCACTGGGCAGTGCCCACACAGGACAGATTCAAATAACACTGCAAAGGCTTTGAAAACAGAACTGACATTGAAACCACTACCCACAGAAGGCTATTTGGAATTTTCTGCCTGAACCCAACTGGGTTGATTGCATGCTAAAACAAAAATATCACCATTCTCAATAGGATTTAAGCAAGACCAGATATTCATAACAAACCGTTTGAATGTGCAGAATACAATCCAAAATTACTCTGCATATGAAGAGCCAGGAAAATCCAACCCACAAGGGAAAAGAAAAGCCAATACCATCATGTCACAAATATTCTCAACAAAATATTAGCAGAGAGAAGCAAGCAACATAAAAAATAAAAACAAAGAAATACCACAACCAAAGGGAGGTTATCTCAGGAAAACAAGACTGGTTCAACATGTGAAAATAAATCAGTGTGATCCACCATATTAACAATCTAAAGAAGCCACGTGATCATATCAATTCATGCATAGAAAGCATTTAACAGAATTCAATATCCATCCATGATAAATACTCCCAGCAAACTAGAAATAGGAGAAATTTTACTAAATGTAATAACGGGTATCTAAAAAGAAAAAAAAGAGAGACAAAACAAAACTACAACTAACATGATAGTTAATAATGAAGGACTGGGTGTTTTGCCCTAAGATCAGAAACAAGGCAAAGATGTCCACTCTATCCATTACTATTCGCTATTGTACTGGCAGTCCTAGCCAATGCAATAAAATAAGAAAACTAAATAAATGACATATAGAATAGAAGGGAAGAAATAAGACTCTCTATTCGTAGATGGCATGAAAGTCTATGTAGAAAATCCCAAAAGTTCTACCAAAAAAACAAATCTGAGTACTAATAAGTGAGGTTAGCGAGGTTGCAGGATACAAGGTCAAAACGACGTCACTCCTGCTTCTACTGGAAGCAGACAACTGAAAACCAGAATGTGTAAAGCAAGAATGTTTACTTTAGCTCCCCTCAAAATTAAATACTTGGGTATAAATCGAACAAAACGGGCTTCCCTGGTGGCGCAGTGGTTGAGAGTCCGCCTGCCGATGCGTTCGTGTCCCCGGTCCGGGAAGTTCCCACATGCCGCGGAGCGGCTGGGCTCGTGAGCCTTGGCCGCTGAGCCTGCGCGTCCGGAGCCTGTGCTCCGCAACGGGAGAGGCCACAACAGTGAGAGGCCCGCGTACAGCAAAAAAAATAATAATAATAAAATAACAAAACACATACAGGATTTATATGCGGAAAATGTCTGTTCAAATTCTTTATACATTTTTCCATTGCGTTATGGTCCTTTTATTGTTGAGTTGTAAGAAGGAATTCTTTTTATGTTTTGGATACAAGTCTCTTACCAGATATGTAATTTGAAAATATTTTCTCCAATTCTGTGGGTTGTCTTTTCAATTTTTTTGGTGTCCTCTGAAGCTTAAAAACTTTTGATGACACATGCCGCAATGAAGATCCCACATACCGCAACTAAGACCCAGCGCAGCCAAAGTAAATAAATAAATAAAATTTTTTTAAAAAAAAACCTTTCGATGAAGTCCAGTTTATCTATCTCATCTTTTGTTGCTTGTGCTTTGGGTAGCATATCTAAGAAGGTTTTGCCTAACCCTAGTCATAAAGATTTTCCCCCATGTTTTCTTCTAAGAGTTTTATAGGTTTAGGTTTTACATTTAGGTCTATGATCCATTTTTAGTTAAATTTTATGTATGCTGTAAGAAAGGGATCTGTTATGGGTTAAATTATGGTGCCCCAAAAGATATGCTGAAGTCCCAGTACCCGTGAGTGGGACCTTATTTGGAAATAGAGTCTTTGCAGATGTAATCAACTTAAATTGAGGTCATATTGGAGTAGGGTGGGCCCTAAATCCAATGACTAGTGTCCTTATAAGGAAAGAGAGATTTGAAGGCACAGACACATACACAGAGGAAAGAAGACCATGTGATGACAGAGGCAGCTCTTGGAGGCATGCAGCTGCAAACCAAGGAATGCCAAGGTTTGCTGGCCCCACCAGAAGCAGGAGCAAATTCTCACTCAGAGCGCCCAGAAGGAACCACCCCCGCAGCACCTTGATCTCAGACCTCTAGCCTGCAGAACTGTGAGAGAACAAATTTCTATTATAAACCATCCAGTTTGTGGTCATTTATTACAGCAGCCCTAGGAAACTAATACAGGATCCAGTTTACTTCTTTTGCATATAAAAATTTCATTCTTTTGCATATCCAGTTGTCCCAGTACCATTTGTTGAAAAGACTTTCCTTTCCCACTGAATTGTCTTAGTACCCTTTCAAAAATCAATTGACCACAAATGTAAGGGTTTATTTTTGGATTCTCAATTCTGTTCCATTGGTCTATATGTCTACTCTTATTACAGTACCACACTGTTTTTCTTTTTTTATATTTATTTACTTATTTTGGCTGTGCCGGGTCTTAGTTGCGGCACACAGGATCTTTAGTTGCGGCATGCAAACTCTTAGTTGCGGCATGTGGGGTCTAGTTCCCTGACCAGGGATTGAACCCGGGCCCCCTGCATTGGGAGCACAGAGTCCTAGCCACTGGACTACCAGGGAAGTCCCGCACACTGTCTTTTTTTTTTTTCAAATAAACAATAATTTTATAGATAATTTTAGGAGGTATGAATGTGATAAAGAATGCTTCGGGTGGGGTGTGCTACTTTATTATTTTTTTAATATAAATTTATTTACCTCTTTATTTTTTTTTGGCTGTGTTGGGTCTTTGTTGCTGTGCGCGGGCTTTCTGTAGTTGCAGCGAGCGGGGGCTACTCTTTGTTGCGGTGCGTGGGCTTCTCATTGCAGTGGCTTCTCTTGTTGCGGAGCACGGGCTCCAGGCATGCGGGCTTCAGTAGTTGTGGCACGTGGGCTCAGTCATTGTGGCTCTTGGGCTCTAGAGCACAGGCTCAGTAGTTGTGGCACACAGGCTTAGCTGCTCCACGGCATGTGGGATCTTCCTGGACCAGGGCTCGAACCCGTGTCCCCTGCATTGGCAGGCGGATTCTTTTGTTTTTAACACCTTTATTGGAGTGTAATTGCTTTACAGTGGTTGTTACTTTCTGCTTTATAACTGCACACTGTCTTGATTACTGTAGCTTGTAGTAAGTTTTGAAATTGAGAAGTGTGAATCCTCCAACTATGTTCTTCTTTTTTGAGACTGTTTTGGCTATTCTGTATCCCTTGCATTTCCATATGATTTTAGGATCAGTTCATCACTTTTGAAAAAAGCCGTCTGAGGTTTTGATAGGGACTGCATTGAATCTATAGATCAATTTGGTGATAAGCGTAAGATGTCTTTTAGACCTCCTTTGATTTCTTTCGCCTGTGTTTTGTAGTATTCAGAGCACAAATTTTACCCGACATTTGGTTAAATTTATTCTTATTCTTTCTGATGCTGTTGTAAGTGAAATTGTTTTTCTTCACTTCACTTTTGGATCAGTCACCGCTAGTGCATAGAAATACAATGGACTTTTGCATATTGATCTTGCATCCTGCAGCCTTGCTGAACTCATTTATTAGTCCTAATTTTTTTTGTGGATTCCTCAGGATTTTCTACATACAAGTTCTTGTCATCTGCAAACGTAGTTCTACTTCTTCATTTCCAACCTGGATGCCTTTTTTTTTTTTTTAACTTGCTTAATTGCCCTGCCTGGAACCTCCAATATAATGTTGAATAGAAGAGACAAGAGTAAACATCCTTGCCTTGTTCCTGATCTTGGGGGAAAGCTTTCAATATTTCACCATTAAGTTTTTGTTTTTGTTTTTGTTTTTTTTTGTGGTATGCGGGCCTCTCACTGCTGTGGCCTCTCCCATTGCAGAGCACAGGCTCCGGACGCGCAGGCTCAGCGGCCATGGCTCACGGGCCCAGCCGCTCCGTGGCATGTGGGATCTTCCCAGACCGGGCACAAACCCGTGTCCCCTGCATCGGCAGGCGGACTCTCAACCACTGCGCCACCCGAGAAGCCCCACCATTAAGTATTACGTCAACTGTGGAGTTTGGGTAGATGCCTTTCATCAGGTTGAGGAAGTTCCTTTCTATTCCTTGTTTGTTGAATGTAAGCAGTTAGCTCTAAGGTGTGAAGGTGATTCAACAGAGAAGGGATAGTACTTTCACTAAATTGGACACCCATATGCAAATAAAAACGAAAACCCTCAACCTAAACCTCAAATCTCATACAAAAATTAACTCAAACTGGATCATATGCCTAAATGTAAAGCTATAAAACGTTTAGAAGGTAATGTAAGAGGAGATCTTCATGACCTGGTGCTGGTCAAACACAGACAGACAAACATGACACCAAAAGCACGATCCATAAACACTAAATTGATGAACTGGACCTTCATCAACAGCAAACACGTCTGCTCTGTAAAGTTCAAGCGTCAAGGAAGCTGATTCCTACCTTAACAAGGTTTTCCAGAAAACAGGTGGCAAAGGCTGTGATGAGGCCAACGTAATCTTGATTCCAAAACATTATAAGGAAAATATGAAGAAAAAAAAGAAGAAAAGTATAGACCTATTTCACTTCAAGCATAGATATGAATGTTCTAGATAAAATTTTAGCCAACCAAAACCAACTGTATATTTAAAAGTTATAGTATCAGGATCAAATAGGACTTCTCACAGGAATGCAAGGATGGTTCGACTTGGGAAAGGGTGTTGATGTGTTAATATAATGTAATTCATTACAATAAAGGAGAAAATCATATGATTGTCTTGATTAATAAAGACAAAGCACTTAATAGTTATGATTCTATAAAAGCCCCTAGGAAAATTAGAGTGGAAGGAAACTTTCTAAAAGCTATAAAGAGTTGGGACTTCCCTGGCAGTCCAGTGGTCAAGAATCCACCTTACAATGCAGGGGATGTGGGTTCAATCCCTGGTCAGGAAACTAGGATCCCACATGCCGCGAGACAACTAAGCCCGCACGTCACAACTACTGAGCTCGCGCGCCTCAACTAGAGCCCGCGTGGCACAAACTACAGAGTCCATGCGCCCTGGAGCCTGCGCACCACAACTAGAGAGAAACCCACGCACGGCAACAAAGAGCCTGCACGCCACACGAAAGATCCTACATACCACAACTAAGACCCAACAAGCCAAAAATAAAAATAAGATAAATAAATAATAAATAAATCTTTTTTTAAAAAAGCTATAATAAGTTATGTACCAAAAGAGTACAGCAAGCACCGTACTTAATGGAGAACCTTAGCTACATGCCCTTGAAGACTGAGAATAAGGATCACCACCTCGGATTCGTAAACGTTAGCAAGACGGCCAAAATGAAACTACCATCATCACAGTATCTTTCTACACCAGCAACAGTAGGCAATGAATCTCTTCATATAGAACCCCTACCGGTTCTGCTCCTCTGGCTGGACCCTGATGAAACACACAGTGATAAAAGCAGCGTAGTATTGGTACACGAACTGACCAGTGGAACAGAAGGGAGGTCAGGATAGACGGGAGCTGAATATGGAGAAGGCCCAGATCAACGAGGACAGGATACGTCTGTGTGTAGACGGTGTTGGAAACTGGCTCACCACATGGAAGAGACCTGGATTCCTGCCTGACACACAGAGGTGGACTCTGAATGGAGTGGAGACCTAAACGTTGAAGAAAAAACTGACAGAAGGAAATGTAGGAGAATGTGACACAAGAGAGGGAAGCATGCCTTCAAATGTTAATTGTAAAACGCAAGAGGCAAAAACATGATGAATTCAATTAAAACAAACTTTAAATTTTCTATTCAACAAAGGGAAACCATGAGCAAATTTTTAGACAGATGACAGAATGCAGAAGATATTTATAATGTGTAAAGCCAATGAAGGGGGCTTCCCTGGTGGCGCAGTGGTTGAGAGTCCGCCTGCCAATGCAGGGGACACGGGTTCGTGCCCCGGTCTGGGAAGATCCCACATGCCGCGGAGCAGCTGGGCCCATGGGCCATGGCCGCTGGGCCTGTGCATCCGGAGCCTGTGCTCCGCAACGGGAGAGGCCACAACAGTGAGAGGCCCGCGTACCGCAAAAAAAAAAAAAAAAAAAAGTAGGAATCATATCTCGAATTTTCAAGGAACTTCTGCAAAGCAATTTTTGAAAGTCAGCAGCCCCCAAACACCAACGATTAAAGGATATGACCAGCCAGTTACAGAAGAGGAAGGCCCCGAAACTAAGCAAGTGCATGAAAAGATGGTCAAATTCAATGATTAGAGAAATGTCAAGTAAACTGGGAGACCACTTAATGCCTATTCAATTGGCAAACCTGAAGAAGCTAGGACATGCTGAGGGAGGGTCACAGGGACCGAGGATGTAGGAACTGGTGGGACCATGGACTGGAACATCCAACTGGCCAACTGGAGAACTCACTGGTCTGCTCCAGGTGTGCACCCCAAAGCCCTGCTCCCACAGGTCCACCCAAGAGCAGGGGCTTTTGTGAGGCAGCCAGGGTGTCCACGTGTAGGAAATGGTAAATGTAGTGAATCTGGGACCTTATCCGCTGGGCAGAAGCAGTGAAGAGCTGTACACACAGCTTTGAGGATGGAGCTTTAAAAACACAATACAGGGAATTAATTCCCTGGCGGTCCAGTGGTTAGGACTCTGGACTTTCACTCCTGAGGGCACGGGTTCAATGCCTGGTCAGGGAACTAAGATCCCACAAGCCACTCGACAAAACAAAATAAAGTAAAATAAATAAAATACAATAAAACACAATACAAAGTGGAAAGAAACAGAATAGGGAAACACAAAGACTTGAGTTAATTAGGGCCACAGTTCCCAAACTGTGTGCCGAGGCACCCCAGGGTGCTACAGTGAATTCTCAGGGGCACTACAGGGTATTTTTCATTTTTGAGGGAAACACGGGATACAGAGCATGCCAGACACGTTGTGAATAATTCGACTGAACTCAGAGTTTCCATATCGGATTGCACTGCTTTCCTTTCTAAGATATCTCCTTGCAAAGCTGGTTTAACAGCAGTTGCTGAAATAAAAAAGCAAACACCAGGCAAAAATCCACATGGATCAGGTAATGCAGGTGGCAGTGTCCGATGTGATTAAGGTTTGAAAAAGTGTGTAGAGTCTAACAGTTTCAGATATCCTATTAATAAGTAATTGTAGTTTCTAAGAATTAAGGGTTTTTTTCAATTTATGTGTTGTTGGTTTGTTTGGGGTTTTGGGTTTGTTTTCTAAACTGCTACTAAGTTGTTAGTACCTAAATACTTATTAAGCTCTTTGGCCACAATACACAGAAGTGTTAGGTATTTCTTTGGACCAAGAGGTGCTGTGAAAAAAATTACTGAGCCATTGCGAGCGCCATGAGCTGAGAAAGTGCAGGAACCCTGAGTTAGGGCAATGCTAGCTGCCAAAACAATCAGACCCAAGAAACAACTTTAGGGGGAGCTAAGAGTCACCACTACCTTCCTCCCAAGGGAGACAAGCCAGGGTGCCCCATCTGGTCCCTGCCCCTGGCTCACCTCCCAGGGGCTCTGCGGGCTGCACAGCTGTCTCCATCAAGCCATGACCGGCTCTTGATGGCCCAGAGATCCTCCAAAACTAAACTAAAAAGAGGAATGCCTGCACACCCACATTCATCATAGCATTCTTCACAACAGCCAAGAGCTGCAAGCAACCCACATGCCCACTGATAGATGAGGGGGTAAGCCTATCGAGGTCTATCCATAAATGGAATATTACTCAGCCTTAAAAAGGCAGGAAATCCTCACGCCTGCTACAACATGGATGAGCCTCGAGGACTTTATGCTCAGTTAAATAAGGCAGTCACAGAAGGACAGATCCTGTGTGAGTCCACTCATATGAGGTCCCTAGAAGTGTCAGATTCACAGAAACAGAAAGGATGGTGGGGGCCCGGGGCTGGGGGAGGGGGACTTAGTGTTCAGTGGGGACAGAGTTTCTGTGCTGCAAGATGTAAGAAGTTCTGGAGATCTGCAGCACAACTGTGTGAATATCGTAACACTGTTGAACGGTACACTTAAAAATGGTTAAGATGGCAGAAAAAAGAATGAAATCATGCCATTTTCAGGAACATGGATGCAATTAGAGATCATCACACTAAGTGACGTAAGTCAGACAAAGAGAAATAGTACATGATACCATTTATATGTGGAATCTAAAAAGTTATACAGATGAATTTATTTACAAAACAGAAACAGACTCACAGACATAGGAAACAAACTTACGGTTACCTAGGGGGAAAGGGGGTGGGGAAGGATAAATTAGGAGCATGGGATTCATAGATACAGTCTACTATACATAAAATAGATAACAAGGATTTTTTTTTTTTTTGCGTTTTGACAAATTTATTTAACCATGAAATGCCCACCCCAATCTAGATAAAAGGCAACAAGGATTTACTGTAGCGCACAGGGCACCATATTCAATATGTTGTAATAACCTATAATGGAAAAGAATCTGAAAAATATATATATATATGTATATATATATATGTGTGTGTGAATCACTTTGCTGTATACCCAAAACTAACACAGTATTGTAAATCAACTGTATTTCAATGTTTTTTAAATGGTTAAGATGGCAAACTTAAGGTTATGTTTTTTACCACAATTTTAAAAAATTGTCCCTAAAAGGGAAGGAAACAACTTGGGAATTGTAAATAAAGACGGTAAGAAGAAACCAACTTAAAAGAGGAGCCACCCGCTCACAAGCCCCACAGCCGAGACAGCAACAGATCCCAGGCCCCAAATCGACCAGAGTCCACAGGGCCCAGCCCAACACCCCTCACCTGCCTTCTCGCTGAACCCCAGAAGCTCTCCCGCCAGGGGCAGACGGGGCCTTTTGGGACGAAGTTGGGACCTGGCCCTGAACGGTGCCCCGACCCCGCTCAGAAGAAACTCCAAAATCCTGACCTGCAGCACAGAAGCCTGCAGCCCCCGCCCCTCTGCGACCCCACCTCTGAGCTCATGTCCTACCCCCTCCCAGACGCCCCCCATGCAGCCCCCGCATAAGCACGCCATTTCCTTCGCCTGGACCACCCTCCTGGGCGGGACACTAGGCACCCTCTCCCCCCTCCTTTACTGTCTGGGCAGGCCTCCTCTGACCACCACCCTCTGTCACCTCGCGCCCCGACCCCGCACGGCCAGGGCCATCGCCCCCTGATGCATATTGGTTTATGGTGTTTGCTCTCCCCCAGACCCTGCCCCCAGCCCCGGGGCTGGCACACGTTGGGCACCTCGGGAATCCTGGCTGATGGATGAGAGGAGGAACAGCCCAGCTCGGCCAAGAAGGACAGAGAGGCCGGCGCCCAGCTGCATTCAGCAACCAGGACCCAGTTGGGGGCCCTGGAGCTCCAGAGGCACGACTTCATGGCCACCAGCCACACCCACAGGCAAGGACACGGGTGCCGGGGCCTATGGACCAAGGCCGTCAACTGTGCCCCGCCAACAGGGACTGTCTCCTAAATGCCGCTGAGAGATGCTCCTGTCCACCCAAACCTGAACTTCAGCAGGCCACGGGGAATACCCCTCAGGCTGCAGGTGGACCCCGGGGGGCCTCAGTCCTGACCAGCCAGCCACGCCCCCCAAGCCAAGGTCAAGCCAAGGTCGACCAGTGCAGATAAGGACAAGGGAGAGGGAGGCCGGCCAGTGGGTAGTGGGGTAGGGCACCAAAAGGACCGTGAAGGTGGAGGTGACGGAACAAGAGCCCGAGCACAGGAGGCAGCGCGGTGTGGCCGCGGGAAGGCACCCGGACTGCCTCCTCGATTTCTGACCTCACAGTTGACACACCCGAAGGACAGGTGCCCTGGACCCGACTGGAGCAAGCGGGGAGCCCATAAGAGGGGCTACGAGAGGGGGGCCAGGCCTTGGAGGGAGGGGCTCAGGCCAGAGACTCTCTGGGGCCAGCCTGTGAGGAGAGGGTCAGGGGGGCACTCCTGAAGGGGGACCGGTTCGCACCCCGGTCTGGTCAGTGCTCCCGAGGCCAGTGCAGAGGCGCCACGGGTGTGCCCCAACCCGGGACAAAGGAGACCCAGAATGGCCCAGAGGGGCCAGTGCCCCTGGGCGTGAGCCAGCACTCCCCAAGCGGACAGCAAAGGCCAATGAGAAGGCGTTGTGGTTGGGCCCTGGGGCCTAAGCTGGCCGGCAGCAGGTCGGGGTGGAGCACCCTGGGGGAGAGGGGAGCCCGGCAAGGGAGGCCGGGCTGAGGCCTTGTCCACTGGCGGGAGGGGGACGGGGAAGGTGCCAAGAAGCCAAGCCTCCTGGGAAGGAGAGGGGCCTGTTCTGGCAGGCTGGGGGCACATCCTCCGGACACAGATGGCTCTTTGTCAGGGCGGAGCCCAGCTCCCCGAGCAGTCTCGGGAACAAAGCCCCCTCTGTCCACGGCAGGACCCCCCTCCCCTCCCTGGGGCACCACCCGCAGGAACGGAGCAGAGTCCCCCCCCACCCAAGGTTCCCATGAGGCGTCCCTGCCCGACACACACACACACACACACACACACACACACGCACACACACACGCACACGCACACCAGGCACAGGCGTGGCCCAGGTGGGGTGTACAAGGGGAGCCCAGGATGAGGGCACTCCGAGGGCGCATCCAGGACACTGCATCCCCCGGGCCCTCACGCCCACCCTGTGCTGCAGGCCATGCCTGTCCGTCCAGCACCTGGGCAGCCCTGGACCAGCCCAGGCTCAGCCACCACTGCCCAGGGACCCCTCGCCCTGGGCCTGAGGGGAGCACCCCCTCCCCAGACAGAGACCTGGAAGGGTGGCAGAGGGACAGCTGGAGCCTCAGCCCTGCAAGGAGGCCTCCACAATGTACCTCCGGGTCTTCTCCAGATCCTGAATGCCCACGGCCACCACAATGGGCCTGCCCCCAGCACTGCAGGCCGCGGGGCTGAGTACTGCCCAAAGTGGGGGCCCGGGGCCCAGTGTGCCTGCACCACCGGGGCTGTGTCTGTGTCACCCCTGCAGCTAACCGGCCTGGAATCTGCCCCTCCAAGGCCCAGCCAGGCTGAGAGGGGTGCCCCCGGGAGAAGGGAGCATCAGCGTCCAGGTGGCAGGATCCAGACGGAGCCGGGCGGGGCTCCCACCAGCCTGGCCAGCTCCTGCCGACACTGGCCCTGGAGCTGGCGCAGCACCACCTCCAGGCGGGCCTCCCGGCTCCTCAGCGCCTCAATCACTTCAGGGGCCCGCAGGCCTGGGCCCCCGGGCGCCCCAGCCTCAGTCCTCACCAGCCGGTGGGGCCCGTGGGGCTGGGCCAGGCTGCGGCCGCCGCCTCGCTCGCACGCCTGCCGCAGAGCCGCCAGGTCCTGCCCCACGGCCTCCCGCAAGGCCGTCCTCGCGGCGCTCCACTCAGGCCCACGGCCTCCGACCTGCACAGGGGATGTGGCAAGTGAGCCGAGGGTGACCAGTCTCACCAGGACCCTGGCTCAGGGCTCTCGGCTCTCCCTGAGCCCCACCCCCGGCCCCCAGCAGTCCTGCGGCCCCTCTCAGCGCCCTGAGCCCGCCGCTCCCAAGAAACGGGGACCAACTCCAGCGCCAGCTCTAAGGCCTGGCTCCTCCAGGCTCTGTCACCCGCACTGAGCATCTGAGCCCTAAGCCAGAGGCCGTGGGGCCCCAGAGACAGGGCCAGCAGCCTGATCACCCCCCCACAGCCCTGCAGGGCCTGAGCCCTCAGGACCACCCAGCTGCAGGCCCAGCTCTTTCACCGCGGTATTGCAGGGGGAGTGGGCCTGGCTGCCCCCAGCAGGCCAAGTCCTGCAGGGTCTGCTCAGAGCCCAGAGTGCAGACCCTCGGGGCACCCACCCCCGATCCCACCCACCACTCCAGGCGGGGTCAGCATGTCCTCTGCTCTATCGGCTTCCCACTGCCCTCGCAGAGGGGTGGCATGGGGTGGCCCTGACCCAAGGGGACGCCAGGCTAACGGGACGCCAGGCCAAGGACACAACCTGGTGAGGACACCTCTGGCCCCCAAGGCAGGCCCATCCCAGAGACCCTGCAGGAAGCAGGGAGCACAAAGAGGCTGTGCCCTCAGTGTCCCCAGGGAACTGCCCTGACCCTGACCCTGACCCCGACCCTCAGTGGGCACTGCTCCGTGGTTCGCAACAAGGAAGCATGAAGAGCCCTGAGCCCAGACAAGCACCGGCCCCACTTCTTGTGAGAAACCGCCTGCAAACGTCACCGGTGCTTCAGCTGTCACTGCCCAAGAGGGCAGGGGGCTCCAGCTTGGCCTGGCCGGAGGAGACATGGCCGTGCAGGGCCTGAACGAGCCACGCTGCAGGCCCCCAGGAAACACCCATGCTCCCCAGGGGTATCTGAGGGGAAAACCACGCCTACAGTTTACTCTAAGACGCTTCAGAAAAAGGAAATCAATGGAGCGCACGTGGCCCACTGTTCACAGCCACAAACCCGGTGCTCGCCCAGTCCTGCTCATGGAGAGAGGAGGGTGGCGCCCAGGTGGGGTTGGGGGACCCACATGTCCACCAGCAGGTTCAAGAGGCCACAGGGTGTGAGCGGAAGCCAGCAGGGACGACACCAAAACTGCCCTGGGAGAACGAACAAACCTCCATCAGGGTGGCCAGGGTGGGGCGGCAGGGGAGTCTGGCAGGTAAGCCCACCCCCCTTACAAACAGACCAAATGGTGCAAGTCCCACCATGGGAGCCCCCCATCGAGCACAGCCCGGGCCAGGGCCCCACGTCCTCACCCCGGCCTCCCAGGCCGCCCGCCGGGCCTCCACCGCCTCTCGCAGCTCTCCCTGCAGGGCCTGCAGCTCCCGCACCAGGGGCTCCAATGCTCCAGCCCCTGGCGTGGGGATCCTGGGCAGAAACGTGGGCTGTGAGGCCTCAGGGGGGCAGGCGCCCAGGACCGTGTCCTGCAGAGAGGGACCCCAAGTGAGAGGGTGGGCGGCAGGCCCGGGCCTCACAACCAGAGGCCCAGCTCCCCAGCCGGTAGGGACAGAGGCCCAGGGTCACTTCCCGCCCCCGGGTCGCAGAGCGAGCTGGACAGCGACCCTCACCCTGGTGGGCCTGGAGGCCAGGGAGGCTCAAAGGCCAGGCTTCCGGAAGGCCAAGACCCCTGAGAGGTCTGGGCCTCCCCAGGAGCTGGGAAGGGTGGTGATGGGACCGACAGACATCTGGAAAGAGCCACACACACAAAACCCACAGGCCTGGGTGTGAAACCGGCTTCAGGGCTGGGTGTGAGGGGCTTCCCTGAGACTTCTCTTCCTGTCTGGAAAATGGGAAGACCCCACCACCACCCCAGGGCTGCTGTGGTCAGACCAGGGGAGGGGAGGGACAGGAGGGGGGCGGCGTGGCTTCCTGACCATCCACCGCCAGAAGACCAGCTCCCGGCGACGCCACTCGAGGGCCGCCTGCAGCCGTGCGTTCTCCCTCTCCAGCCTCTGCAGCAGCTGCAACGCAAACCATTAAGGCCGCAGTCAGAGAACCCAGTGCGCCTGGGACCCTGCCCACCCTGCCCACCGTCTCTGGCTCAGGCGCCTCAGCCCACCAGGCCCACCCGCCCACCCGCGGGCTGAGCCACCTCCCTGCAGGGCACAGCACAGCACGGCAGGACAGGACAGGGCACGGCAGGACAGGGCACGGCACGGCAGGACAGGGCATGGCACGGCAGGACAGGACAGGGCACGCCATGGCATGGCAGGACAGGGCACAGCAGGACAGGGCACGGCACGGCAGGACAGGGCACGGCATGGCAGCCTCACCTCCAGCACAAGCAGGCAAGCCTATCAGGCCTCTGACCACACCAGTGATCCCCCAGGCCCCCCACAAGCGTGGGTCCCACAGGGTCGGGGGCTGAGTCCTGGTGCCCCCTCACTTGGGACTCCACCCCACATCCCCCGCTGACTGAGGGCTGCACCCCGGAGGCTTCAGGCATACGGGGAGGCCCCGGATGGGGGAGACTGGCGGGTTCTGGGAATCCCTCCCTGTCGTCCCCTGGAGCCCAAAGGCAGGGCAGAGGCTGCGCAGCGCCCAGCTTGGAGGCGACGGAGAACAGACCGGGGACCAGGGTGGAGAACACAGCCATGCAGCCCCCCCGCCCCGCCCTGCAGGCACCACCCGAACAGCCCCGCACCTGTGGACCCCACAGTCCAGTGCACAGGCACATGCTCCCGTCCCGCCTGCCGAGGCCACTGCGGCCTCGGGAAGCCGGACAGGGGCAAGGCCAGGCACGGTCCACCCCAAGGGCCCACGGCAAGCTGCGGAGAGACAGATGGGCCCCACTGGGGCGGGCCAGGCCGGCACCCGCTGTGCTCCTCTCTGAACGCAGCAGCCGGCACAGTGACCCAGCCTCCGGCACCGCTCCTTCTAGAAGGGAGCCCAGGAGTGTGCTCTGGGGCCGGGACAAATGGCCAGAGCCGGCAGCTGCCCTGTCGGCGGACAAAAGCCCTGCCAGGCCTCCACTCACAGAGGCTGGTGCCCGAGCCATGCGCACCGGCGTGCCTGCCAGGCAACCAGGGGATGCACATAGCTGGACAAGGGGCTCCCGGGCCAGGGGGCCAGATGGGCCCAGCCCATGGCCAGTGGAGCAGGGCGAAGGCAGGCCTGCGGTGAGAATCACCCTGTGGTCTGGGGGAGGGCTGCGGACATGGGAGGGTGGAGCCCACATGCCCACACCACACACACACACCCCGCTACACACACCTGCTGGCCAGTGAGAAGAGCAGCTTACTCAGTTCCCAAGAACAGTCCCAGAGGGGGTCCACACCCCCACATCCCAAGCCACAATATAAGAAGACTACAGGCCCAGCCAGTAACCAAGGATGCTGCCCAGCCACTCCACAGCATGCCTGGCCACTGACACGGCAACAAGAGCTCATTCCAGAAGCTTACGGGACCCATCCCAAGAGTGCAGCCCCTTCAGGTCGGCTGGTCCAGGCTGCCACCAGCTCCTCATCCAGAATCCTTGGAAGGAAGCCAACTGTCCCCATCCACCTGGCCACGCCGTTTTCAGTCCTGTGACACCAACATGCCATGGGGCACCAACCACCCTCCAGGAGGAGGGGAGCCGTACCCGCCCAGGCCCCCCACAGAGGCTGGGGTCCCAGGCAGCACCAGGCTGGAGCTGGCACAGCCTCTGCTCTACTCAGACCAGGGAGGGGACCAGGGGCAGGAGGCCGGGGCCTCACTGAGTCACCCCTGAAAGGGAACAGAGCCAAGGGCATCTCAGGACGCCCAGACGCCGCCTCAGCACCTTCAGAGCCAAGCACAGCCTTGCCCAGGTAAAGCCAGCCAGGCAACAGCCAGGAACACAGGCCGGGCAGGCACCAAGGGCCAGGCAGACATCCCCAGGTGGCTGCCCTGAGCCCACAGTGGGGATGCAGACCCCCTAGAAGCATGTGGCTCTACAGCTGGGATCTGCTGGGCCTCCCTGAGCCTCAGCCCTCCTACCCAGCCGAGTGCCCCAGGACAAGGCACTGCCAGCCTCACACTCTGGACAAGCCAGAGCCCAGCACTCAAGTAATGGTCAGCCTTGGGCCTGTCCCAGGACCCACTGGCCAGGCGAGCCCAAGGGAAGGAAACAGTGATGATGAATGGGGGCTCTTGAAAAGAAGGTCAGTAGAGCGTGGGGCAGCGCCAACCCCCACCTCCCCATCAACAGGTGACGCGTGCCCAAGGTCAAGGCACCCACACCATCAGCTCGGACCCTTGAGCAGTCTTCCTTAATTCCAGTGGCCCCCCTCGGCTGGCTGCCAGCCTGGCCCAGACACCTGTGTTCTTCCCACGGCCCGAAGTGCACCCAGCCACGTGCATACACACAGCAGCACAGGCTGCTCCACGGGGCAAGAGAGGCCCTGAGGTTGCACGTGTCTCCTACACAGGCAAGGGGGTGAGCTTGGGGACCTCCCTGGTGGTCCAGTGGGTAAGACCCCGTGCTCCCAAAGCAGGGGGCCCAGGCTCAATCCCTCATCGGGGAACTAGATCCCGCATGCTGCAACTAAAGAGGCCATATGCCGCAACTATGGGTCCGCGTGCCGCAATGAAGATCCTGCACGCCGCAGCAAAGATTTCACA
The DNA here is from genome assembly GCF_964341445.2 of Mesoplodon mirus. Taxonomy (NCBI): domain Eukaryota; kingdom Metazoa; phylum Chordata; class Mammalia; order Artiodactyla; family Ziphiidae; genus Mesoplodon; species Mesoplodon mirus. The sequence continues at coordinate 188,786,653 of NC_138979.1, read as the reverse complement.
TGCCGCAACTAAGACCCAGCACAGCCAAATGAATTAAAAAAAAAAAAGGAACTTCCTGCCGGCGCAGTGGTTAAGAATCCACCTGCCAACGCAGGGGACACGGGTTCAAGCCCTGGTCCGGGAAGACCCCACATGCCGCGGAGCAACTAAGCCCGTGAGCCAAACTACTGAGCCCGTGTGCCACAACTACTGAAGCCCGCGCACCTAGAGCTCCGCAGCAAGAGAAGCCACTGAAATGAGAAGCCCGCGCACCGCAACGAAGAGTAGCTAGCCCCCGCTCGCCACAACTAGAGAAAGCCTGCATGCAGCCACAAAGACCCAACGTGGCCATAAATAAATAAATAGATAGATAGATAAATATTTTTTAAAAAGATGGTGAGCTTGGCTAACACCCACAGCTCGAAGCTGGTCTGCTGTCTGGGTCCCCCACCCTCCCAGGCTCCTTCTCACCTTGGGCCACTCCCACCTTGGTCCCACCAGCCCTCACCTGCCGGCCACCCTCCGGGTCTCTGAGCAGCTCCGTTTCGGTGACAGACAGGTGGCCAAGGCTGCGGTCACTGTGGCAGCCACGGGTATATGAGTGGATCTGAAACAGGCAGTGCAGACCCCAGGTTGAGAAGGTGGGCGCCTCCCCCCTGCCAGTGCTAGGCAAGGACCTTACAGACAAGGAAACAGGGTCCAGAGAGGGTCAGGTCCAGGAGAGCAGTTAGCACCCACCAGGAGGCCCATGCAGAGGGAGGGGCGCCCCACCCAGCTCCCAGGGGTGCAGTATAGGTAGAGTGGGGCGCCCCTGCTTCCTCCTCAGCTTATCAGTGCCAGGCCCATGTGGTGGCAGAAACAGCCTCTGGACAGGCTCAGTGGTTCAGTGAGGCCAGTGGCAGGGACACAGACACAGGGAGGGTACCCCAGCCAGGTGAGGCCTGAAGGCAGCAGGGGGGTTAACGGGTGGGCGTGTCCCACATAGGCAGCAGGGAGGTTAACGGGTGGGCATGTCCCACACAGAGGAGCAGCTGGAGCCCAGGCAAGAGGCAGTGAGGGGTCCCAGGAAATGCTAGCTGAGCAAAAGATCCTCTCCCAGGGGCAGAGCCCAAGGCGGGGTGTTCTAGCACCAGAGAGCCCTGCGCTGGTGCGAGCCCTGGACCACCTGCCCAGCCACCACTCAGCCCAGACCATGCACTGGACCTGTGGGGACACCTGTGCCCCGACAGCTGAGCCCTACCAGCCTTTCGGAAGCCCGCAGGAGCTGCCCACCGCCTGTGAGCCCACACCCAGGATGCGGTGGGAGGGGGTGCCTTCCTCGCCATCTCGTGTTCAGGCAGCAGGGGCTCCCCAGGGCCCACTTTGGTGCTCAGTGACATAGAGTCTGAAGCTTCTGGGGAGTTCTGGGGACAGGAGGCCGACCCTGCAGGCTCCCTGCCCCCCCAATTCCCTGCCCCATAGAGGTCCAGCAACAGCTGCTCTAGGCCCCCTCCTGGACAACCTGCAGCCCTAGGGTCAGGCTCTGGGCCACCCCAGGCTGTGCCCAACAGGTCAGCTCCCAGCCAGGCCTGGGAAGGCCCACATTCAGCCAAAGGCTGGGTGCCAGCCTGAGATGAGAATACTGGACAGGCCTCTATAGCACAGAGGACAACTGCCCCTGGGTGGACAACACACGCGTGGCACTACCTTGCCCAGGAGGGCGCACTGCTCCTGCTGACTGGCCATCAGGTTTCGCCACCGGAACCGCAGCTTTCCCATCAGCCACTGCAGGTGGCGGATGTCCACACAGCCGTCTGCTTCCACACTGCGGGCAGGAGGGCCAGGGCTGGCCAGGGCGTCGCACTGGGGAGGGGGCAAGGGTCACGCACTGCTCCCACACCCCAGGCAGAGACCACGAAGGGGAAAGAGATAGGAAGCCCCTGGGAGTGAGAGCCAAGAGATCCCGGGGGTGCCAGGAAGAGCTGGGTAAAGAGCCTGTGGGCATGTCCCCGGCCCTCACCTGCCTCCATGTGCTCACCCGGGCATTCGGGGCAGCAACACCGACCCCCACAGGACTGACCCCGCCGGTCCGGTGCCCACACCCAGGATTCCCGCCAGGGCTGGGCGCGGCTCACACTCATCCCTCACCCACCTCGCACACGGGCATCTCGTCGCCCAGCTGCACGCGGTTCTGTGTCAGCAGCTGCTCGGGCAGGGGCCCGCGGGCCAGGAGCCAGGCCAGGGCCAGCAGCAGCTCGCGGCCGCCCTGGGAGCCGTCGTCCGGGAGCTGTGCCAGGGCCCGCCTAGGGTAGCCCTGGGAGCGCAGCGCCAACTTCACAGAGTGGACCTCGGCCTCTGCGGTAGGAGACGCCAGCTCAGGGGGGACACCCACTGGAGGTGACACTACCCAGACTCCTAATGGACCCCCGCGGGACGCAGAGCAGAGATCATGCTTGGAAGGGACCAGCAGGGGCATTGGGACCTAACCTGGAGGCCGGAAGGGGAGAGGCTCACGCGGGGTGGGGGTCTCATCGGGGAGGCGGGGCAGTGGACGGGGCCTTACGGAGGGCTGTCTCGTGGGTCGTGCAGTGGGCGGGGCTCTGGGTGGGCGGGGCCAGAGCCTTACCAGGCGGGCCTTACGGGAAGGCGGGGCTTACCCAGAGAGAATGAGGCCGAGGCGCCGTCGGCCAGCTGCGGCGAGAGCACGCGGAAGAGCAGCCGCCAGAGCGCGGGGGCCTGCGAGGATCAAAGAGCGACGGTCAGCGGGGCTGGCGGCGTCCCTGCGTCCGCCCGGAGCCCTACTGGCCCCGGCCGCCTGCGTTGCTGGCCTCACCGCCTCCGGACGGTCGAACTTGGCGCGGCGGAAGGTCTCGGGGCTGGGTCCGGCGGGCAGCGTCTGACTCAACGCGGCGATGGCCTCGGGCAGGGCCCGGGCCGCGTCCGCCGGGTCCACCCGGCGACGCCGCCGCCCCATGCAGCCTCCGCCCGCTTGTCTCAGATTGCGCGCCGCCGCCGCCGCGTCCCCGCGTCCAATCCCCGCGAGAGCTGCGTCCCCGCGCCCAGTCACCGTTCAGATGCCGCCTCTGCTGGGCCCGCGCCCAACCACCGAGTAGGCTGAGACACGCCTCTAGCTCCTGCCCAATGAGCGGTGCCCCCGGCGTTTGAGTGCTGTCTGCCCTGTCCGGTGCGGAGGCATTTCCGGTGCATCGGGGACCCATCAGCGTTGAGAGCCTCGCGGGGTCCGCCCTCCGCGGCTCGATCGCTGCGACACCTGACTCTCCTTGTGCGGACCCCACCGATCAGCCTCTTGCACCAAATGGCAGCCTAGCAACCGCCGGAGGGTCAGCGGCGGCGCTCAGGGTGCCCCCTGCGGCCGGGAGGCGCCAGCGACACGCGGGAGGGACCCTCCGCTTCCGGAAGCCCTCTCTGGCCTCCGGAAGCCCTGGGACCCCGCAGCGCGTACAAGGCCGGAGACGCAGGGGCCAGCGCCCGGGTACCGGGGGACGTACCCCGACGGCTCAACCCCGCAGCGCGCGGGCGGGTGCTCCTCCCCGACGGCCGGTGACTCTCTCCCCCTTCAAACCTACGCCTGCATACCCCGCCTGGCCCCTCCCCGTCCAGTGCATGGTCTGTCCGGCTGGCCCCCGTTACCCCCACCCCCATCCCCACCCCACCCCGGCCTGCCTCTGCCCTGCACCTTCAGCCTCTCCTTTCTGCCACTGAAGAGACAGTCTTCAAAGGAGTATCCGCACAGCCACTTCGGAAAGCAGTTTGGCGGTTCTTTCAGAGCTAGACTTAAGTCTACCAGACGACCCCACAGTGCCAGTGCCCGGAACCTGTGAGGACTCGTGTTCCCACTCACGGACGTTCAAGGCAGCTCTGTACATAACAGCCAAACCGAAACAACCCAAAAGGCCGCCAGCTGGGCAGTCAGCCCTAGGAGGGAACCCTCTCGGCACCACTGATGCGGGTCAAAGTGCCGGGAAGCGCAGACACAGAGGAGGGCAGATGCAAAACACTATGTTGTACGTGCCTTTCATCTATAGGAAGTGTCCAGAAAAGCAAGTGTACAGAGACAGGAGACAGGTCAGTGGTGGCCTGGGAAGAGACCAGGACTGGGGAGTGGCAGCAGATGGGCATGAGGGAGTCTTTGTGGTTAAGGAGAATGGTTTAGGACTGGATTGTGGTGACGGTTGCAGAACTCTGTGAACTGGTTAAAAAGCATCGAGTGTGCATAGGTGAGTTTTACGGTATGAAATTGTACCCCAATAAAGCTGTAAAGAGGACAGAGTGAAGGAAGGAGAGAAGGGAAAGAGGGAAGTGATGAAGAGGAAGGGAGCAGGCCTGCCTGGATCCCAAGTGCTCCCCAGACAAGCCCCCCTCCAGCCCTCGCCAACCCACAGGAAGTGCGGTCACGCCTGACGCCCCGCCTTCTGCCTGGTCCTCACCTTTGGCCGCCCCCACCCCACCAGCCCCCTGCCGTCTCAGGCACAGCAGCTGCTCACTCCCTGTGTCCCCCCAGAACTAACCCCTTCTCCAGAACTTGGCCTCTGACCCGGGCACCCCCGGGTGCCCGTTTCAGTGGCCACCCGACAAGCGCCAGGGCAGCTTACCTCCCGAGAGCCCTCCTCCCCCACGGGCACGGGGGCATTGCTGTCTGCCCCTCACCCCATCTTCAGTCCCCTCCAGTCCCCTCCTGAGCTGGGGCTGGGACCAGCACAGGCCTCCAGTCTGGCCCTGCCTTCTGTCTCCACAGCTCAGAGGCCATGCTGCTAAGCCCTGCCATAGCGCCCTGGAGCCTTCGCCCGACATGGTTCCTGATGCATTGGGTCTGGAACCCGATGAGCCCTTTGCCTCTCCGGGCCTTTGCACCTGCTGGGCCTTCTGCTCAGAGTGCCTTCCTCCCCAACCTGAGGCCTGGCTGACCCACTCTCCCTGTGGGCCTCAGCACTCTAAGCGCTCACCCCAAGTCTGCCCCCCACAGCCAGACTGTGAGCCACGCAGTGGCGGAGGGGCCAGGAGTCTCTGCTGCCTTTTCAGGGCCACCTCCCAGCAGCTCGGCGCGGACCTTCCGGTGCACCCACTCCCCACTCTGTGCCTGCTCTGGCCACAAGCCCTTAGCTGCTGGGCCCCCAGATGACAGCTCCACCCCCCCACACACCCCACCACCGAGAAACCAGGCTTCACTGAGTATCCTCTGCTCCCCCCTCCCCCGCCGAACTGCATCTGTCCCCAGAAGCACTCCAGCTCCCACGCCTTGGAATTCTATGAATCACCCAAATCTCACACATGTGCGCGCGCACATGACCCCACACACCACCCTGGGGCTCCCCACGCCCGTCCAGCTCAGGGCTGAGGCCCTTTGCAAGGCTGAGATGACCTCTCTGGGCTCCTTAGATCAGCCGAGCCCTGGGACAGTGGCCATCTGCCAGCGCCGGAGTGTGAGTGGCCAGTGGGGGGAATGGCGAGGGCTCTGAGGGTGGCCCAGTCTACAGCTGCTCCCTGAACGGAAACAGGAGTTTTCAGAAAGCCCCTAGCCGTTGCTGCCCAGCCAGTCCTCACCTCAAAGTCCCCATCGGGCAGCCGGCCACCTGCTAGTCCCTGGGCATGGTGCGGGGGCAGATGAGGTGTCCGGGTGGATGCATGGCTGGCCCGGTCAGGCGGGGTGGGGAGGGGATGGGGACAAGGGAGGAGCAGCAGGAAGTGGGGAGGCAGGAGAGGGCTCCCCACCACAGCTCCGCAAAGCTTCTCAAAAACGGAACCAGCTCAGCGGGTTCACCCTGCAGCCTCATGTTCCTGCTGACCAATCCCAGAGCTGCAGAGGAGGGCTGGGGCATCTGCAGGGCTGAACCCCGGGCTGTCCAGGGTGGCTCCCCGGCAGAGTACCCCCGCCCCCGCCAGGGCAGTGGGCAGCAAGGCTGGCTGCAGCAGGAAGAGCAAGTGCCCGGCAGGGCCTGGCATCAGGGCCCCCAGCCGCAGACCCCTGCGCCGTTCCCCCAGTGAAGTGCACACACAAGTAGGTCTTCCAAGTGTCCGGGTTTATTGAGGGCTTGAGGGTCTACAGGGGAGCCCCAGGTGCCTGTGGGGAGGGCCTGCCATCGGCCTAGAGGGGCAGCGGCCCGGCGGGCAGCCAGGGATGGGATCTCCAAAACCTGTGCAGAGAGACAGGGACAGAGGTGAGTGCAGGCCCCGGGAATGGTTGGACCTCACTCAGGGTGGGGAACCCCACTCTCGGGGCTGGCTGGGCTGGGCAGGGCAAGGGGGATGGGGGGTACCTGGGTTTACTTGAAAGTGTGGCTCTCTGCCCCACCGCGCCCGAAGCCTGCGGAGAAGCAGTGGGCGGGTTAGGGGTGGCCAGGGGCTGTGGAAGTCAGGGTCAGGTGGGGGCTGCGGGGAGCATACCTTTGGGGCCGAACATGGCCGCGTAGCAGGGGTGGTTGCAATAGGGCTTGCCTTCATGCTGCAGAGAGAGGCGCGTGAGGGCCTGTCACCCCTCCCCCATGCCCCGGCCTCCCTCCAGGCCCCAGCTACCTCGGCGTGAGACCCCGAGGTCAGCGTCTTTCCACATTTCTCACACTTCAGGCAAGGGCGATGCCAGTCCTTCCCCAGGGAGGTTACCCGCTCAGCTGCAGAGGGACAGACATGCCCCCCCACCCCCGTGAGGTGAGACACTGCTCCAGGGACACGGGGCACACCCACCTGCTCGCACAGCACCTTCTCCAGCCACCTCTACTCAAGGCCTCGCCCACGCATGCCCGGTGGCCCACCCAAGGTCTCAGCGGCACCTGTGCCCCACGGGGGGAGAGGGGCACCTGCAGTCCCCAACCAGTCCCGCCCAACTAGCGGGGGGGGGGGCGCCGGTCCTGAGCGCGCTCCTGAGGGCTTGGGTGGGGCTGCAGGAGGAGGCGAGGGGGCCTCGGGTCGGGGCCCGGGCGGACTGCCGGGTTGAGCCCTCCGCCTCTGCACCGGTGACGGCGGCGGGGCCTAAGGGGCGCCCTTCCCCGTGGCGAGGCGGGGGGACTTCCCACTTCCTCCTGCCCTTCCCCTGGGCGGGCCCCGGGGCGCGGGGCAGGAAGGCGGCGCCCAGAATCTGAGCGCGCCTGGTCTCGCGCCCGGGAAGCCGGTTTCCGCGTCTGTTTCTACTTAGCGCTGGGAGGGGCGGCCAGAGCCCCGCGTTCCTTCCTACCCCTCGGGGTCCCCGCCCAGGGCGCGCGCGAGAGGAGGCTGGAGAGCGGAACGCGGAGACGGGAGACCCAGAGATGGGAGACCCAGCGGGACCCGGAGAGACAGCGGGGCACAGAGATGGAGGGCCGTCCGACGCAGGGGTCCCGACCCGCACATCCAGGCGGCCGCGGGCAAGGCTGAGGCGTCGCCCCGAGGCGGTGCCCCAAGTCCCCCTGCGCCCCCGGCCCACCTGAGCGGCCCCGCGGCGGGGACCCTGGGCCGCGCTTCCGCGTGGGGCGGCTCAGGGACCCACAGTTCGAGCCGGGGAGGGTGGGGGTGGAGTGCGCTCACCAAAGTACACCTCCTTGTTGCACTTGGGGCACTTGGGCATGGTGGCGCCGGGTCCGGGGCGGGTGGCTGAGCGGGAGCAGAGCGGAGCGCGGGACTAGGTGGGTCGCGCCAGGTCCTCGCCTTTCAAGCACCCCGGGACCCCGCCCCTTTGGGACCCGCCCCTAGCGCCCCGCCCCCTGAGCCCTGGACTGGGACCCGGAGGCCTCGGACCCAAGCCAACAGACCGAGAAAGGTCATCTGGTCCACGCCCGCCTTGGGGTACGACCTGGGCCTAGCCGACGACAGAGCGTGATCCGAGCAGTGCAGGAGATCCGTGGGGACTCACTGAAGGGGCGGGGCTGGAGCACCCGGAGGAGCCCCGCCCCTCGCCCTGGACTCTGGACTCGCCGGGCCCAGGATCTGGGGCAGTGGGCTCCCCAAGAGCGGGAGGGGGCACCCCACCCCCAGCCCCAGGTACGCCGGAGCCAGGGAGGGAGCCGGTCACCTCTAAAATGCAGAGAGATGCAAACCAGCGTATCCCCTTCCCCAGATGGAGGTTTGGGGACACCTGCCAGGGGAGTCTCAGCCCGGTAGCCCTCCCCCAGGAACTCCCCTCGGCCTTCATCACGCGCGGGGCCAGGAGGTCCGCCCCGCCCCAGTCCCCCACCCTCGAGGGACATACCGGTCTCTCTCACGCGCCCCACCTCAGGCCCGCCCTGGAAGTCCATCGGACCGCAGCGGGAACGTCCCCAGGGAATTCAGAAGAGGGGACTCCGCGACGGGGCATCCCTTTCCTCCTCGGGCACAGCCATCGGCTGCGGGGGCTGGGGGTTCTGTGGCGGGAAGTGGGTGCGGCGACGCCCAGGCCGGCCCAGGCCGTCTGGGAGATGCGGGGCCGGCGGGGGAGGGGTCTTTATCTCTGAGGGAAGCGCCGAGTGCAGAGCGGTCCAAGTCGTTCGTCCAAGGAAAGCGGGAGGGGCCCCGGAGCCTCCCCCGTGCCAGGCAGAGACCGCGGACCCCACCCGCCCCAGGAATGGGGGAAGACCTAGGGGGCTGGCTCTCTCGCGGGTGCGGGGTCCTAGGCCAGCCTCTGTGGACCGGCGGAGAGGCCTGCATCTCAAGGGGGTGGGGCCCTCGAGGGGAGGCGGCTGGCCGGCCTCCCATCTGCCCCTTAGCCCAGGCTGAGGTGGAGGCCTGGGTGGGGTCCCAGTGCTCTGTGCCCTGTAGGACTCTGCCTGGGCCAACCCTGCTCCATCACAGTCACCCAGGCCACCTCTCTAGCCGTGTCTCCATCCTACACCCTGAACCTTTACCAGTGTCCTCATGTGCCCTCAGCACACCCATCTTGCCAAACAAAACGTCATCTCTGGTCCTGTCCAGGCCCTGTCTCCATGGAGGGTGCTGGAGACCATCCTGTGACAGGGCCCAGGAGCTCCAGCCTCCCCACGCAGTGACGCCCTCACCCTGCCCACCCGCCGCGAGCAGCACCCCCGCCCCAGTCTGGCACCGGGACCAGGAGTGGAAGCCGTGGCTGCCTTCACCCCGACGGCGCCCCACCAGGCCCGGGTGGGGGGTGGCGGTGAGAGCTCCCAGCCTTCAAGGGTCAGGGAGGCCGGCCGCACCCCAGCCTCGGTGAGGAGGACGGCCCCGCTGGACCCCTCACTCCCGCGGCGGGCCCCCCACACCGCTCTCCAGTCACTCCCGCCTCCCTGGGACCTCCTCTCTGAGGCCACAGTTCTGCCCCCCACCCCCGGAGCTGTGCAAGCCCTGGGGTCCACAAGGCGGGTAGCCCCGGTGCCCGGCTGCCCGCTGCCCTCAGGAGGCGGTGCACACCCTGCCCTGCACTGGTGGAGCCCCAGCCCAGCCTGCTCTGGGCCCGGAGCCTCAACACCCTCTCTGCCTGGCACAGGGGCACCTCAGCGTGGTTTCTGGAGCTGAGACCACCGGCCCGACCTCCCCACCACCCCCACCCGGCCCTTGGTGTCTCCTTGGCCTGCGCCTGATGCCGCCAGGCCAGGCCAGGAACAGGAGGTGGTCCTGGCTTCCCTCATCTCCTGGCTCCATGATCCAGAGAGCAAGGTGGGCAGGAGAGAAAGCAGGAGAGTGACCGGGGTGGGGGGTGGGGGCGGGGTGGACGGGGCACACGGAGACACAGACACAGCTAGGAAATGCAGACAGGCAGAAGCAGCGAGAGGGGAGGAAGGGCAAAGACCCCTGGTGATGGAGAGGACCAGGTGGGCGGGGGGCACAGGGCAGGACACTCTGGGGGAGGTGGGCGTCTGTCACAGCAGATCCCGGGCGTCAGGCCACACGTGTTGCACGCACTGCCTTGCAGATCCCTGAGAAGGCTGCCCCAATTGGGTGTGCTGGGCAGAGGTCAACTCCACCGGGATGATGAACTGGAGGGGGGCAGTGACCGACAGGTTGCCTGGATGTGCATGTGCGTGTCCCAGTGCCTGCCTGGGTGGGCGTATCCATCAGGGTGTCTCTCGGGGCATGTGTGCACGAGGCCCTTCTCTGAGCAGCTGCCTTCCCATGTTTATGTCTGGCCCACACCCCCAGCCCACTCAGGGCTCCGGGCCAGGTGGGGCTGTGAGCCGGCTTGTCTCCCCTCCACACACCTGGCCCCAGGGATGACGCCTCCACACCACCAACACTGGGACTCCAAACCCGCCTGACCCTGGGGGTGGGGGGAGCTGAGAGCCCCCACTTGAAAACCAGGGTGATGAATCTCTTCCTGGCCTTCCCCGCTGTTATTGCCATTGCCATGGTCACAGCACGGGCCCCTGTGGGGAGGATAACAAGGGGGGCCGAGGGCCATGGGCGTTGCCCTCTGGTTGGTACATAGCACGGTTTTTCCAGACACACAGACACACACACACAGACACACACACACACACACACACACACACTGCCTGGAACCCTCCCAAAGCTTCAGTCACAGACTGACGTGCCCCTCCAACTCCCCCAGCTCCCTGTCTGTCCTGCCCACCTGTGGGGGTGGGGACCCCTCCAGCTGCAGACCCCCCCAGCACTGGGGGACTGTGGTGGGTGGACAGATCCTTCAGCCCCCTAGACTCCATGGCCAGGCACATCCCCATTTGAGGCTTGACTGGGTGCCCGTCAGGGCCCTGACAGCCCCTCCAGGAGCAGGCTTCTTGCTTCCATGGGCTCACCTGCCCAGGATGCACTGGTCGGGGAGTGGCAATGACCTGGCCCAAGGTCAACCAGACTCGGGACCACTGGTCCAGTTCAAGACCCAGATCTGCCTTGCCTGGCCCTCCACCCCTTTCCTTACTCTTGGGGCCCTAGTGGCATTTGCTGCACAAACCCATGGAAGGCACAGTGAAGCACCTCGCACACCCCAAGACGCGGCCCGCCCCAGCGCTACCAGCACCATGGCCCTGCGCTCTTCTCCCTCCCAGCTCTGGCTGGAGGCACAGGGGCTGCATCTGGAGTGTGAGGGACAGAGCGGCCAGGACGGCCACTTGCCCCAGGCTGCTCTGTGCCCAGAATGTCCACCCTGCCCCAAGCCAGCCTAAGGGCATCCAGGGCCCTGAGACCTGGGGGAGGTCACTGCGGAGTTCTGGCTGCCTGGCCAAGGCCACCTCCACGTGCTCACCCTTTCTCTGCGCACTCCCACGCCCTCGCCTGCTCAAGCTCCACCCAGGCTCAGCTGGAGACCCAGATGGGAACCGGGCAGGATCCTGCCCTGCAGCAGAATTCTGGATGGAGAGAGCCGGGCTGGGGCCCCAGGGCAGGGCTTGCATGGGCTCCAGTCACTGGGAGAATTGGTGAAGGCAGGGCTGGGCCCGGTGAAGGCAGGGCTGGGCCCCAGTGACCGCTGAGGAATCCACCAGGAGAGTTCTGCCCCTCAGGGCTGGACAGACCCCCCCTCCCCCATGCCATACACTGTGACACTTGCCTCTGGCCTTTTCCCTACCATTCTCAAGCCCCCACCCAGTGCCCAGCGCCTCAGTCTCCGGGCCCCCTCCTCAGTGTGGACAGGTGTAAGGATGTCCCCTGCTAGGGCTGGAGGCCAGCAGGGCCTGTTTGGAGTCCCTGTACCCAGATGCCCTGCAGGGCCAACATGTGCTCCAGGACCACTGCTGAGCCCGGGGCCAGAGCTGGCTTCCTGCCCCCAGAGTCCACCCCTCCCTGCCCTTCCCCCAGGCCCGGCTGAGGCTGAGTCGTGGAGACTCAGACATTCCCAGGGCCTATTTTTAATAGCTTGTCTCCCAGGACCCTTTGTCTGGCCCGAGGTCCTGCCCCGGGTCGCCCTGGGGCTGGGGAAGGGAATGGACTCTGTGCTTTCCCAGAAGGACGCTGATCCTGTCCACCAGGCCTCGGCCTGGCCAGGGTAGGAGAAGGCCCCTCTCCTCCTCTGCTGGAAGCAGGCACGGGATGCAGAGGGCTGGGGTGGAGGGATGGGGGCGCCTACAACCTTGAGCTCCCTCAGCCCGCCCTGCCCTCCCCCTCCCCCTCCCCCCACCCCAGGCTGAGCCTGGTTCCAGGAATCTCTGTGCCCTGGAGCCAAAGCCCATGCAGCACCGCCTCAAATTCCAGCCTCATCAGTCCAGCAGCTGGGTGTGTTCATGGCCACAAACCCAGCCCTGCAGCCAGCTGGGCCCTGAGAAAACGTGCTGCCCACACCTTGCCGCCCAGGTCTCCCTCCAGTCCTTGCCTGGCCCAGCTCCCAGAGGCCCAGAGCCGGGGTCACAGGCACTAGGTGACTTCCTGACCCTTAGCACCCAGGGGGCCACAGCCCGTGACCAGTGCGCTGGTGCTTGGAGAAAGGTCATGCTCCCTCAGGCCTAGAGAAGCTCAGCCAGGCTAGCCTAGCTGCATGGGATCCCCAGGGAGCCTCCAACAGCAGAGGACTGGCACTGGTGGGTCACTGGCCCAGGGGAAGGTGGAGGGAGAGGGGCTAGGGGTCTAGGGCAGGGGATTCTGGGCCTCAGGGAAGTGGGGGCCGAGGGAGCTGCAGGCCCCACAGAGATGCCTGGGTGGTGGGGGTACCAGCTAGGGCCCAGATCTGAAATGGGGTGCAGGGTGGGTCTTGGAGGGTCCTGGCAAGGAAGTGGGGAAGACTGGACCGGTGGGAGGTGGGGTACAGCTGGGGAGCAAGATGGCGGAGGAGGCCCGGGCGCTTTGCCCAGCCCTGGGGTTCTGGATGGAACAGAGGTGGTTAGATGGCATTTCAGAGCCGCCTCAACTGGCTGGGACCGGGCTGGAGGGGTGGGGGTGGAGGCCGGGCAGAGGGGAGGTGGAGAAGGCGGCACACCGGACAGGCCTCCCCTGCGTCTTGCAGGGGCGCCCGAGGAAACACCTGGCTTGTGGGGAGGCTTCCTGGAGCTGGTGACACCAAGAGAGCCCCGGCAGCGCAGGGCCACCCGCGGCCCCCACCGACCACACCCAGCGACCGCTTAGAGACAGACGGTAGCGGCCCCGCCCCGATTTCCATGACAACCCCGCGGAAACAAACACGGAGCCGCGGCACCCTCCGCACGCAGGAAGTGGAACGCGCCCTCCTGGGCCAGACCTCGACAGTGAGAGGGCACTGCGTCCCTGGCAGGGCCGGGCCGATCCTCCCTCGAGGCGACCCCGGCAGCCCTCGCCCCACCCCCCAGGGCGGGCCTTCACACGAGAATAGGCCCCGCCCTTCCCCGGGATTTGGGGAAGGGCGCGCCGCAGGTCAAGTCTTCCCCCACGCAGTTTCCCCTGGAGCCTCCCGGAGGAGGGGCCCCGGCTATGCTCTCAGCAGCCCCCCACCGGCCGGACGACAGGAATTTCCCATCCGACACCGGGAGCCCTCAGCGAGGGCGGGCCTGGGAGTGCTCAGGGCAGCCTGAGTTCTCCCCCAAACGACCCCCCAACCAAGGAGCTTCGTGCTGGCGGGAGGGAGGTGGGAATGTGGAGGGGTGTTGTCCCAGCCCCTCCTCCGAGCGTGCTTGCCCGAACCTCCCCTCTGCCTGGGGTGGGAACTGGGCGCCCTTGGGGTACCTGCTCCAGCGCCTCCCACCCCCAGGGCAGGCCGACCCACCCTGCACATCCTAGCTGCGTTCCAGGCGCCGGCCAGGTACGAGGAGACGCTGCCGCCCACGCGGGGCGCCTGGACCGGCCAGGAGGGCGGCTTGACACTGCAGACACCAAGAGCCAGCCCTCCACCCCAGGGACACGGATGGTTGCTCGAGGGTCAATGAGCCGGGCACCCAGGCTCAGTGTGTCTGGGCCCGCGTACTGGAGGGCGCGCCAGGCACGGGCCTGTGCCACGGGCTGGGGCACTGGGAACTGTCCCTGGGGGCAGGGCACATGGGGAGCCGGCTGCCTATGGTGCTGGGGACACGGGCTCAGAATGCGAAGGCCCGGATGATGCTCCTGGCTCGGGGAGGGCGAGGCATCTGGGGGTGGGGTGCTGGGAGCAGGCCAGGGCAGGGGCTGAGCACTGGAGGGCAGGTCTCCGAGGGTTCTGCCCCCCGCGCCCAGAGTGGAAGAGAAGGGGCGCCCTCTGGTGGGCTGCCCGGGAGCCGGCAGATAAAGGGAAGGCAGACGAGGAGGCCTCCTCCCAGCTACTGAAGAGTTCCCGTGTGCAAAGGCAGAGCCTGGACAGCCTGGGGAGGCCCGAGGTGACTCCGTCAACACTGCAAGCCCAGATGCAGGTACGCCGCCGTTCAGGCAGGAGCCCCTAGGCCCCTCCTTCAGACTGCCCACATGCTGTCCCTGGGCTCCCACCAATGCTGGGGCCGGCCAACCACACTCAGCCTCACTCCCCCTAAACCCTCCTGGCTCCTCCTGGGCTGAAGGCCCACCTCGTCCCTGACCACCCTTCACCGGCTTCTCCCCCTGCAGAGAACCCCTCCTCTGGTCACCTGCCCCGTCTCCCTCCACACGCCATGCCCTCTGCTCTTTCCCGAGGCTGACCTCTCCCTCTGGGTCTCTGATGGATTGGAGGACCCCCCGGTTTTGGTGCCCATGTCTGGGGACCAGGACCCCACCCCCGGATGCCTCCCACCCTCCCCACGTCCAGCTAGTCTGGTCCCTCTCAGGGGCCCAGCCCACCTCAGTGTCGGCACCGCAGCCTAAACCAGCGCCTCCCTGCCTCCCAGCCACGACCACCACCGTTGGGAAGAGGACCCCGGACGAAGGGACGCTATCCCGGCTTCACGCCGTTGCCACAGACACAGACACAACGCGGGGTCGTGCGATCCTCAAACCTTCATTGACAGCAAAACCCCCAGCAGTCGACTGTGAGCCACATGAGGGTGGCGGGCGGGCGCTTGTGAGGCAGGGGGGGAGGCGGGCAGAGGGCTCCTGGCAGGGATGTCCCTCCACCCTTGGGACACTGTGAGGGGCGTGGCTGTGGCTGTCACGGGCAGGGAGGGCATAAATAACACTGTGGGCAGGACTCGGGCAGCAGGAAGGGGAGCGCGGGGCGGCCACCTCAGAAAGACCCGCCTAGGCCACAGGGACACTCAGGGACGTGTGGGCCACGAGACACAGACATGGGGACACGGGGGGCCAGGAGGACACAAAAGGGGGGTGACAGGTGGCTGGGGACACAAAGGCAGACACACCCAGAGAGACAGGGTTGGTGGGCAGGGCTCTGGAGTCAGCTCAGGGGCTTCCTCCCCAACACGCAGGCCCTGGACTCGCAGGTGCTGAGGTGGGACTGGGTGGCGGTCACTCTCCCCTCGTAGCCAAGCAGTGGGCCCCTGGCCAGGGGCCTGCGCAGGCGGGCCCATGTCCCGCAGAAGGGCCTGGGGCCCTAGGGCTGAACTTTGCCCTCAGGATCCTTGTCATAGATGTAGCTGCCAACAGCTCCGGTGTTCACCCCTGTGGGGAGAGGGGCAAGGGTGGTAGGGGAGGGGTGGGGGAGGGGGGCCCCGCGTCCCAGACCCTCCTGGCCACACTCACCCTTGGGTCCGAAAAGTATTCCGTAGCAGGGCTTGTGGCAGTAGGGCTGGCCGTCGTGCTAGGGACGAGATGGGGAGGTGAGAAGCAGGGGCCCCAGAGTCCTCACTCCCCCTGGTGGCTTCCTCCGGGCCGCCCTGAACCCTCGAGTTCTCAAAGCCTTGGCCAGGTCGGCTCAGCTGGGGGGAGCTGGAGGGGAGGACAGCGCCGCCACGCCACGCCACGCAGCACTGCGCGCACGCGAGCCACGAGGCTGGCCACCAGGGGGGCAACGCCCACCGCCCGGCACCCCCCTCCCCCGCCTCCCATCCCCCCGGCAGCTGCGCGCCCCGCCCCCACCGTCCAGCCAGCGCCCCTCTCACCTCCGCGTGCCCGCCTGGGGTCAGCGTCTTCCCACAGCGCTCGCAGCGCAGGCACGGCCGGTGCCAGTCCTTGCCCAGAGACGTCACCTTCTCGGCTGGGGATGGGAGAGATGGTGAGGCTGGGGCCCCCGGGTGGAGACCTCCCGGGCTGGGGGTGGGCGCGGCCACTCACCAAAGTAGACCCTCTTGTTGCAGCGAGGACACATGTTGGGTTCCCCGGTGAACGTGGTGACGCTGGAGGCTGGGAGGGGGAGGAGTCAGGACGGGGCACAGCGGCTCCGACGCCCCGCCCCCCCGCCCCCAGACACTCAGCCCAGCCCACCTTTGCTGGGCCCCTTCGGGGGACCGCTGGCCTTGCGCTCCTCAGCTCGGGCCACAGGGACCTCGATGGGGCCAGTGACCTGCGGTTTCTCGGCAGAGGGCTTCTCGTAGATGTAGGAGCCGGCACCTCCGATATTCACCCCTGTGGGGTGGTAGGCACGGTAGGGGGGGTGGCCAGTGGGCTCCCCCACCACCCAGCTCTCACAGCCACCCGCCAACTTCTCAGAAAAGGGTCCTCCACGGCCCACTGTGGGGTCAGGACCCCCACCCAGAGGGCACCCGTGGGCTGCAGATTTCCGGGAAAGGCACGGAGGATGGTCCTTCAAGGACGGGAGGGGCCGGCACGGGGAAGGAGAGAAGGGGGCCGGGGGAATCCAAGGGTCCACAGTGTCTCGCCAGGCCAGCCCCAAGTCTCTGCTGGGCCGAGGATCGGCACTGGCCATGTCCCCCAGCGCTGGAGCAGATCACACGCCGTGGCGCCCCACCCAGGCTCACCTTTGGGTCCGAACAGCGTGGCATAGCAGGGCTTGTGGCAGAAGGGCTTCCCGTCATGCTAGGCAGAGGGCAGGGTATGAGGGCGGGGGCCTGGCCTGGGCTCCCCGGCCCCCCTCCCTGCCCGGGGGAGGGGCTCACCTCGGCGTGGCCCCCTGGCGTCAGCGTCTTGCTGCAGTGCTCGCACCTGAGGCAGAATCTGTGCCAGTCTTTGCCCAGGGAGCTCACCTTCTCAGCTGGGGCGGGAGGGGGGTCAGGGCCAACGCCCTCCTGCCCTCCCGCGCGCAGCCGCCTGCTGCCCCCGCTGTCCTCCCCGCTCCTGGGCAGCCTCTGTGCCGGGTCCCCTTCATCCCCACCCAGGAGCCACGTGGCACCTGCCTGCTCCCCCACTGCAACCACCTTTTGCTCCCCAGGGGCCCTGCTCTCCCTCTGGGTCTCAGGCACCCTCATCACCCTGGGTCACGGGCTGCAGCAGGGAACTTGGACGGGGTCCCAGCTCAAGCACCTGCTAATCCCCTCACCAGGACACCTGCCCCTCCCTCACACACATCCCCAAACCCTCCAATCAGGCCCTAATGGAGCTGGCAGAGCGCCCCCGCTGAAGGGTGGCCCCAAGCCTCCAGAACCCCAGCAGAGAGGCCAGTCCCTGTCGCCGCCATGGGACACCCGTGGGACAGGACGCCTGCCTGTCTATATTTGGCTTCCCCTCCCTAAGCTCTGAGAGCACTCCCCCCCCTCCTGCCTCTGGCTGCTGCTTTGGCGCTCAAGGTCTGAGACCAGCTGCTGAGGGTCACGTTGGGGCCCCTCCCTGTCCCCTGCCCCAGGCTGGGGCTGCTGGGCCACGTCCCAATGGACGGAAGCTGGGGCTTCCCCAGGGGAGCACAGCAGGAAAAGGGCAGAGGAGAGGGCAGGAAGAAAGGCCGGAGCTGAGTTGGAATTCCTCCCAACTGGAAAGGGGCCCGGCCAGAGGAGTCGGGGAGGAGCGGGGGGGTGGTGGTCAGGTGGGCTGGGCCCCTTCCGCCCTGGCAGAATCTGGCCAAGCCCCAAGAAGAGGCCAAGGACCAGTGGCTCCTCTGGTCTCCCTCAAAGAGGGGGCCCCACCATGGCCAGGCCTCCCCCAGGGCCCCAGCAGAGCAGGGAGGGAGGGCCTGGCCGGGGGCACCCCGAGCCCCAGGAGGTCTGTGGGTGCTGCTGGAGGGCAGTGAGTCCCCCTGGTAGCCCAGGTTCGGAGCTCTGAGCGCCGGCTCCCCACAGCCCTGGTGGAACCTGCTGGCCCCGGCCAGGGGCAGCACAAGCTTAGATCCCTCTGGCCACTCCACCAAGGAGGCTGGGATGCAGGCTGGCCAGGCCTCCCCCCCAGGTCCATGCCAGGGCAGATGGGAGCTGGCTGAGCCCAAGGCGGGCTCGGATCCCACACCAGCCTGGCATCCTCTCCCAGTTCTCCTTCTGGCCAGCGGCGGCCGAGGCAGCTGCAGCTCAGGGCTGCCAGAACCACTGGCTGGCTCGTAGGATGTGGCCACCTGGGGGCAGGGGAATGACCCTCAGACCCACTGGCCAGGTCGACGGCCCCACATTACCGGCCCAAGTTGGGAAGGCAGAATCGATTGAGTCTAATGGCTCGGAAGGGAACCGGCCCTCACCCAGCTGCACGGTTGTTGGGGACACAAAGGCTTGGTGTCCCTGAGGTCACCCTGGGGTATCCTGGCCCAGGTTGCACTGTGCACACGCTTGGGGTGTAGGCTGCTGGGGTGCAGCCTGATTGGGGGTGGGAGGGTCTGGCCCCCGCCCCTTCCTCCACCAGGGCCTCCAGACCAGGACAGAAGCCAGCGGAGTCTGAGCCGCCTTTGTTTTCTGCTGGGAGCTGGTGGCCGCCCAAGCAGGCAGAAGCGCTTTTCCGGGCTGTCCACGGGACTGTCGGCCCGGCCGTGAGCTAGCCTGACTGGGAGCAAAGTTGTGGGCAGCGGGGCTGGCAGGAGGACCCTGGCGCTGGCCCCCACCCTGAGCCTTACAGGATGAGCCCTGTCTGGGATGGGGGCAGAGGGCTGGGCGGACTCCTGGGGAGGCATCCGGAAGCCCCTCGGCTTCCAGCCAGCCCAGAAGCACTCCAGGCCGAATCCGGTCCCTCCCCTCTGGGAACAGCAAACAACATCGGCCTCCTCCGGCCTCCTCCTCCCACTCTGGCCTGCCGGGAAGCCAAGTGGCCATCTTCACCTCGGCCTGTCCCAGCCCAGACCCGGACCACTGCCCCTAGGATGACAACGGAAGGATCGGATCCCCTGTCTGTCCCTGTCTCTCCCTGCCCTCTGGCCATCCTGGCTTGTGCCACCAAGTCTGTCTGTGTGGGCGTTGGTGGGAGGCTCGGTGGGCAGGGACTTCGCCGCCCTGGCAAAGTCGAGGAGAGGATCAGCCAGGATGAGGGAGAGAGTGGGTAAGCCAGACAACAGGGTGGGAGCGCCAGAGAGTGGGTGAGCCAGTGCTGGGGGAGGGTGCCGCCAACCCAGGGGGCATCCTGGCAGAGAGGACCCCCTCCAACCCAGCTACCTCCTCCTGAATGCCACTGTTCTGACCTTGAGGAAGCAGGGGGCCTGGCCACCTGGGCTCTAGCGTCCTCTCCTGCTTGTGGGGACTCGCTTGTCACCCCATCCCCGGGAAAGTCCTGGGGGAACGTGAGCCCAGGAAAGGAGCGCGCTGGGACACGCAGGAGGTAGAGGCCAAGGTCGCCCCCGCGTGGACTGAGTCCAGACAGAGCCCAGCCCTGGCCCAGCCCGGCGTGGGCAGAAGTCGGGGTGGGGGTTGGGGGTCACGGGTCGAGGCCACGCCAGCCCGGCCACGTGTCCGCGGAAGGCGGGACTGGGGTCCGCGGGCGAAAGGGCCGAGAGGGGCAGGAGCGCGCGAGAAGCGCCCAGAGCTTGCTGCCCCGCCCGACCCCGCCCCGCTCGGCACCGCCGGGAGAACCGCGATGCGCCCGCGAACCCAAAGCTCTCCCCCAAGCCCGGCCGTATTCTGGGGGGGCCACGCGCCCCCACCCGCCGGGCCTCGGGCCCCCGCCCCACCCCCAACGTCCACTTCGGGGTTCGGGCGTGGCCGCCCCCAGCTTGTCGCCGCTCCGCCCTTCAGCCGCACCCGCGTGGGCAGCGCGGCGAGCCGGGTCGGGGCCGCGCATCCTGGACCGAGAAGGGCGGCGGGGTGCTGGCCGGGCCCGGACACTCACCGAAGTACACGGTCTTGTCGCACTTGGGACACTTGGAGGCCATGGTCGGTGCGCGCCCGTTCAGCCCGTGTCCTCCGCCCGCGCCCGTCTCCCCGCCGCCGCCGCCGCCGCCGCCGCCGTGCCCGCCCCGCCAGCCCCGCCCGACCGGCTGTCCGTGCTCCCATTGGTCTGCGTCCTGGGCGGGGCGTCGGGAGCCCGCCCCCGGGGTCCGGGCGCCCGCGGGGGCGGGGGCGCACCTGCAAGGGCTGATGGGGGTCGACGGGACCCGCCGGGCGCCCCTGGGTCGCGCGCGCGAGGTGGCCTCTACCCAGGCCCGCCCTGTCCTCGGCTGTTTCCATGGCAACGTCGGGGCAGCCAGCCGGGCCGCGGGTGGGACTGGGAGTCCGCGGCCGCCTCGACTGGGGGCGTCCTGGCCAGCGGGGCCTCGGCCCGGAAGGGCGGCGTCGGGACAAGCAGACTGACTCCCCGACGGCGGACCGGCCCGCCCTGCCCGGTCCTGGCGCCCGGGTCCCCAAGGGAACCCTACCCCACCCTGCCGCGCGCCGCCGCCCCGCTTCCCTTTGTTGCTCGGTTTCTACAGCAACGGCCTTGCGGTGGGATAGGAGCGGGATTCCGGGCGGGCGCGCCACCGGCCCAGGCCCGGTCCCGGCCCCGCCTAGCACTGTCAGTGGTGCTGAAGGCCCAGCGGGTGGAGGGCAGGGCGCCCGCCATTTCCAAAAACAGCGCGAGAGAAACTGCTGGAAGGGGGTTGGGGAGGGGGTGCCTGGCAGCGAGGGGACCCGCGGGAATGTGCTGCAGGCTCTGAAGTTGTCCTCCCCAAGCTCTCCCACCCGAGGGCGGTAGGGAGGGGAGGAGAGGAGGGAGAGGAGATGTGGGGCCCCTGGAGTGCCCCTTTCGCGGGTGCTGTGGCCGGCCACATGGGCGGACCCTGCCATCAGCTTCTACCCCTATCCCCTCCCCCGGCTCCCACCACGGGCATCCCTCGTCTGGACCCCACTAGCTTAGGGCCCAGGGCCTCTGACCTCCAGCCTGGTGGCGCCAAAGCACCCTCCTGGAGGGCCGGGGAGCTAGGGATCTGCCAGCATTCAGGGTCTCTCCCCGGGGTCCACAGCCCTCCTGCCAACAGGGATCTACCTACCTGCCTGACCAGTCCCACCCTACCTACGTGCACCTGGAGCCATGCAGGACCCGGCCCTAACCCAGGGGTCTGGGGGACCTGGAGGATGCTGGGGCCACCTCCCAGGGGCTCTGCCCCCTCATGGGCTCTCCTCTGGACCTCCATCCCCAGCTGAGCCTCAAGTCTGGCAGATGGACAGACCCCCAAGCCCAGATGACTAGGCCCAGTCTGGGCAGCGGGCTCCAGCCCCCTCACCCCCTGCCCTGTGTCTTTGAGGCTCTGTGCTGGACACTGAGGTCTGCCCCCCACTCCCCATTTCCTCTGCCTGGTGGCATCCGGCGCCTCTCCTGGCCCCCGGTGCCAGCATGTTCACAGTGGTTGGGTGAGCCAGTCTCACAGGGCAGTTTCATGGCAGCCCTGCCGCAGCCCTGCTCCCGGCGGTGCCCCCACCCATTGCACTCACACCCTTCAGCCACTGCCATTTCCGTGAGAACAGCCCAGAAACATGTGGCCCCCCTCAGGCCTGACTGACCAGCCTGGCTGGCCCCCTCTCCCTCCGCACTCCGGCTCTGGACCCGAGCCAGCCAGGGCAGAGACCAGAGGGGAGGCCTCAGCGGGCCCCCTTTCTTGGACAAGGTGGCCTGCAGGTCAGTCATTCACAGCCCGCTCCTGGCTCGGGCTGGGTGTCCGGTGTCTCTGAATAATTCATGGGCCCACTGCCCCCACTTGGCACCTGTTACCACCTCCTCTGCAGCTTGGGAGCCCCCGGGGACCCCCGGGCATCAGCCTCCGTGACTCCACCCCGCCCCTGAAATTTGCAGGACTGCTGTGGAGGGCAGACTGGTTGGGCACTGGTGTCGCCCAGCTTGGAGAGGGGATGGGGGTGGAGCAAAGGAATGGCACTGGGCCCTGGCCAGATGCCCTGGAGCCAGGGAGGGGCTAGGGGGGCGGTGCAGGTGCCCTGCCGCCCAGATGCAGTGCCTAGGCTGATGGCACCGGGGCTGTTCTGGGCCTGGCGGGAAGGGGCACAGATCGCGGGACACAGAGCAGCAGCATCTGCCTCTGAGGCCACTGAGGGCTAGAGACTGGGGCAGGTACAGGCCGGGCCAGCTCCTGGTGAGCAGGCCGTGGGGCTGGGTGAGGACAGCAGGTTCACGGGAAGCAGGCAGGGCCTGCCCCGAGGTGGCCAGGCCAGGTGGCTAGGTGTTCAGGCAGTTCCCTCCCCTAGGGCCGCAGCGCCGGCAAATGGCACGCAGGAGCCCAGTCTCGCATTCCCGCAGGGCCCCCAGGGCTGCGCCCAGCGGTGGGCAGTGGGAGGTCCCAGGCACGGCAGGCGTCCGGGCTGAGTCCCTTGTGGGGACTCTTGTCCCACTGAGATGGCCCTGGCCCTGGCCCTGGCCCTGGGGGTTGTGGGGGGGGTGGCTACAGCCCCCTGCCGGGCCCACGAGAACAGGCCAAAGCTGGCAAACACTCCTGGGCACCCAAGACCTTGCTCCCCCCAGCCCATACCCACCTCCCACCCCGCTGCTAAGCCCCGGCTCAGACCTCGCAGCCCAGGCCCTGCCCAGCACAGTGCTGGGGTGGGGGCGGGGGACCCCCGGCTCCCGGCTCTCCGCAGGGCCTGCCTGTCCTTGGGACAGAGATCTCGACCAGCCTGGGGGGACCAGGTTCGTGGGAAGGGAAGTCAGTCCCCGGGCCTGGGGAGAACCCTCCCCTCCCCTCCCCACCCCACCCCATCCTCAGGCCCCAGGATTGGAAAAGGCCCCAGAGGAAGCTAGTGTCTTTCTCAAGGTCACCAGCCTGGCCTCCCAGCCCCCCCTCCCCTCGGCTGACACTGCAACGAAGCCCTGGGGCAGCAGGGGCGGCAAGGGGTGGTGCCAGGACTGCAGATTAGAATTGGCTGGGGGGGGGCGGGGGGGGCGCCACAGCCACCCCTCTGACACCCTGGCCCGCCACCCTGCTGGGCCCTGCAGCTGGGTCCTGGAAGGCCAGGACGCCCCTTATCTGTCTCCAGCGAGGGAGCAGGGTGGTTTCTATTTCAGTTCCCCAGCTGAGATGCCCACGCGTCCCAGTGGGGCTGGAGGCACAGGAGGCAGAGTTCGGGGAGGGGAGCCCCTTGGGGAGGGCTTCGCTGGCCCCCTTGGCCGGCGGAGGTCAGCGTGGCTCCCAGACCCCTCCCCGCAGCGGCCTGGCCGCACCTGTCCCCTGGGCCCGGAGTGGCTGTGCGGGGGCCAGCCGAGGCAGGATGTCTGAGAGGGACTTGCTGAAATCTGAGCAAACTCTCCCTGTGGAAACTCCACACCTGCTAGGGGTGGCCCTGCAGTTCCTGGCAAAAACCCGCAGACAGCTGGGGCAGGACTCTGCCAGGAGCAGGCTGGCCGGCCGGCTGACCCAGCTATACTGGCTGCCCCGACGGAAGCCAGGCACCTGCCAGTCTGGGTCCCAGGCCAGGCCCAGACCACCCCCTGCCTTGGACAGACACAGGGGGTCTCAGCACCGCACGCCCCCCCCCCGCCCCCGCCACCGAGTGAGCACCAGCAAGCCCTGTCTGGACCTCTCCCTGCCCCCAGGGCCAGGTGGTGAGCATCGGGCCAGGGCCTCCGGGAGGCAGGTATGCGGGCCAGGCCGGCCACGTGCTGCTCGCCAGGGCCTCTCCTTGAGAGTCCTCCCCCGTGGCGGGCCGGGGGAGTCCAGGCTGGGGGCGCCTCTGGAGCCACCCTGGCGAGGAGGCCCGAGGCCGGCGCCGGCTCTGCCCTGGGGGTGAGGTGGGCCCAAGACAGGGAGAGGACTGAAGACAAAAGACAAGGAAAGGGCTAGTTGGATTTTTTTGTTTTTATGAGTTTTTTTCTTTGTTTTTTTTTAATATGAAAATTACTTGAAAAGACAAGGGGCCAACCCCACCAGGCAGCTCGGCTGGCCGCTGGCCACGCCGATCCTAACATTCCAGGTGTAAGTTACAGAGCTTAAGTTCATCTACAAAAAAAGTAATAAAAATAAAATTTAAAATGGCACCTTCAACAGAACACAAGGAAACTCCCGGCCGGCCCGCAGGCCCACGTCGCAGGGCGAGCGCTGGGGCGGCCCCTCAGCTCCGCTCCGGCCAAAAAAGTAAACACAAGCTAAAAAGGTGACTCCTCGGCGGCCCTGGAGTAAGTTAGGCAGCGCTTTCCCCCGTTGGGGGCCGAGGAGCAGTCTCTCTGCGGGTGGGGGGGGTGGGGGGGGTGGGGGCGGGCGGGGGCACTACCGAAACCGGGCGGCAGGCGGGCGGTGGGCGGGCACTGTCTGCGGCTGGAGGGCCTTGCGGGCGGGCAGGCAGGCGGGCGGCGCCTAGTCCTCGATGACGATGGGCTCGTCGTTGACGGGCGCGGGCGGGGCCGGCCGCAGCGGCAGGGCCTGGCTGGGGCGCAGGGCGATGGGCTTGTAAGGCCTGCGGGCCGCGCGCTTGGTCTCGGAGGACGAGAGCAGCTTGCGGATCTTCCTGTGAGCGAGACACCGAGTGACGCGGACGCGTGACGCGGACACGGTGGCCCCTGCCCCCTGCCCGCCGCTGGCCCTGGAGGCCCCACCTGGTCTCCTCGGTGGCCATGTAGAACACGTCATCGGGGGCGTCGATCCAGTTCATTCGCCGCCGCTTGACGGGGGGCAGGGAGCCCCCCCGGATCAGCCGCACCTTGGTGGGGTACGCCTTCCCGTTGAGCAGGAGGTTCCGGCTTGGTCCCTGCGGTGGGGAGGCGCCAGGGGTCAGCCCGGGGCCTCCACGCGGGCACCCGGAAAGCCCGAGGTGGCAGTCCCAGCGGGGAGCATGGAGGCTTGGCCACCCCGGGCGGGCAGGGGGCCCTCCGAGGGCCGTGGAGACCCGCCGCCTGCCCCTCCTCTGGTCCCACTGGGCCTCCCAGATGCTCCCGTGCAGCGCCTGGCAGGGCTGGGGGGCCTCCCCCAAAGGCCCGCGGGAGCTGTGGGAACACACGTGTGTGTACGCGTGTGGAGGACGGGGGCCCTCCCTCTCACCATGTGCCTGGTCTGTCCGTGATTCGCCAAACCTGACAAGAGGGAGGAGAAGAGGCTGTGAGGTCCGAGGCAGGGCATGTCCTGCACTCAACACACTCGCTGAGGACCCGCAGCCGAGAAGCAGGAAACCTGGGGCCAGGTGCCCCCAGAGCCACAGCCCACACCCAGGTGGCACTCTGGGTGGGGGCCAGGAGTCTCGGATCTGAGGTCGCTCCCTTGACTGGGCCGCGACAACTGGGGCCTGGTCTACAGTGGGTATAAATACAATGGCGCCAAGGAGCCCCTCTGCAAGGCGGCCACTCCCCGGGCAGCACCACTGAGACCCCAGGAGGCCGGGCCACCCTGGGCTTCCTCCCGAGGGGCCCCCAGCCCCCCTCGCAAACCCTGGGGCCAGCCACCCAGGGAGGAGCTGATGGAAGCTCCTAGGAGTGGCCAGTAGGCCAGGCTCTGGCCAGGGTTCCAGCGCTTCCACCCTGTGGCCGGGGGTCTGGAGCCACAAGCAGCTACCAGTGACTCAGGAAAGGCGCCGTCCCAGGTCTCGGTCCACACTCCCAACCGGCGCCCAAGGCCTGTGGCTCCCAGACACACATGGAGCGAGCGTGTGGGCGGCCGTGGGAGCGCACGGCCGTGAGGGCTGGTCTCCACCACCGGCGTCCCGCCAGAGGCCTCCCAGGACCAGCTTCTCCCAAAGTGCCCCTTGGCCACGGTTTGTCTCTTGACGAGCAGAGAAGAGCCGTCCAGCCCTCCCCTTTGCAAACCACCTCCTAACTTGGAGTACCCCAACCCCGGCAGGGCAGAGGGAGGGGCCGCGGCACCCGGCCTGCAGCCCTCGAGGCCCTGTGCTACTTACCCAGGTAGGTGCCTACCAGAGGGATGGGTGGCGGAGGAAAGAAAGCACACGGTCAGCGTTACAGGGGAGCGCGTGCGCGCGGAGGGCCCAGAGAGTGGATGCAGCCGCAGGCGCGTCCGTGAGCCGATTAGCCCATTAAGGCCCCACTGGTGCCAGAGGCCGGGCCTCGCCCAGAGCCAGCTCCCGCCACCCGCTGCTGCCCCGGCCGCCCCACAGCACCCCAGGAGGCCAGCTGTGGCCTCCTCCCAGGGCTCGTGTGCGGCCCCCGAAATCCCCACCCAGGATCCGCACTCCGGGGCTGAAGCAGATAGGTACGGAAGCACATCGATCTTGGAAAACCCGACAGAAACCAAAGGATTTCATCCCTCCCGCTACCTAACAGCTTTCCCACAGGTCGGACCCCAGAGCCCGGAGCTGCTGATGAGCACGCGGCCCGTCACCCCCGTCTGTGGGCGTGACCAGACCGTCCCCAGGGCAGCTGTCGCAGGGGCAGAGGAGCGGCCAGCCCCGCTGCTGGGACCAGGGGCTGCGGCAGCCTCCCCGCCCGAGGGCTGTGGTGGGGGGGGAGGTCAGCAAGCCAGCGCCCCGCCCTCGGAGCCCCACTGAAGGGTCGTGGGTGAGGCAGCCAGCGCAGGGGGGCCTGGTGCAGGCAAGAGCCCGTGTCCAGATGCAGCGAGACGGCAGGACCCGGCACCAGTACCACCGGCTGACCCTCAGGATGTGCCTGCTGGGGCTCCCAGACACAGCCGAGAGACGGAGCGTCCAGGGCACAGGGCTGGGCCGGGTGGCCACTGGCCACAGCCACCTCCCGGGTCCCCACGTCCGGCCCACCTCCCACAGATCCCAGGACAGCCAAGCCTCGGCCAGACCCCCGGGGCCAGTAGTCCTCCAGTCCTGAGCTTGGGGAGGGTTCTGGAAGTGTCCATGCTGGCTGCCCCATGGAGCTGGGGTACCCACACCAGACCTGACCTTGCCGTCACGAGGGGCTGGCAGGAGGGGCTCCCAGTGCATTTCCCACGTTCTTCCCTTCAGCTGGTTCCCTGTTCACCTCCCCCGCCCCCACACGGGTCCGGCCGCAGGCAGACCCCTGGGGGGCCCTAGAACACCCAGGTCTGACACATCCCCCACTGCCACCGTGGCTACATCCTCCTAGAGCAGCCCCAGCTCATGGACACCCCACCCTCCGCTGACGGGGCAGAAGCCGGGCCCTGGGCAGGCGAGAAGAGGAGCCGCACTCCAGAGGCGCTGACGGCAGGAGGGCCCCGCGGAGGGCTGCCCTAGCGCACGCCCCACGAGCGTCCCACCCAGCTCTGGGACCCTCAGCCCTGGGCGCGCCTCCCTGCGGGGCCCTGACCTGAGCGTTCACCTGGGCCTCACCGACCCCCACCCAGCCGTGCCGGCCACGCCACAGCTCTGTCCCATCTGCCCCCCGAGGAGACCAGGGTCCCACAGCCCCCCACTGGGGCAGGGGCACGGGCAGGGTTGCAAGCACAGCGCAGGCGGCCACGCAAGCTGAGGCTGGCGGCATGCGGACAGTCACAGCACGATGGCAGACAGTACAGGCGGGCGGCGGGGGCACCAGGGCCGCCGGAGCGAGGACAGTCCACTGACCGGCGCTGGGCCCGGAAGGAGGGGCGGCCCGCGAGCCGGAGGCCCCGGGGCAGGAGGCAGCGCGTGGGTGAGCTGGGGGCCCGAGGGGCAGCGCTCCGGTCTTTGCCGAGCGGCAGGTGAATCAGGAGGAGCCGGGGCAGCAGGTGCGGCCCAGCCCGCGTGGACTGCCCTTGGACGTGCCCTGAGCCGTCCGCCGCGCACGCGTGAGCACAGCACACACAGGCACGCGCGGAGGGCCGGGCCTTACCCCTACTGGGCATCAAGAGGCGCTTCTTCACGTTGCCTGGCAGCGCCCGGCGGCAGGAGAGAGGAGAGAACACACGGTCAGCGGGGGCGGGCGCGGCGGGGGCCAGGGCCGGGTGCCCCGGGGCCACAGGCCGTGCTGGCCAAGCCCAAGGCCCCGCCGGACTCACCGTCCACCCCGTTGTGCTGCTCGTAGCTCCTCTTGCCCAGGATGGTGGGGGAGCCGTTGTTGATGACGGGCGCCGACTTGGCCGGGGTCAGGCCGCCGAGCACGCCGGACGCGCTCTTCACGGGGTCGGGCTTCGGGGGGCGGGGGTGGGTCTCTGCAGGGGCAACGCGGGCAGGTGGGCGCACTGCAGGTCCTCAGCAGCAGCCCTGCCGCCCGACTGACCGTGGGCTGCCAGAGCCCAGGCCCATGGCGACCAGGGCCTGGGAGGGCACCGCAGTCTAGCACCCCCGGGCATCCTGCGAGCAGGGACAGCTGCTGGGGCCGGTCTCCTCGGCTCCTCAGCCCCAGCCGAAGGGCCGCACCACCAGTGACCACCGGCAGCTTACAGGCTCCAGACACCCATAAACAAGCAGGTCCACTCGGCGGCCACCAGAGCACTGGCCAGACGAGTTTAGACGGGCCACCAGGCTGGCCGAGGACGAGCCCACGAGGGCCGGCCCGGAAGGCATGGGCTCACACCTGCCAATGTCCCACAGCCCTGGGGGGCTCTCAGGGAACAGACACCACCTCCTCCCGTGGGTCAGGGCGAGGCCAGCCCCGGGACCGAGACTCCAGACAGCAAGTGCTGCCAGAGCCACTCGTGTCTGCCGGGAGCATGCCTTGCTCACGGTTCTGGAATGTCCCTCACGAAGGGAAAGCCACCCCCACCACTGGGGGGGACCGAGTCCACACAGCCAAGCCCAGCCAAGCCAAGGGCCCTCCCCCTCCCCCCACCAAGCCCCTGGCTGAGTCCCAGGAACAAGCCGGGCCGGGGGGTGGCGGGGGGGCAAAGCCAGCCGAAGTGCTCAGGGTCCCCAGGCCACAAGGGCCCTCCCTGCAGGCTGCTGCCTAGGTGTGCACGTCTCCCACCCAGCCGTGACCCTGCCCTGGGGGGTGGGGTGCGGAGAAGCCCCCGTGGGAGACGCCTATCCAGGCGCAGAGGCATCACAAGAGCCAGTGCGGCCGACCCAGACCCCTGGGGACTGCAGGGGCGAGGGGAGCAGGGTGGGGAGAGGCTGGGACCCCATGGGGGGGTTAGGGATGCAGCAGCCGGTGGGGGGGGGGCAAGGCTGCGCTGGAGGAGAGCAGGCTCACCGAGGTGCCGCAGGACGGCCTCCAGGGGCTTCCGCGCGGCCTGCTTCAGCACCAGCGGGCTCTGAGAGGCTCCGGGCAGCCGTGCCGTGCCTGTGGGGTGCGAGGCCCGGGTCAGAGCTCCCGCAGGGACCGCACACCCCGTCCCCACCAGCCCCGCCAGCGCCCCTCCCGGAGGGACACTCACACTCAGCCTTGATGGCCGCACTGTTGATGGGCATGTAGGGGTGCCGGGCGGCGTGCCACGGGCGCAGGATCTCACGGCACAGGCGCCGGGCGATCCGCGTGAGCTTGGTGGTGTGCAGGTAGAAGGCCTGTCTCGTCTTCATGGCAAACTTGGGGCTCCCGCTGCTCCGGGCTGGGATGCCGTGGGGGCTCTGCGGAAGGGGGCGGGCCGCCCCAACACAGCGCCATGACCGCGGGCCGGACCGCGGGGCGTGCGCTGGGGCAGGGTGGGGGGGACCGACTTACCATGTTACTGCGGTTGGGTCCTGGCCTCTCTCCATCTAACCGGGTTGGCATTTTCAAGCCACCATATTTCTTCCAATATGTCCAACAAGATGCGCAGAGGCGACACTGCATGTTAGGGGGACCCCAAGAATACCACTGGTAAGACTGGGTGGCTACGGACAACAAAGTTGGAAATAGACGGATTCTTAAGCAGAACCAGTGACGGCAGAGAGCATTACACAGCTGTCGCCCGCCCGCGCCTGCCCCCCGCCCCGAGGGCCCGTGCCCGCCCCACCCGCGCCCGCCCCCCGCCCCGTGGGCCCGGGCACCCGGCGCTCCCCGGGAGGGCTTCCCCAGCAGGGCGCGGCCGCCACCCCCAGGCTGGGCCCCAGGGCAGTGGGCTGGGGGGCACCCGGATGCCGGGCGGGGCACTTACTGTAACAGCTCTCGCAGGCCCGGCCGGCCCCAGGGCTCTGGCCTGGCGCCCCGGCACCATTCACCACGCCTGCCTTGACGTTATTGACGCTGATCTGGTTCGGGTTTGGCTTGTTACTTGGGTAAGGAAGGGAGAGAGGAAAGACGTCACGGGACCACCAAGCCCTGGGCGCGCGGCTCCGGGTCCCGGCAGCCCCCGTCCAGACCTGCCTGGCCACAGGGCAGATGCGGACCCCTGCCTGGGGGGGTGTGATCTTTCTCCCCTCGAGTTCTAGAAGCAGCTCCCACCTTGTCGACACCCCAGCTCCATCTGCCTGCGCTTAGCTCAGCTCACAGTTGAACCCCCAGGCCGGGCGGGTTGCAGTCCTGATGCCCTGTGCTGCCCCCACCTCTGCCCCCGGGCCACCACGGGCTCCAATGACAGGCCCCCGACTCTCTCTAGGACTCAGCCAGGGCAGCACCACGGGGCCACGTGGGACGCGGGGACGGCGCCGTGAGGGGCGTACTTACTAGTTGGGGATATAAACTTGCTTTAACTTGCTCTCCGCTTCAGCTGCTTTCAAGCGTTTCTTCAAACACAGAACAAAGGGTCAGGGTGACCAGCAGGTGGGTCTGGAGAGGGGATCCCCCAGTCCCCGCGCTGCCCCCTCACTCTAAAATTCCCACAGGACCCCTCGGCCCCCGCCCAGGCCGGGCCCTCACCTGCTGCACGTATCTGTCGGTGGTCTTCCACATGTAGTAGTACTCGATGATGCTGGTGAGCGACTTCCAGGGGAGCTGGGGGGAGAGGGGCACGTCAGGGGGCCGGTGGGGGCATGGCGGGGCCGCTAACCCCACCCAGGAGGGGGCGAGCCTCCCCCCAGCCCGCGTCAGGGCCCCTCTCAGGCCTCGCCCTCTCTCTCTCCCTCTCGGGCACACTCCATTCAACGCAAGAGCTTCCTCCCCGGTCTCGGCACCTCTGGTCTCGGCACCTCTGCCCGGCTCGGTCGGTGGTGGGTGCTCCCTCCCCCTGCGCAAGGCGCTGGGCGCCCAGACGCCAGCCCCACCCACGACCCGGCTGCAACGCTTCCACTGGTACGTTCTCGCGATCGCTCTGTTCGCGGGTCCCAGCTCCCCCGCTGTTCAGGCGCCACCTCTGGGCCCCACAGGCTGCGTGTAAGCCCAGTGCGGCCGTCACAGTCTTGCCACTGCTGTGCCGCCCCCTGCGTTTCCATGCCACCTCCGGGCCAGGCTCAGCCGAGTCCCGCGGCGCGGATTCTCCCACAACGTCTGCCCGGGCGCGTCGACAATTCAGACTCTGCACGCACCTGGGCCATTGCCGCACGGGAGCATGAGGGGCCCGAAGGGCCCGGGACGTGCGTGAGACGTGGCGAGGTGAGCGCTTTATTTCCCGCCCGCCTTCTCACTCCGCTTGTTTCTGTGTGAGGAGGCCTTGCTGCTCTGCTTAGGTTCTCAGTGTGTTCTGCGCATCTGCCTCGCAGAGGGGGCCGGCCGTCAGCCTCGGCCTGTGTCCACGTCACCAGGGGCTGCGTGGGTCTCTCTGATGGCCTCTGGGGACCGACACTGCTTCTCCACCCTCAGTGGTGCCGTCTGCCTTCTGACATGGGTCCTGTGGCATCAGCCTCGTCTGTTACTGCAGAGGTGCTGCTCAGAATCAGATGCTGGCGAGGCCGCTGCATCCCGGCCCCTCCTTTGGACTCGCGGTCAGGCCGGCCTGGCCGCCCCTGCTGCCCTCTCTGCACAGGCGCGCTCTTCTGAGTGACCACCAGGTCACCTCCTTTCAGATGAGTTCAAGTGTATTTTAGAGGCTGTAAGGGCAGGAGGGGCCCCTGAGGGCACAGGCCCTGCCCATGCTGGAATTCCCACGGGCTCACTGGTGGACACTTCCAAGGGACACAAAGCAAGGACGTACACGGAGACACTCGGCCACTTAAGAACAACCAACACAGTCAAACGAACCAAGTCAAACAAGGCCCGGCGAGGACCCTGGCGACACCAGCGCGGACCCTCGCCTTGGTGGCACAGCCCAGGCCCCAGCAGGCGGCCCTGGGCGTTTCCTCCGGAGCCACTAACGGACAAGGGGACGGAAACACGGCGGCCCGGCGGGCACAGCAGGGCCCCGAACCTGCGCCCAGTACTCACAAAGTCTTGCTGAATGTCAGTGAAATCCTTCCCGTACTTCTCCAGGGCCTCCTCAAAAAGGCTGGCCTCCGAGGCCGACCACTCCTCCATCTCGTCCCTGCAGAGGACGGGCCCGCCCTGCGGCACCAGGGCCGAGATGGCCTTGGCGACATCATACACACTCCTGTGCAGCGTGTCCATGGCGTGGAACTGCAGCAGGAGAGGCGGGGTCGCCCGGGCCCCAGAGCTGGTGCGACCCCACCCCACCCGGCCCCAGGCAGGAGGCACACCCGGGCCATGTGGGAGGCCACAGGACCCAGGGGCTGGCCCTCCCTCCCACCTGGGAGGGGATAAGGACAGTCTCGGGGGGCGGCCGGGGGCCTCTGGGGAGAGTGCAGGGAGAGGCCCAGCTGCTCGGAGCAGAAGAGGGAAGCAGGCGTGCTCCCAGGCCCACTTCGGCAGGGGCAGGACTCCAGGAGGGGGTAGCTCAGCCAGCAGCGGGTGACTGACCCTAGGGCCAAAGTGCCCTGGGCAGGAGGGGCCAGCCTAGGGCACGAGCCACCCTCTGGGAGATGCCGCTGCCTCTGAGGTGGCAAGGGTGGAAGGAGCAGGGTGGGCTGAGGACGTGCGGCCCACGGCCCAGCAAGGGCCCAGCAGGGCCTGACCACGTGCCGGCCGGCAGCCTCTCGCCAGCGTGAGACAGGGTCACCACACAGGGGCAGTGAGAGCCCTGCACTGTGCCCCACAGGGAGGGCTGTGCCCGGGGGGCGGGTGCTGACCTGAGCAGACGCACAGAGCCGCGGCTGCCCGGTGGCCCTCTCACTTACCAGGGTGATGTCCCGAGAGGCGGCTGCGGCGCTCATGTGCAGGCTGGGCTGTCGGACAGAGCTGCTGCAGTCCAGGGCGCGTGCAAAGGTGCCCACGGAGCTGGGGAGGAGGAGAGACGCTGACCACTGGAGCGGACAAGCAGGAGGGGCGGCCGGACCAAGCCGGACACGCAGACGCGTCCAGACTCGGCTGTCTCGGGATGGAGCACTGTGGTCTGGAGCACGGGGACGTCGTTTCTGAGACTTTGCAGACCTCTTCTTACAAAAGAGAGCCTTCAGGTCCTGAGGCTCAGGACCCCATTCCTACACTGTTTCCGACGGCACCCGGCCCAGGCGCCTTCTGGGCGTGTGGCCCCCGTGTGCTCGCAGGAGCTCCCCTCCTGCTGTCCCAGCCCAGGGACCCCTGGGGGGCCGGCCTGGGCAGAAGCTGCTCCTCGGAGGGCTGCCCCTTTGTGCCCAGGAGGCGCTGCGTCTCCAGGCCACATGTGCCCGGTCCCGGAGCCGGACAAGCAAGCACCTCTGTCCCGCCCTGCCATCCGGGGAAAGAGCCCCCATCTGCGGCCGGCTTCCTTGGCCTCGGCTGGTGGGCGGCCCCTGAGGTCCACGGGTCGGGCTGCCTCCCGGACCCGGGGACCCAGCAGCCCCCAAGAGCCGGCTCCACCTTCAGGGACGGGCCAGGCCCCACCCTGCAGGCCTCCCTAGGAGCCATGAGGGGGTCTCAACAGAGCAGGGCCCCGGACCCTCTAACCTCCCAGGCCCTTCACTGGGGGATGCCGTGTAGGACAGGCATCCCGACGCCCACCGCAGGGGAGGGGAAGTGGCTAAGGCCCCGTGCCGGCTTGTGCCCGGGGGCCAGGCAGGACATGGCCGCCCCAGCCCAGAACTCACCGGGCCACCACCAGGAACTGGTCGATCTGCTTGTCCACCAGCGGGTTGTGAGCCTCCCACACCTTGGTCTCCAGCTTGGACTGGTCTCGGCCGTCCTCCTCGCCTAGGAGAAAGACACACTGCACGGTGAGAACCACCGAGGCCGTGAGAAGACCCCTGAGGCTCAGCTTGGAGCCCAGGGTCGGACGAGGGACCAGGCCGCTGAGGCGGGGAGCGGGCTACACGCCCTCCTGCAGGGCTGGGAGGGGCGGGGAGGGCGAGTGAGCCCAGGGGCGAGGCAACAACACGCGCGCACGCGCACACACGCGCGCGTACACACGCACACGCGCACGAGCAGGCACGCGCACGCCCAGAGGCGGTCAGGCCCAGAGCTCCAAGGCACGCTCGACACACAACGGCCTTCACCTCTGGAAACAGTGGGCGCCTGGGGCTGGCAGCCCGTGGCCCCCGTGGAGGAGCTTGAAGTGGTGCCGTCGGGAGGGCCCAGGGAGCACAGCCAGCTGGACAGAGAGGGGAGCGGCTCGGATCTGATCAATCAAGCTCTTTCCTCTGAGACGCTGCAGGGTGAGGTGCAGCTGCTCCCAGCCCCCAGCGGCAGCCCCGTCACAACGAGGACACTGATGCCGACTCAGTGCGGACCCACACGCCTGCCACCCAAGGGCCCCCTTGGTGCCAAAAGGCTCCGTCTCGGGGCACCTTCCCTCTGCAGGCGGGAGCGCCACTCCTCACCCTGTGTGCAGTGGGCATGGGGGCTCAGGGCCCAGCCACGAGGGTTTCTCTCCTGGGCAGCTGCCCATGCCAAGCGCCACCTGCCACGTGCTCCAGGCAGCAAGGGGCAGACGAGGCCAGCACGAGGGTCCAGAGAACGCCCGCCCCGAGGTCACAACCCCGCTCAGCTCAGGCGCTCAGCCTGCACGTCTGCAGACCCTCTCAGCCTCTGCCGCTCTCCGTGGCGACCGACTTCCAGACCCAGGGCAGGACCCCTCACGGCACTCAGCAAGCCCGCGGGAGCCCTGTGTGACCGCGGTCATGCAGGGCCGGGCATGGCCGAAAGTCACCAAGGAAACACGTGCTCCCTCGCCCTGGGGAAGGTCAGGCCCCGCCAGGCTCCAGGGGACGGCGCTGGGCCAGCGGCTCACGGGAGAGAAGCCCCGCGTTGCAGACGTGCAGGACCGACCCGGGGGTGGGAACGAAGAGATCTGAGGGGTCAGGGTCCTGGGGACTGCACCTGTAGGATGGGCACAGGTGGGATTTTCCCGGTGTTGTGGGTTAGGCCCCTTCCTGGTGGCGACCCGACACGGAGAGCCCTCCCCAGGGACAGTGGGTACCAAGGAAGGCAGGGCCCCCACTCCTGGATCCAAGGTCCGCAGGCCACGACCAGCCCCCAGCGACTGCCGGGCAACTGAGCCCAGAGCCACGGGCACAGCTAGCTGTGGCCCCACCTGTCGCCCACGCCCGCTGGTGCACCCTGCAGATGTCTCACGCATCAAAGGCAGGGGCACGGCTTCACCCGCTGGGAAGGGTCCAGGCTCCAGGAGGAGAACAGGGAGCTGCGGCCTCGGCCGACCCCACCTCGCCCCCGCGGCCCCGGGGTCGGGAAGAGGAAGGGCTGTAGGGGTGCCGCCCCTGGCCCTGGGTAGGGCTTCCCCGGGGCGCCCCGAGACCAGAGACGCATCGTCCCGCCAAGCACCCAGGGCTGGCCAGAAAGAGAGGTCCTCGGACATTCCAGCCACTCAGTGTTCTTCTGTGGCCGTCGTGTGGCCTCTCCTGTTTCCCACTGGATGTGGCCCTTACCAGGCCCTTTATTCTCAGCCAGGCTGGGATGGTGTAGACCAGGAGGCCCCATGGGGCCCCTGGAGGATGCCCATCCCTGGAGCGGTGCCCGGGCTGAGGAGACCAGCTGGGCCAGCGCATCCAGCTCTGCTCAAGTGCGGGAGCCCCCACAAGTGACGCGAGCGGCCACAGGACAGGACCACAGGGCAGAGCGCCAGGGCTGGCAGGAAGGGCAGCCTCGCCCCACCTGGGATGGAGCCGCGGACCTCCGCGAGCAGAGGGCGCCGCCCCCACCAGGTGCTCCCGGCGGCAGGAACCCCCGTGAGACAGAGACAGAGACCAAGACGGACCAAAGGGGAAAGCAAGTGTGTGTGTGTGTGTGTGTGTGTGCAAGATGCATACGCATGGGAGGCGTGGCACGCGTGCGCGCTCGTGTGTGCAACAGGAAACATGCACACAGGCCAAGAGCGCATGTTTAGGACAAGCGGACCAGCTTCTGGAGAGCAGGAGTCACGTCCCTGAAAGGACCGGCAGCCACGGAAAGAAGGGACATGCGGTGTTTCTACGGCACAGAGGAAACCAAGGCACAGACAGCAGGGGAGCCAAGCCCAACCCGCAGCCCCACAGGTGCTGGGGATGCTCGCCAGGAAGACACCGCGCTCCTGAGGGACACAGGGGCCCCGAGGCCACCTGGGTGCCACGCGGGGATGACCCTGCACACAGGGAACCAGCTCCGCAGGAGCACAGGCTCCGAAGAGAACAGGCACCAAAACGCCACCATGGACAAGCAAGCGCGCTGTCCAGCCGTCAGGCCCGCGGCACACGGCCATTACGCGACCGCACGGGAAAAAAGGGGGGAGGGGAAGTGGACGGTACCACGAGGCCCGGACCCCGCTGTGCTCCCGGTCAACCTGAGCTGCCTGAGTGCGGCCACCACCCAGGTGACCCGGGCTCAACCACGTGGCCCCAGAAGGAAGCCCGCCACACAGCGCCCCGAGCCAGACAGCACCGGCCTTGCTGGTCACCGCGGGTCCACGTTCCTGCCTGGGCAGCTTGGTCGGGGACAGAACGGGCTGAGAAGAGGGGGGCCAAGCCCACCCATGACCCCCAGGCTGCTGAAGGACTGAAGGGCAGGGGAGCTGGGCACTGCGTCCCCGTGCACTTCGGCCTCGCGGACGGCACCACCCGCTAGAAGTGAGTGAAATAGGCAGATCCGTTCAAACGAGTTTTTGGGAGAGAGAAAGAGCTTCGAAAAGGTTATGAAAACAACTGACAAAAGGAAACAACATCTCCGGGTGCCAGGGAGGGTCCGACGACCCCTCCTGCTGGGGGCCCTGGGGCTTGCCGCCCCATCCCAACATCCAGAGCCCCCCGCCCCCCCCGCCAGCCTCCCGGTCCACCCTACCCTCTTTCAGCAGGTCGGTGATGTCCGCCTGGTACCGGTTCCCTACACGGATCTCCCCCTTGTCAGCCAGGAGGGTCTTCTGCTGGGGGTCATAGACGAGAGAGTAGAAGAAGAAGTCCTGGAAAACAGCACACGGGGCGGCGTCAATACACAGCACCCTCGGCCACGCTCGTGGGAGGTCAGCAGACAGGAGGGACGCCCATCAGGGGGGACAGGGATCTGCTCAGAGACGCAGAGAGCTGACAGGTCAGCAGGCTTGAGCGCGCAGGTGAGGCGGCTGTAGGACCAGCTCCCCAGACTGCCGCGTGCCCACCAGCAGCAACAGTGTGAAAACTGAGTTTATAAGAGCATTTAACAGCAACAAAAATCCTAAGGCATCTGGGAAGGAATCTGACAGATTCCGGGCACGTCCTTTGAGGAGACGGTGCCGTTTTCGTGCAGTTGTCACAGGAGACGTACACAAAGGGGGTTACGTTACAGAATGTTCTGGACTCGGTGCCCAGAGCTGTCAGCGGAGCAGCAGGCTGCGGCCCTCAGCCTTGGAGCCTGTCTTCACCCCGCACGCCTGCGCCCAGGCTGTTCCGCCTGGAACTGGCACAATCCGGCCTTTCTGGCCCTTCGCTGCCTGGCACTCCACATGCCAATGCTGTTTCTCAGAAGCTGCGTTTAGCTGGCTTGGGCTGCTTTGCAGAAACTAGCCTGCCGACCCTGGGCTTCCCCGGGGGTCTCGCCGTGTACACCGAGGGTCGCGGCACCCCGTGCCAGGACTTCTACCTGGCCCTGTGTCCCCGTGTCCCCTTTCTCAGTCCCTTGTGGTTGCTTCTCGCGGCCCCTGCTCCCGGGCGGCGGCCAGCTCCTGCGTCGGAGCCGAGGGCTCCTCTGGGTGCAGGTCCGTGCAGGCTGCGGCTGCACCCGCACCCGAGGACTGACTCCCTGAGGCCCGAGCAGGACGGCGGGCCTGGGTGCAGTCAGTCGATTCTCGCCCGGGGCCGCCCAGACCGGGAGGGGAGGCCGCCTGCCGTCTCAGGCTACGAGCCACCCACCCCTGGACAGGTGAGCGGAGAGAAGCAGAAGACACGCGGCGTGCGCCTGGGAGCCACACACGGGTCCCCAAACGGGGCCCACACGTGTGCCGCGGCCAGAGACCAAGTGGCCCACAGCCGCCTTTTTGCTCATGGCCGTCCCTGTGTCACCACCTCTGTGTGGCTGTCACCAAGGGGTCTTTCTAAACTGCAGACAGCAGCCCCCAGTGGACACACGCGTGGGGGCCACGGCCCCTGCTCTGTCCCGTGGGCAGGCACGCGGCGGCTCCCTGGAGCCCGGGCTGCCCTGGGGGCTCTTCAGCGCCGACTCCAGGCAGCGTCCTCCTGGCGGTTCTCCAACACCTGACTGAGTCAGGCCTCGGTGCGGCCACGGCACCGGGCTTGCCCTTCCTCGCTGGACCGCTGTCACCATGGTCCACGGTCCAACCCCCCACCCACCTTTCCCCTCTGGGCCCCCGGGAAGAGCCGGGCCCTGCCTCGGTGGGGAGGGGACTGTGGCTGAGAACAACCGTCGCCCACAGACGATGACACTCCTGCTAGGAGCTGCAGGGTGGCCGCATGCAGGTCCCGGGGGAGCCCGCAGTGCGTGGGCACATGCAGGGAGGGGACCCCGGACCCACAACCACTCCTCACCTGACCCCAGGAGCTCCCTTACACCGCGACCTGTCCCACTAGGTGACACCCCTGCCCGTGCTGCTCCTGACCCCGCCGGCCTGCCACTGTCCCCAAACACGCTTCTCGCTGCTCCCAGGACTCACGCGTGCACCCTCTGGGCACGTTTTTGGTTGTTCCGCCTTGGGGGAGGGGTGCTGGGTGGGCAGCACGGACAGCCCACAACAAGCACCACCCACCCTGGGGGTCACCACGGGCTCAGGGTGAGCAGTTCAGGTGTCACAGCAAGGCCCAGGCACCGGCCGCTGTGGCTCCCTTCCCACCCTCGTCTGTGGGATGAGGAGGTCAGTGCCCTGGCTCCAGACCCTGGCAGCACTGACGTTTTTGATTTCATAAACTCAGAAACCTTCTGGTTGCCCGGCCAACACAGCCGTGGGTCAAACCAGCGAAGACTGGAGACAGTGGCCTGGACTGCGGTAGGGCCACATGCCCGCTGGGAAAGCCTGACGGCGACCACGGCGGCCAGCACGGGTCCCATCGTCCCCTCCAGGACGAGTCGTGCCCCTCCTGGGGGGCAGGGGGTGGTGGGGAGAGCAGACCCCCGGGAGCCGTCGCGCCCACTTTGGGCCCTTGCTCTGGAGGTGCGAGGAGTGGGGACTGCACGGGACACCGGGAAGGGCCGTGACAGCGCCTGGCCTCAGGGCACCACGGGCAGGGAAGGGCCTGAGCCCAGCGAGAGGTGGGAGCAGCAATGCCCACCCAGACCAGACCAGCGGAGCCAGGATCCGCCTCTGCCCCCAGCCCCCAGCCCCCAGCCCACGGCGTCAGGGCCTCACCTCCCGTTCCAGGTAGGACTTGAGGGACTCGGTCTCGTTGAGCAAAGTGACGCTGCACTTCCCTCTGCAAGACAAGGGCGTGCGTCAGGGGAGCCGGGCAGACTCCCTCGTGCCCGCGCCAGGCCCCCAGGCACCTGATGTGGGTGGCGGGATCCCCTCGTGCCCGCCCCAGGCCCCCGGGCACCTGATGTGGGTGGAGGGACCCCCTCGTGCCCGCCCCAGGCCCCCGGGCACCTGATGTGGGTGGAGGGACCCCCTCGTGCCCGCCCCAGACCCCCGGGCACCTGATGTGGGTGGAGGGACCCCCTCGTGCCCGCCCCAGGCCCCCGGGCACCTGATGTGGGTGGCGGGACCCCCTCGTGCCCGCCCCAGGCCCCCGGGCACCTGATGTGGGTGGTGGGACTCCCTCGTGCCTGCCCCAGGCCCCCGGGCACCTGATGTGGGTGGCGGGCAGTGATTCCAGCTGTCTTGAGAGGAAGAGCTCTCGATGCCTCAGCTGGTGCTTGAGCTTCTCGGGCAGGTCTGCCATTTCTGGGTTTTCCATTTCCTCCTCTGTTTCACCTGAAGGACAAAGAGCTCCTGTGAGCTGGTCCCAAAGACACACGCTCAGGCGGCCGGACAAAGGCCCACCCACTGGCAGCATAGGCCCCTCCCCGTGCTGGACCCGGGGCAGGTGGCAGTGTAGGTCCCCGCAGCGCACCCCAGGAGCCCCGGGCATCTGAACAGGAAGGAGGACAGTGTCCTGTGCTGGCCTGGGAAGCAGCACGTCAGAGAGAGAAGGGAAAGCGAGGCAGCAGCTGCTGCACGTCCAGGACAGGGGGCAGGACCCACCGTGCCCCGCAGCCCTCCCTGTGCCAGGAACCCCTCAGGCCCACCTCGCGGCAGGGCACACAGGCACGGGCACGCGGGCAGCCCGGCGCACAGACCTCAGGACCCTCCCGCAGGGGCGGCTCTTACCTTCCTCGCTGTTGTCGGCCCCCGATCCGGTTTTATAGCAGACTGACAGGGCTGTGGAACAGACAGACAGCGCCCCGATGGCGGGTCAGCGACAGCGCGCCGCGCCACTCACTCCCTGCCCGGCCTGGACCGAGGGCTGTGAGGCCAGGAAGCAGGGTGGACAAGGGGACCGCAGACCACCCAGCCGCAGACAGAGAACACACCTGAGCCTCTGGACATCCCACCTAGCTGACCTCAGCTCCTGCCCACCCCACGCCCACACTGCCCAAGACTCTCCAAGCAGAGCCCCAGAAAAGCCTGGGCAGCGAGGCCCTGCTACCTGCACACAGAACACCCGCCCCTGAGAAGTCGGGAGAAGCAAGGACGGGGTGGGGGACGCGGCCAAGCCACAGCATTGGAGGGGGAGGGGCGGGGGATGCGTCCCAAGGCCAGGTCAGCAGCACGTGCTTCCTGCCTGTGGATGGTGACCCGGGGGGCCTCGGCCACACCTCCAGGGCTGGGCTATCAATGGGCACAGGGAAAGCCTGAAACTCGAAACTGGCATGCACGCGGTGGGGCTGTGGAAGGTCTCCACGATGTGGACCCCAGCACGTGCAGCCCTGGGGCTGGGGTGCCCCCAAACACAAGCTGGCGGTCTGGGGTCGTGCACAGTGGGGTGGGGGAAGCCAGACGCACGGTGAAACCCATCCTCTGCCCCAAGACCCAAAGGTAGGGGCGTGGAGCCCAGCCCCCCAGGCTGTGGGCCACCACAAGGCCCCTGGCCCTCTGCTGCCCCCCTGTGGTGGCTGCAGGGAGTCCTGGTGCCCCTGGGCAGGGGACACGCCACCCCCCACCACAAACCCCGGTTGCGGCAGCTCAGACCGAGGCCAAGGCTAGGGGCAGGGGTGCTGGGGGAAGGGGGGCAGGGCCGGTCGGCCCGGGCCATGGGCCACAGGAGCCTGAGCACCCACACTGCTGGCCTCGGCACCTCCCTGCCCGCTCCCGGGGACGTCACCAGCACCCGGAAGCCGGCCCACAGTCCCCACACCTCATCCTGCTCACGCCCGTCCAGTGACGGCCCCGCTGGCCCCGCAGCGAGGCTAGGGACCGGGCCGGGGGCAGCCACCCTGGCCCCTACCCGCAACAGGACCTTGGGCATCCGTTCCAGGTCTGCAGACACCGCCCCTCCCAATCCTGAAGCTAGCTCACAGTGGCTCTGAGACCCCCAGCCCACCAGGGCTCCCTGCCATCAGCAACAGTGAGGAGGGACCCAGGAACGCTTAAGGCCTCGGGGGTGGCCAGGGTTCGGGCCGAGCCGACCTCCAGCCCCCGGGAGGCCAGGAGAGCCTCCCCACAGCCCCGAGGCCCCGTCCCCAGCGGAGCCTCAAACGAGCGCGGGCTGTGGCGCTTGGCCTCTAGGAACCCAGGCACATGGCCCCTGGCGTAGAAGCCCCTCCCTCTGGGATCCAGGGTGCCTGGGCCCTGGGCTCAGAGCTGGGGGCCCTCCCCACAAGGCCCAGGCAGGCTCCGGGCTCCCACCCTGCCCCGGCTCAGCTCACACACCCTACTGGCTCTCCCGAGCCCCTGCAGCTGGCTCTGGGGGGTTCCAGGGAGAACCTGTCACCTGTGCCCACTGTCCCCTCGGGCAAGGCCTTGGTCTCAGGAGGACAGCTCTGTGGGAGGGGGCCACACACCTCGAGACAGGGCCGTGGCGGAGCAGAATGTGGCCTGGAGACCCCAGCAAGGGCTCTACCGCTCCGGGGAGGCCTGTGTGGCCCCAGGGCATCTGTGCTGCACCAGGGGCTGGACGCTCTGGTAGGGGCAGGGCGGAAGCTTGTCCCTCAGGCCCCCAGGCCCAGAAGAAACTCGAGCAGCTAATCTGACCGTGCAGTGGGCTCCCCTGGGTCTCTACCTCTCCTGCCAGAAGGGCCCCCAGAGTGTCCCTACACCCATGCCCTGACGCCGGGCGAGGCCCTGGGCAGCGAGGTCGACCAGCCTCGCCCCAGCTGCAGCGAGCTCACAGATGAGCACGCCAGGAGAGTCAACCCCGAGAAACGTGGTTTCTGCACAAATCACCGTGAGACGGAGCAGCCAGTACAGACTCCTGAGAAAACAGCCGAGGCCCCGCACTGAGGCGGCGAGCTGGTGGAAGCGGGTGGCCTCCTCAGAGCAGCGCACCCTGTGTGCGTGACACGTGTTCCCTGCAGCTTGGCTCTAAGTCCCCGGCAAGGAGCTTTCCCTGCGTGCAGAAGCCCCGCCGGCACCGCAGGGCCTCTGCCCACCCTGCCAGCTCCAGCACTTCTGCAGGACCCCCTCCTCCCACGGGCCTCAGGGCCTAACACCTGGCCAAGCTCCCCCCGGGGGCCTGAGAGCAGGAGAGCCTGGGCCCGTGGAAACGGCACGCCATGTGCTGAGGGGCAGGGGCTGCGGTCGCTCTGGGCTGAGCAGCAGACACAGGGAGGAGATCCTGTATCATCGACACCCCCGGGTCACCTACCGCCAGGGCCACCCCCAAGGCCCCCGTCAGCGTCCTGACAGCATGAACGGGAGCCCGCGTGCTGACACCTGCAGGGGCAGCGACTGCACGGACCACTCCACTGGGCCACGCAGCTGTGCACCCCCAAGACCCCGGCTCTTTTCCTCTCTTCCTCGGCACCGGGAAGCCCGAGTGCAGGGGTGGTGGGCACAGGGTGGGAGGCTGAGAGGCCCTGCATCCCATCTCTGTCCCCTCTGGGCACAGCCTCAGGGTCCACCACTGGCGTGCCACAGGGACGCTGCTGACAGAGGCCAAAACCCAAAGGTGGGACCCCATCCTCCCGTGAGGCCAGACGAGGCCGGCAAAGACCCGGCTGCTCCCTTGGGGTCGGCCGCACAGCCTGCGTCCACCCTGCGTGGTGCAGAGGCCTGTCCTGGGCAAGAGCGGCAGCGGCCTTGCCCCTTCCCCCGCAGGCCTGGAGCCCAGGCCCCAGCGCTCCCTGCACCATCCAAGGAGTGGTCCAACCAAGGATCTGGAAAGTCCCCCAAAGTAAACTCCTCAGGTAGGTGGGAGCAGCCACACCCTAGGACAAGCACGGCCAGGGTCGCTTCTCAGAGAAGGAAGGAGGCCCCAGGGACATGCGTGGACTCCAGTCTACACCCGCCCGGAGGCTGAGGCGGCAGCTCCAGGCGGGCTGGAGGGGCAGCTGGGAGACTCACTGGCGTGCTTGTCGGCCAGGGCGATGAGCGTGCTGGAGATGTCCCGCCGTCGGTAGAAGCACACCACCTTGGCCTCCACGTTCCCGTTGGCCGTCTGCAACAGCAAGGCAGGGTCTAAGGAACGCACGCCCCCGCGGGCCTGCGGCTCCCCGCAGGGGTGTCCCCCAGACGGGGCCTCGGGTGTGACCAGGGACGGGCCCGTCATGCAGAGCCCATGCCCCAGGGAGGGCCCTGAGGGCAGCGGCAACCCTGGCTGACGGAGGGGACGCACAGCGGACCTAGACCGCGTCTGCACCCCCCACTCCTGTCCTACCCCGAGCCGCCTGAGGACACCTGGTGGACCCCAGCCACCAGAAAGGAGGACAGCTCTGCCCTGGCCTCGGGAGCTGCCCCTTCCTGTCGGGCACCAGAGGGGGCGGGATCAAGGACAATGACTGCGGGCCCCCGTCACCCCCCATGAGCAGAAACCTGGCCAGCACACGAGAGGCGCGGCCGAGGCCTGGATCCGCCTCCGAGACGCAGGGCAGTGCGGCGGGGCTGAGCGCCGGATGGGGCGGCGGCGGCCGGGACCAACCTCCGCTCAGCGGCTGCTGCCCGAGACGACCCGGGCTTGCAAAGCGTCCGTGAACAAGCAGCAGCAAGGACACCACGAAGCCCGCGGGGCGGTAACCTCGTACCGAGAACATGTCTTTCCTTAACTAACGAGTTTACAAAATTTTTAATAATAATGCAAGGATTGTATCACAATTCTAATCTTTGTAGAGTTTAGCACAGCAGCATTTATAACATTAAACAAAATTATCTTTATGAAAAGTATTTCCCTTTTAGTTATTAAATTCTATTAGACCAGGAATTTTTCCCATGAAAAAGCCTTCAGAATTTTTCACATCACTGAGTGTAAGTTAAAAGCGCTATCAACTCCGCTGCTTTACAGGTTCATCACAGAAACTGCAGAGTGCACGCTGATGAAAAGCATCCTCACTCCAGTCCACGAAGGGATATAAAGAGCATGAAGAATTCTTCCAGGAAAGCTGAGATCAAGTATCAGAACAAGCGACTGTGAAAGGCCTGAAGATGATGCGTGTGTCTTCAGCGTGTGAAGACGGTTTTTAGAAGCACGACTTGTCGACCTGTCAGCACGGCTGTGTCAGACCCGTAAACGTCTGCAGTGTTCAAGGGTGCCCGGAGTTTTGCAAGATGGGATTCCCAGACCAAAAAGCGCCTCCTAGAAATGGTCCTGGAGACTGTCCACTGAGCCTGGAATGACGAGGGGCCTTCAACACGACGGAGATGATCTGGCACCGCGTCAGGACCACAGAAGCAACCAGACAGAGTCTAGAAGGATGACGCGTCCCGCAGCAGCCAGGGTCCCGGCCTCCGGGAGCACCTGGGCCTTGCGTCTTCAGGGCTTCGTCCAGAGTCTCTGAGCGACAGAGGCTGCCCCCCAGTGGGCCTGTGGAGTCACAGCAATGCCCCCTCCTGGATCCACACCAGGTGCAGCCCCTCCCAGGGCCCACCCACCCACCCCCCACCCCCGAGAACGTGCACCTCCTGGAGTTGTGCTTTGTTCTG
This sequence comes from Mesoplodon mirus, assembly GCF_964341445.2. Classification (NCBI taxonomy): domain Eukaryota; kingdom Metazoa; phylum Chordata; class Mammalia; order Artiodactyla; family Ziphiidae; genus Mesoplodon; species Mesoplodon mirus. Next base: position 188,741,682 of record NC_138979.1, on the reverse strand, counting down.
CACAAGCTCAGCTCTGCAAGCCTGGCTCAGGCCAGACCCTGGAGACCCGGGACTCCAGAGCGCTCTTCCCTCTGGTGCTCCACCCGGATTCCTGCTGCCTAGCCCCTCACAACCCCCACGTGTCTCCTGCATCTGCCTGCGTCCCCACCCCCCGGGCTGGGGTCCCAAAGGGCCTGTGGGAGGAAAGCTGGGGCGACTACAGGGCACCCTCGCCCGTTTCCTGTCTCCACGGAGGCCGGCTCAGCGGCCCAGGAGCAAGGGCAGGACGGCAGGGGGCCTTCCCACAAGGCTGGGGGTGGCCACGGCTCGGGAGCAGGCGAAGTGGGGTCCTTGGCCCCCCAGGAGGACCCCGCTGGAGGACAACATGGGATGCGGGGAGACGTCCCACTGGGGTCAGCGGCGTCTGCCTTTCATCCTTTGCTGGACTTTTCGGAGACTCCCACGGCCCACGGCCCAACCTGACTCCCTAAAACCTGGCTTCTAATCCCACGACAGAGGCTTCCCGGGAGGCCTCCGCCTGCCCTCTTGTCCTCTCTGGGCCTCTCCTGCCTGGCTGGCACCCAGAGGGCCCGCGCGGGGCCTGGTCCCCACACCACACCCCGCAACGCGCATCCCGAGGGTCTGCCCTCCGCCCCCCCAACACACACCCCCGTCGGCCTTTTCCTGTTCTTTCACAATGGCAATTTTCTCCAGTAGTGTAAAGATTTAACTCTTCATGAAAACAACGTAAATGCCATACATATCCAATCAAAGTTCTAAGGAGAAAACTCGACAGTTACTTTGAAAGCTCACGAACGCCCAGAGTCCTGGGAGGGCTGGGGGAACTGGTGTCTGGCACGGCCCAGAGGAGGGGCTCCGAGGGGCTCCAAAGAGCTGGGCTTCGCCAAGAAAACTCATTTTAGACTTGTTTTCATTTACAGAAAAGAGACAAAGCACGGAGCGACCCCGCACCCCCTGCCCCAGTCTACACGCCCCCCTTCCTCCCGACCCCTCAGTGCTCACTCCAGGGTCTGCTCCAGGGCCCCGCCAGGACCCCACGCCGCCCCCCGCTGCTCTAGGTGGGCGGCGTGGAGACTGGTCCGTGGCCTGCAGGGTGCCCTCCGCCGGGGCGCCCGCTGTCCCGGGGCTGGACGGGGCTGTGGCTCTGGAGGACCTCGGGGTGGGGGCGTTTTCTCAGGCCACTCCTCTGCTTGCAGGGCCCTCTTCTCTGAGTCCTACTAACTGGCCGCTGGGCCGCGGGAGGACTCTCTCCTTTTCTGAGTTTTCTCTCTGTTTTCGTCCCAGTTTCTGCTCCTGCCTTCCAGGAGCCTCTTCTCGCTCCCGAGTCTCCCCGGTCACAGTGGCCGCCGCGGCTCTCCAAGGACGCCCCCGGCTTGTCTGGCCTCAGGTTTCCTCCGCACCCTCAACAGCTCTCTCCTCGGTGTGTTTCGATGGATCTCACGGTGGAAGCTGTCCTCCCTGCTCCATCCAGGTCGCAGGCTGAGAGCAGGCGTTTTGCTGGGACGCGACGCCCGTGGCTCAGATCTGCCCCCAGAGAGCACCCCCCTCTCCACATCTCTCTGCATATGAGGCTGCCCAGCATCCTGGGGCCGTCAGGGGAGAGCCCTCGAACTGACCCCGTTTTCAGCCCCTGCCTGAACTACAATCGCCTGGGCTGTGCCCACCTCTCCAGCCGGGACGGAGCCCCCGTGCCCCGTGGGGTGGGAGGGGAGGCCAGCAGGGTGCAGGGCTCCAAGGACCCCGAGGGCCACAGCAGACATCCGTGCTCTCCGGTGCTTTGGACCCACGCCCCTTCCCACCACCCCACCAGGCGGAGCTTCCTGGTGCCCACGCATGCGTCCACCCTCACGGGGCGGCACTGCCTCTTCCTCACACACGTGGCGTGTCGCGGCCAGAGTGAGGGCACCGTGGCCACCCTGCGACCACTGGCTGCCATGGCCCCACCTGACAGGACGACTCCACGCAGAGGCCTGGCCCCCAGCCACGTCCCCAGTGATCTGCACGGGGTGGGTGGGGGTGGGGGCGGGACAGACGCCTGCTCCCATCGCAGCAGCGGGCACGGGCCGCACCCTCCCGCCCTACGGCTCCAGCGGGCGGTGAGCAGGGCTCGGGGGAGGCGCCTGCCAGCGCACCGGTTCCAGCGGTGTGGTGGCCTCATGGGACATCTGGCCACCGCCCCCAGCTGACACGCTCAGGCCGGGGCCGAGGCTTCGGGGCATGGGCACGCCGCCCATCTCCTGGTCCCGGCAGGCACAGTCGCAGGGTCGGGGTGCCGCCACGGCTAGTCTGATCCTTGGGGGACCGGCACCCTGACCTTCCTGCCCCACCCTGCCTGGTCCCGAGAATCGGCTGCACCGCCCCAAGGCCTGAGGTCCAGGAAAGCAGCTCCTCCCCTGCCGGCCACATGGAGACACAACAAGGTGGCCCCTAGCCAACACGAGCGACAACAGTGCTTCCGGGACGGGGGCTGCGCCAGGGCAGGGGTCCACAGCCGCCCTTCTGCAGGAGCCAGGGTAGAGAGAAGCGCCAAGGGCCCTGCTGACCGGGCACCGCCGTGGCCGCAGCCGTGGCCTCGGGGGAGGGTCACACCAATGCCCTCTCTCCCAGTGCCCCCGCCAACGCCTCCAACTAGGAGGGCGGCAGGAGACGTGGGGGGCTTCCCCCACCGGGCTTGGGGGTCCGCGCGGGACGGCGCCCACTCCTCTAACCAAAGAGGCCATTCCGAGCCTGCGAGCCCACGCCCACCGCGCCCCACCAGGCCCAGGAGGGCTCCGGGGGCCCCGCCCCCTGATCTACTCATAAGCGCCTGCCCGGCAGACGTGGAGCGAGAGAGGAGGTAGACGGGCAGGGGACCTTCGGGCTGCGGGCGCCCAGGCGGCTTCCTTCACTCCTCGGCTGGAACCCTCCAACCCAGACCCTCTCCTAACACCCTACCAGGGACCCTCAGGGATGGGCTCTCCGGGGAGGGGCACCCCCGCCCCCCAGCAGGGACGGGGCCACACGCTACCTTGTTGAGCTCCTCGATCCTCCGGATCAGGTACGGGTTGCTGGAGGAGTTCTCGAAGTAGACGTAGTCTGCAAACGGGCGAGAGCGCGTCAGCCTCGCGAGCCCGCTGGCCTGGGGGCCGGCCCCCCGCTCGCCCGCGGCCTGGCTGCATCTGCGGTGGCGGGGGGGGCCAGGCTCAGGAGGGGCGTGGGGGGCCGCAGGGGGCCCCAAGAGCAGTGCCGGCAGGGCGGGAAGGACGGTCACAGGCACCGCTACCGCCGGCCCCAGGGACCACGTCGGCATGGAGGCTGCCAGGCCCCGATCATCCCCCCCCACCCCGTGCACATGCCCCAGCGTCCCACCACCTCTCCCCCAAAGACAAAAGAGCTGAACGCAGGCCGGGGCTTCCCGGGTGGAGAAGACACGGAGCTCGTGGGGCGGGACGAGGTCGGGGGCCCAGGGGAGCGGGGTCCTGAGGGTGCTGCCGCCCCTGCCGGGTCCCCCAGACCTCAAGTCAGCACAGGCTCCCCTCACAGAACCACCACCCGTGCTCTCCATTTCCCCAACGCCCCCAAGGGCGACGGGGCTCTGGCACAGGGAGGCCCCCAGCGGGAGGCCGGGGGCCCACCCGGGAAAGCCCAGGACAGCCGCGAGACCAGCCCCGCAGGGGACAGCTGACCAGAAGGCTGTCCTGGATGGAGTCCGCCGAGGCCTGCACGTGCACACGGCCCAGGTGCCCCCGGACAGAGGTGAAGACCCCAGAGGGATCACAGGAGGATGTGCCCGGAGGCTGGCGGGACCAAGAGAGGCCTGCGGGAGGGGCCGGCCGGCACGAGCTCGCTCCAGGGCGACTGCGGCCACGCTGCACCTCACTGGACCGTACACTCCAGACAGGCGGGTTTTATCACATGTAGATTCTATCTCAACTAAGCAGGTTTTATAAAAAGGTCTCAAATCAATCATCCAAGCTTTCGTTCTAAGAAACTAGATAAAGATCAAATTAAACCTGAAATAATTACTCCTGCGTGTCAGGAACTGGAAACCACCCAAACGCTCCCCCGGGAGGGTAGGGGGTGGCAGACAGGCAGACAGGTCTGCGCCCAGCGACAGAGTCCCGGCAGCGCCAGGAAAGGTGCCCTGGACACGGGGTGGCGGGGGGCTCGGGGGACTGGGCGTCTCGTGCCCGGGCGGCAGTTACATACCTGCCGGCAGCTGCCCTGAGCTTCCGAGGACTGGGCTTCACCGCCTGTAACTCGTGCTTCGGTAGGTGGGGAACAAAGAAGGAGGCAGGAGGGGGAGAGAGGGAGCAGCAGCGGGAGGAGGCACGAGCCGCCCCCGCACCCGCGAGGGGGCCTGAGCGCAGAGGCAACCGCCTACCAAACGGAGAAAGAAGGGAGAGGCCCCTCCCCGGCCCAGACGGCTTCGCTGGTGAACCGCACCGAACCCGGAAGGGAGGCTGAACCCAGTGCACACGAACTCTCCCAGAAAGCACTAGAGCAGGGGGCCCCCGGTGGCTCAGGAGGCCGGACACCGCGAGAGGCCAGAGCAGTGCCCCTCACCAGCTCGGAGCACAGCTTCTCAGCACAACCTCTGCATGTGGTAGCTGGTCGCCCAGCAAGGGGACAACGCCCCTCGACCACTGGGAGTCACCTGGAGACACGTCAAAATCACAGCAGTGGAATAAAGCAGAAAAACCATCTCAATAGATGCAGAGGAGCTGACGAAACCTACACAATTCCTGATAAAAACTCTTACACAGGGGCTTCCCTGACGGCGCAGTGGTTGAGAATCCGCCTGCCAACGCAGGGGACACGGGTTCGAGCCCTGGTCTGGGAAGATCCCACATGCCGCAGAGCAACTAAGCCCGTGCGCCACAGCTACTGAGCCTGCGCTCAAGAGCCCATGCACCGCAACTACTGAAGCCCACGCGCCTAGAGTCCGTGCTCCACAAGAGAATCCACCGCAATGAGAAGCCCGCGCACCACAACGAAGACCCAAGGCAGCCAAAAATAAAAAACAAATAAATTTGTTAAAAAACAAAAAACCTCTGACGCAAACTAGGGATTCGAGGGAACTTCCTCGCCTGCTAGCAGGCGTTTACCAAAAACCTTCAGTGAAGTCATGTTTACTGATGAAAACACGGTGCCCTCCCCTAAAGCCAGGAAGAGGGCACGGGAGTCGATCCACTGCACTGCTACTCACCCAAAGGTCCTAGTCGGTGCCACGAGGAGAAAAAATAAATACATGAAAGGCGTACAGATTGGAAAGGAGGAGAGAAAACTCTCTAAATGCAGAGGACATGACTGTCCACAGAGAAATTCCCAGAGTTTACAGAAAGCTATTAAAACTCATAAGTGAGGGGCCGCTCTTGCCTTGAGATGGACTGCATCCTGCCTGTGGCATGTGTTGCTCTCTCCATAAACCTGCTTTCACTTAAAAAAGAAAAACTAATGAGTGAGGGTTTAGCAAGCTCATAGGATATAAAAATAGTGTATTAAAAGTACCATTTAGGGCTTCCCTGGTGGTGCAGTGGTTGAGGGTCCACCTGCTGATGCAGGGGACACGGGTTCGTGCCCTGGTCCGGGAGGATCCCACATGCCGTGGAGCGGCTGGGCCTGTGAGCCATGGCCGCTGAGCCTGTGCGTCCGGAGCCTGTGCTCCGCCACAGCAGAGGTCACAACAGTGAGAGGCCCGCGTACCACAAAAAAAAAAAAAAAGTACCATTTACAATAGCTCACACAAGCACTGAAGTATTAATTTAACAACCTACAGATCTTTAAAGATCAAAAGCTCAGTGCAAAGATCTGTATGCTGAAAACTACAAAACGCTACTGAGAAAAACCAACAAAATCTAAATAAATCGTAACATAAGATATCATGGATCAAAACACAGACCGTCAACCTTTTTCGGTACAGGGCCAGAGAGTAAATACTTCAGGCTTTGCACGACAAGAGGCTAAACCAAAGGTATCACTTAGGTATTAACATAATACATTTCCACAAACATTTTGCCAATGAAATTAAAATCAAAACAATAATAATTGAGTATAGTTTTTTGTGATAATCCTGGCCTACTAAGGAATTCTGTTTTGGGGGAGGATAATTTGCTTCATCGGGGCTCAAGTTCACGTTCTGGATCATGAAAACCCATCGCAATGTCCCTGTTAATGTCGACCCGTGACGCGGCCTCTATGTCTTTCTGCACAAAAAGTACCCAAACAATGGTATCCATCTGCAGGCGTGAAATTTTCATTGAGCACACTCATACTAGACTCTCTGAGATTTCTCTCGACCTTTTCCTTTCAGCATTTGGGCAGTGAAGGGTGAACCCAGCAGGCCCGGGTCGTCCACACCCTGCACATCCAAAGGAAGGTGTGGCCCCTGACCTGCTCCTGGGAGGTCGCCCCAAAGCCCCTGGAGGGTCCTGCCTGATGGGAGTCTTTGCCCACCTGGGGGCACAGGCCACACAGACCACGCCGACAATGTGATCTGTGGTGGGCCAGAGATCAACCTGACCTCCGGAGGGCTGGACACTAAGGCCAGCCACGCTGATGGTTAGCCATGGCTATGTGACCAACCTGGATAAACACCCTGGACACCGAGTTGCTTGTGGTCTCACCACCTGTGGCCCTGAGAGAGGCCAGCTGGAAGCCTTGACCTTTTACCTTTGCTGATTCTGGTGTATATCTTTTTGTTGTACTAAACTCAGCCATGAGTGTGACGGCTTTGCTGACCCAGAACTGCAGCAGGTGACACAGTACAGACGGTGGGGCAGCTCCTCAAGGCAGCTAAGTGCCTTCTGAAACACAGAAACCTCCTTCGCACTTGCACTGCGGCCCAGAACACACTGCGGGGACTGTGGTCTGAACTCAGAAAACATGCTCGATGCAAATCTGGGTCGGAATGGAGATCCCATTTCTCGTTTTAACATCTGACAGTAAGAAACTGTATAAAGCAGTTTGTGATTCAAACGTCAGTCATCACCAAAATGAATGTACCACAGTATAAGTTTGCAGTAAGTGCCATTTCATGTAATTTTCAGATGAATTCATAAAGGACCATTATCAAGTACGCAGCAAAAACTAATTTCCAAAGGCACTCAGTGTTTGATACTCGTGGTTGAGAGTGGTTCTTCTCATTCTGAAAAACTCCAATTTCTGCCCCGAGTTTAAGAAATCACAGTAAAATTTAACCACTGCTACGCCCTCAAGCTGCTGCATGGTAGGGCAAGTCAAGATATTCAGCTTCCACCTTTTTTTTTGGCTGTGTTGGATCTTCACTGCTGCGCACAGGCTTTCTCTAGTTGCGGCGAGCAGTGGCTTCTCTTACTGTGGAGCACAGGCTAGATCTCGGCGTGCGGGCTTCAGTAGTTGCAGCACGCGGGCTCAGTAGTTACAGTGCATGGACTTAGTTGCTCCGCGGCATGTGGATCTTCCTGGACCAGAGCTCAAACCCGTGTCCCCTGCACTGGCAGGCGGATTCTTAACCACTACACCACCAGGGAAGTCCTCAGCTTCCACTTCTGATAAAAATTCCCAGAACTGATGACAGCTAACTCCTCGAGGTCAAGTGCAGCTCGCTGTTGACACAACAGGTTGGGTGAAGCACGAGACTCAACATTTTGCACAAAACACCTGCTGACAAGCAGCCTGACGGACAACAAGCTTCAGGCACCTGATGTGTTAACAAGCTTCGTCCAGGTGTCCAGCCAAGCCCTGTTCTGCTCCATACACCAAATTCTGTTCGCGAACATAGCAGTTTGTCCTACGAATCAGCTCACGTGGGTATGGAGGCTGAGAGGTCAGATGATCTGCCGTCTGCAAGTTGGGGACCAGGAGCCAGTGGTGAGGATCAGCTTGAGTCCAAAGGCCTGAGAACCGGAGTCCAAAGGCTGAGCACCAGGAACCCCGATGTCCAAGGACAGGAGAGGATGGATGACCCAGTGCAATGAGCAGGACGCCAGCCCCTTGCCTCTCCGCGCCATCAGGCCTCACAGACTGGACGCTGCTGTGCTGGGAGGGCTCCAATCCAGGCTGACCTGTCCCACGACGCCCTGGCAGCCGCACTGGAAACGACATCCCCCCGGCTCCCTGGCCACCCTGAGCCCAGCTGGGTGGACACAGCGTCCTAGTAGAGCCCACTTCAGTCGGCATGAGGTTCGCATTTTCCCCACTTCTTTGAACGTCTCAGCTGTGCCTGGTCCAGGCGGACTCTTCACAGAGGCCGGTCGCCTCGCGGGGAGCCCATCCTGCGCACCCCGCACCCACTCCCAGCCCCTCAGCCTGGGCAGCCAGCCTCCCAAAGGCTGCTCCTCGGCCAGCTGCCACCAGCACGACTGAATGACGTCACCACCAGTAACCGGCTTCGCCTGCCTGGCCGATAAGCGAGCAGACCCTGTTGGAGGCTCTTGTCCAGTTCGCGAACTTCCGTGAAGGAGCCCTGCGGCTGCACCCACACACGCTGCGTCCCCTAGGCACAGCGCTCATGCTCCTAAAGCCACCACCTCCCAAGCCCGGGTGCCCTGTTTGCTCAGCGGGGACAGGGACGCAGACAGGGCTCCGAGCTCGCGAGTTACGACACGTAGATGTGATTCGTAGTGACGGCACCGCAGGTGGGCAGGTGAGCAAGTGAGGTGACCTCACCACCGCTCAACCACACTGAGGCCCCAAAGCAGCCAGAGGACAAACGCAAACGCACCAGCTCAGCTCGTTCCAACGCGACTTTATTTATGGGCACTGAGATTTGAATTTCATGGAATTTTCATGTGTCCTAAAGTATTCTTCTTTTGATTTTTTTTTCCTCAACCATTTAAAAATGTAGGAACCATTCTTAGCTCATGAGTCACACGAGCACAGGCAGGGGGCCGCAGCCTGCCAGTCCCTGTAGCAGAGGAGTCAGTCCTGGTGAAGATGCCAATTTTCCCCCAAACTGATCTCAACCATAGTTTCAATGTGATCCCAATCAAGACTCCACAATTTTTTTTCTGTAGAAACCAATAAGCCAATCCTACACTTTACATGGGAAACCCGAGACACCAGAATAGGCTAAACAATTTGGAAAAAGGACAAAGTCAGGGAATTCCCTGGCGGTCCAGTGGTTAGGACCCTGCACTCTCACTGCCGAGGCCCCGGTTCAATCCCTGGCCAGGGAACTAAGATCCCGCAAGCTGCGTGGCACGACCAAAAAGAAAAAGAAAGAAAAAGGACAAAAGTTGGAGGATTCCCACCTGATCCAGATTTGCCGTGAAGTTACAGTAATCCAGATGGCGTGGATCGGCACAAGCATGGCCGCATCAGTGGAAAAGAGAGGAGGAACAGAGGGAACCACGGCAAACGGGCTGGACCAAGGTGCCTACAGGTGGGGGGGGGGGGCGGTCAAGACGTTAACAGGTGGAGATGGACAACTGGACGTTCACACGCAAAAGGGCAAGGACCCGAGAACCGTCACCTCTACCACACACACAAATGAACTCAAAATGGGTCCTACGCTTGCAAGTAAAACCTGGAACTATAAAAACTCTACAAGAAAACAGGATAAAATCTTTGTGACCTTGGGGTAGGCAGACTTCATACACTTCTCTCTTATAAAAGAGAAAATTTGCAAAATACATATCTCGTAAAGAACTGAAATCCAGAATATAAAAGAAACTCTCACAACTCAACAGTAAGCTTCTTTCCAATTTTAAAAACCGGGCAAAGGATTTGTCCAGACGCCTGACCAAAGGCACAGGATGGCAAATAAACACGCGGAAAGGTGGCCAGCAGCATGGAAGCTTAGGGAAACATGAATCAAAACTCAAGTGAGATGCCCTGTGTGCCAGTCAGACTCCTGTGCAGAGGACCCAGGACCCTCAGCATCGCTGCCGGGAGCACAGGAAAATAATGCCACCGCCTTGGAAAGTAATGAGGATGCACTGCGGACAGGCGACTCCGCCAGGCAACCCCACCCCTGGGCACTTTCACCCACGAGAAACACCCATAAGAACATACGTTCACACTCAAAGCTGAGCACAGGTGCTCGCGGTCGGCTTCACTCAACCACCAAAACTGGAAATAGGGGATTCCCTGGTGGCGCAGTGGTTAAGAATCCGCCTGCCGATGCAGGGGACACGGGTTCGAGCCCTGGTCCGGGAAGATCCCACATGCCACGGAGCAACTAACCCCGTGCGCCACAACTACTGAGCCTGCGCTCCAGAGCCCGGGAGCCACAACTACTGAGCCCACGTGCCACAACTACTGAAGCCCACGTGCCTAGAGCCCGTGCTCCGCAACAAAGAGTAGCTCCGCTCGCCGCAAGTAAAGAAAGCCCGCGCACAGCAACAAAGACCCAACGCAGTCAAAAGTAAATAAATAAAATAAATAACTTTTTAAAAAAATTATATATTAAAAAAGACTTAGAAATGGCCCAGCTGTGGTCTGAACATCAGGTCCTTCCAAAAGTCACGCTGAAATCCTAACCCCAAAGCCATGGTATCTGGAGGCAGGGCCTTTGGGAGGTGCTTAGGTGGGGCCCGGAGTGGGATTAGTGCTCTTACAGGAGACCCCACAGAGCTCCCCATTGAGGCTGCTGGAGCCTTGACCTGGGACCTGCAGCCTTCAGAACTGCAAGAAGTTGGCATCTGTTGTTAACCAGCCCCCAGTGGCTCATGCCTTGTTACAGCAGCCTGAGGGACCAAGCCGGCCCCAACGTCCCTTCGCCGCTGAATACACCTCGGTATGTCCATTCGATGGAACCCACTCAGCAAGCAGAGGACGCGCCACCAACACGAGGACGAGTCCTGAACGCGCTGTAGCCCGTGAGGGAAGCCAGCGTGCTGTGTGACACCCTGTAAAGCGCATCTGCAGCAACAGGGACAGATCGGGGCTGCCAGCACTGGGGTGGGGGGCAGGCGGGCTGACTACAGAAGGCAAGAGGGACGCACGTGGGTCGTGGAAGCGGTCTAACCGCTTACCTCCCCCTCCGGCCTGTTTAGGACCACACACGTGGAAGCGTGTGCGGCACTTACACAACGGTGTGCATCCGCCCAACTCAAAGAACCGCACACATAAAAGGGTGTTGAAAGTGTACTTCAATAGACCTAACTTTAAATGTAAAAAACACACACAGGCCGTTCCCGTCTGTCTCAGTAATGACGTCCCCTAATGTCACCACCAACACTGAACTATCCTGAGCTGAACCATCGCCCCGCAGGGAGCTCAGGGTCAGGGTCCCGCCAGCCTCGGGCTACCTTGCCATCAGCAGATCGACACGTAACCTGGCCTCTGTGAGTATCCGGTACATATCACGTCGTCCATTCATGAGCGTCGGGCCCGTGGCCTCCCCGCGCTCAGGGACACTGGGCGCACTGCATGGCTACGCTGGGGGGCACTTGAAACTCCGAAATCTCCAACTAAAAGCTCAAGAATTCAGGTGGCATAGGGTCCTAACAGGCGGGGGACCCATCCCTCGCGGCTCCACTGCTTACACGTCAACCTCAGGCGGATTCGCAAAGACGATCCGTGAGGACTGATGGGACTGGACAAGATGTGTCCGTGGAGCAAGTGGGCGAGCTGGTCACAGCCAGGAGGCCGCGCGAGGGGCGCCGGCGGGGACAGAGGCCCCACACCCCAGGAGGGCCACCAGACCCGCCAGCATCCCTCCAGAACCGACTCCCACCAGGGCCCCTGGGGCTGGGGACCCCGCAGTGGGAACTACGGGGCGCCTAAGGAAGCCGCACTCCTGGCCCTGCAGGACCAAGTCGGCTTTCACCTGCTACACCTGGGCCCCCCCAAGCCCCGAGCCAGGCCGCCTGCACACGGGCCCCGCCCTGCTCCGCTGTCCTCACCCCGCCGGCTCCAGCTCCCCAGCCAGGCCTCCCGTGCACACACCCCACTGGACGGAGGCCGGACCCTGCCTGGAGAGGCAAGTGGCCGACGACCACGGGGCCTGGCCTCCCTCCAGGGGCTGGAGCACAGGGTGGAGGCTGACGGCCGGTCACGCGGGCGCCCCAGGCCGGGCCCCAGGCCTGAGCACGGCAGGTGTCCCCCACATCTCTACAGAGGGAGGGACAGAGCCGCCCTCACCCGCACGCCAGGGAAAGCCCGGCCGGTGCCCACGGCTGAGCTCACTGGAGCACGTCCCCCCCTGCCCTGGGCTGCACCCAGTCCCCTCCCGCGGGCTGCACCGCCTCTCAGAGGCGACCTCCTGCGACCCCCAGGGGAGCCCCGCCCGTGCAGCCCGAGGAGCCCACTCTGCCCGACGCCCACAGACGGACCCTCGGGGAGCCAGTGTGGCCGCCTGGACCCCCGCCTTGCAGAGGGCAGGGAAGCAGCGGGCCTGCCCTCCAGGGGTGCTGAGTGCGGGGTCCCCCTGGGCGTGCCGCAGCCATGCCCCTCGCTCCCGAGGCAAGCAGCCCCCACCTCCGGTCACCACTGTCACACGCGTCACCCAGCGGAACCTGGGCCTCCGTCTCAGGGGCCCGTGCCCAGCTGGGACCCCCGCGCAGCGACAAGAGGGCCAGGACCCAGTCGGGGGGCAGTGGGAGGCCACCCAAGGGCGGGGCCGGATCACGGGGCCCCGAAGGTGCTGGGAGTTGACCCCCCCACCGCAGGAACCACTAAGCAGTTTGAAGCAGGGGAGACGGAGCAGACCCTCTGCTCAGAAGGGTCATCTCCTCAGGCAGCCCAAGAATCGCAGCCAGGAGAGGGTCAGGGCGCTGCAGGGCAGGGACAGCAGGCGTCCCACGAGAAGGTACGGCTCCAACCCGCGTCCCACTGACCGGGAGCGGGGAGGCCGCAGGGGCCTGGCCAGCGCGAGACGACGGGCAGCATCTCCGAGGCCACCCCTGGCAGCCCCGCCTGCCAGGCCCTCCCCAGGAACCACACCCCGACGTCAGCCTGGACCCCCCCGGCTGTGGAAATGGCACCAGCACCCTCGTCCGTCCACACAGGGGCCCCCAGAGCCCCGGGAAGGCTGTGCCCGCTGCCATAGGACACGGGCCCCCTGCTCCCTGAAGACAGACGGACAGGGGTGCAGGGCGGACAGAGAGACGGAAGGCAGGAAGACAGGACATTGTGTAGAACATCAACCTCTTGAGAGAAGGAAGGCTGAGGGTCACGGGGGGGTCCTCAGGGCACCCCACCACCCTCACCCCACCCCGAACTTCAGCGGGAGGCAGCCGAGAGGAGGGGCCCCTGTGCTGACCTCACCCAAGCCACCCTTCAGGCCCCGCATGTCCAGCACCCACGTCCACACATCCAGACACCCTGGGAAGGCCACTGCGCACTGCAGGGGTGCCCGCCCCACCACGTGAGAACGGCACCGCCTGCCCCAGCACGTCCCTGCTGGCCCCGCACAAGTTTGGCATTTTCCCGCGTGTGGATGTCTTACCTAGTCAAAAGTTAAAATTAAACAAAGAAGCATTTCTGACAACAGGACAGGATACAGATGACAAAGACAAAAACAGCAGGGGCAACGGAGACACTGTCAAGCTGCCCGGAGGACTAGGGTGTTCCTGTCACCTTTTCAAAATATATTTTTAAAAATCAACTATCCAAAAGAATGGGGGTTAATTTCTTACAATGATAGAAGAAAAAAAAGAGACGAGACCTGAGGGGAGATGGCTGCAGCCCGCCCGTTAAAAACACACCCACCGCCCCAGTGACCGCGGCATCGGGTGGCTCCTGGCTGTTGGTTTTTGCTTTCTGTCCTGAAACATGACAGCACGTCTCTGCACAGAGACAAAAAGAGGTGCCCGTGGTGCCCTCAGTCCATGGCTGGTTCCAGAAGACTGGCCAGGTGCCCCCACTCCCCACACAGAGCAGACCCCAGAGGAAGAGGGGTCGTGGACCCTGACCCCGCCACCCACGTCCAGGCCTCCTCCACCACATTTGCTGTCGCCGCCGACAGCAACCCTCTGTCCAGGCTGGGTCACTTCCCGGGGAAGAACCAGGCCCTGTCCCCTCCCAGGCTGACCCACTCCGCCCAGCCAGTCAGCTGGCACGAAGCTGCAGCCATGCCTTCGCCCCGCCCAGACATCCTGGCAGGGCCTCAGGACAGCCTGCCAGGTAGAATGCAGGACACCCAGAGAACGCTGGACTCTGCTAACTACTTTCTAGTGCGTGTCCCTCCCATGCAATATTTGGTACAAACTTACGCTAAGAAATTGTTTATCTGAAATCCAAACTGAACGGGCGTCTTGTACTTTCCTGGCTGAGTCTGGCACCTTTGGAAAAGGTAGAGCGTCCTGAGTGGAGACAACGGGGGCGGCGGCGAGGGGGGCTTTCCCAGACTCTGCTCCTGCGGTGCTCCCCAGGCCAGAGCAGGTTGTCCAGGCAGGGCCAAACCCCAGCAAGAGAGGGGCGTACCTTCCTCTGTCTGGGCCCTGAGAAATCCAGACACCGCCCCCCAACCCCGAGCAAGCAGCACCTCAGGACAGGGTGCCAACCTGCCAACACCCTGCCCACCGGAACCACTGGCCTCGCAGACCCATGGGGCAGCGCCTTGAGATTCCATACAGAAACTGGGGACGGGACTGCAGGGACCAAGAGGGAGTCCAAGAGGAAGCGGTCCTGCAACGCAGGCCCTGGGAGGGCCTCCAGGACACCTTCAGGGGGACATGCAGACCACTCCCCTGGAGGAGGCACTGCAGGACACAGAGATCCTGGTCAACAACGTGGGGAAACTGAGGCACGGGAAGGTCTGAGGGGGGCCAGGCCCCTGCTGACTTCGCAGCCAGATAGGTGGCTTGAAGCCCACATGTCAAGGAGTGGACACAAGTGGAGATCGGGGCATCCACAGCCTGGATGGGGCAGGGACAGCTCCCCTTGGAACCAGTCCCCACAGGCAGGCACAGTGGAGGTCCCACCCACCGAGGCAGGAGCTGGCAGAAGCGCCTGGCAGCGGGTGAAAGCACAGCAGGGGCCAGCTGAGGGCCTCCAGCCCCCGGCCGCCGCCACCTCCTCCTGCAGCCTCCGTGTCTCCTCCATCCCGGAGATGGGCGCCTCCGTTCTGCGGACACGGCTTCGTTTATTCAGCATGCCGACGTGACCGCAGGGCCAGCGCCTGGGATGGGAGGTAAGACCACACCTGCCGAGGGGCTTCTAGCTGGCTAAACCCAAGGGGGCACCGGGCGAGCTGGATGGTGGGCAGACCGGAGGGGCCTCAGGCTGCGCAGGAGGCCAGGAGGGGCCTGCACTGCGGAAAGGTGGTCCAAGAGGGCACAGGTTCAGGGAGCACTGAACGGGCAGCTGCAAGAGAGGCAGGAGCCCTGGGCTGCGCAGCTGGGGTGAGGCAGAGGCCGAAGCTACCAGGGCGGAGAAGGCGGCTCGGTCCTGGGGGTGACCCTCCCGCCTCCATCCACAGATGGCCGGCTCCTGTTTGGAGTGGCGAGGCTGGGAAATGAACAGGACCCTCCCGGAAGGGCCCCTACACTGCAGCCTGCTCCCCACAGGTGTCCGCCAGGGGCCTGAGCTACACGGGGTACAGGCCCCCGTTCCCATGACCACCTCTGAGCCAGAGAGAGCAAGGAAGGGCCTGACGGCCGGGCAGGTGCTGCACTGACCCACTGCACAGATGGGGGTGCACGCCCAAGGTCACAAGGCTGGCTTGGCACTCGGGGTCACCTGGCCAGCGACAGCGTAGACTGAGGACAGAGGAGACTTGGAAAGCGAGGCCAGCGCCGTCCTCAGCCCTGACACACTCCACCAAAGGTGGGCAAGTGAGCATCTCAAAGTCTCAGAGCGGGTGGGCACCTCACCTCCCTGTGAAGGACCAGCTCAGAAACCCATGGAAAACCCACGGCACAGCCTCCCGGCGCCCCCGCCCCACGAAGTGGGGCAAGGCGCAAAGCCGGCGGCTTCCTGGGGCCCAACTGGGAGGACGAACAGCCCAGGAAGGAAGCCCCCCAGGGCCTCAGCCAGCTCGGCGACCCCCTAACCAGGGGGCTATCTGCCCCTTCTGCACCCTTGCAAAGCACCTCCCTGCTGGGCTGGGGAAACAGGACGCAGCAAAAAGTTTGGGGGTGTCTTAGAAAAGCATGCTCGGGGTGACCACAGGCTGCTGAGGACCCGGAGAGGGAGCCCTGCTAGGGGAAGCCCCCAAGCACACGCCCGGCCCAAGGGGTAGCTCTCAGCCGCCCCTGTGCTCCCACGCGTGGGGCTCCCCACCCCAGCACCCGAGCCAGCCCTGCCTGGCCCAGTGGGCACGCCACACGCCTGCGGCCCCCGAACTCCCGCTCCCAGGAGGGCCGCCAGCACCCGCCCCCCCAGACCATGTGCTCCTGCACTGCTCCGGGGTCGGGGGCTCCCGCCAGGTCGCTGGCCCAGAAGGATGCTCTGCGACTCCAGGGCCTTCCACAGGTCCTCTGAAAGGGCCCAACAGGCTACACGGTCGGTCCCCAACAGGTGGGCAGAGCCCCCGCGTCCCTGGTGCGCCGCTCGGCCACTACCCGCACCGGCTCATGAGGGCCGGCCGAAGGGGTCACTTCGGGTTGGGATGAGCATGGCCGGGGCAGAGGTGGCGGTGGAGGAACGGGCTGCTCAGAAAGGGGGGGAGGGGAAGGAGATGGGGTGGGGTGCAGAAGAGTGGGTGAGCGCTGCCGGGGGAGGGGAAGGACGGCCCAGCCGGGACGGCCTGCAGTGGGGGAGGGGTGCAGAGGCGGAGGGAGGGGACCAGAAGTGGGCCGATGGGGGGGCTGGGCCGTTGGGGAGGCGGGCGGAGGAGGGGAAGGGGAAGAAGGGAAAATGGGGGAGGGAGGGACACGACGGGGGATCCGGGCACGGGGTGCAGAGGGGGCCCGGGCGGAGGTATGGCGAGGCCCGGGGCGGCGGTTTGGGACCGAGGCAGGGAGGGGAGGAGAGATGGGGGACGGAATGGGGCGCGGGGGGGATGGGGGCCGGCGGGGCCCGGGGTGGCAGGGTCGGGCCCGCGGCGCATAACGGCGGCGGCGGCGGCGGGCGGACAGGCGGCGGCCTTACCTCCGACCCTGTACATGTTGGCGGCCATGTCCGGCGGCGGCGGCGGAGGCCGCAGGCTGGGCCGGGCTCGGCGCGGGGCTCGGCGCGGGCGGCCGGGAAAATGGAGGCGCGCGGGCGCGAGGCGCGGGGGCGCGGGCGGGCGGGCGGTTTAAAGGGGCCGCGCTGCTGCTGCCGCCGCCGCCGCCGCTGCCGCCGCCGCCGCCACCGCCGCCGCCGCCGCCGCCGCTGCCGGTGCCGCCGCTGCCGCCGCCGCCGCCGCCGCCGCCGAGGCCGCGCAGGGACCGAGGGCCGCGGTGCGGGCGGGAGAGGAAGAGGAGGAGCGGCCGCTGGGAGGGAGGGGCCTCAGGCGCCACCGCCCACCGCGCGGGCGGTTACCCGACCCGCGGCCGCGCGCTCCCCGCCACCCGCCCGCGCCCCCGGGGGTCTTCCCCACGCCCCTCCCCGCAGCGGCCCCCAGCAGCCGTCCACGCCGGTCCGAGTCCTTCCTGGGCTTCCCGCTCCTCTTTCCCACCCTCCCTCCTGTCGCAGGGTCCCCTCCGAGTCCCCCACTTCCCTGAAGCGCAGCGGCCCGGCCGCGGCCTCTTGACTCCCGGCCCGGCCCTCTCCGCTCACGCCAGGGGTCTCTGTCCTGCCCCACTGCCCAGCCCCACGCCCCGCCTGGGCAGCGGCGGCGCCCCATCCCACCTCCGTGCGGGCACTGCCTCCCTGGACTGTGGCCTGAGGAGAAGGCCAAGGGAGGCGCGTGGCCGTGCCCAGAGGACCCTGTGCAAGGCCCCGCCTGAGAGCGGGGGTCCTGCAGGCCTCTCTGACACGGCCCAGCCCCCGCGGCTGGTGGGGCGGGGGGCGGTGCGTGCCCAGAACAGCGAGTCTGGACGGGCCCCTGTGGGTGAGGCACCTGCCTGTCCTCCCCAGGCCTGGCAGAACCTGCAACCGACTGTGAGCTTAAGGTCCGAGGATGGTGGGGAGCGCGGTGGCCTGGGCGCACCCCGCAAGGAAAAGCAGTGGGTGCAGGGGGGAGTCCCGGGTGGAGAGAAGCGGGTTCCCGGCCACGCTGGGAGCCAGGACCAACCTGGCTGCTAGGAGGCCAGCGGAGGGAGGTGTCGGGGCCCCAGGGTGACTGCCTTGTCCACTCAGGGACATCCCTTCGAGACACGGAGGGGAGTGGCGAAGGGGTGGAGCTCAGGAGAGGCCCCCGGCCGAGCACCTCCGCCGTGATTGAGGGCGGCTGCAGGGGAGGAGCTTAGGGCTGAGGATATTTAGGCAGGTTCCCCAGTGGGGGGCGCTGGCCGTGGAATGGTCTCCCTCCCCCCAGGCCCCGTCCGAGCTTCGTGACCTGCATCTCCTCGTCTGGACAGCGAAGCTGCAGCATGAAGTCCCCTTCCACCTACACCTAACAAGTCGACCATAAAGTTAGTTACGAACCACCGATAAGTACCCAGGCAGGGCTTTCAGCTTTCCGCAGGGCCGCCCGCCTGCCAGCTGCGGGGAGAAGCAACAAAGGGCGGGGGCTGTTCTCCTCCCAGTACGGGGCCGTGGGGGTGAGCGGCAGTCCGGGCTGACCTCCTCCGGAAGCAAGGCCACGGGCCGCGTCTCAGGGAAGCCGCTGGAATAACAGGTCTCCCCCTTCCCAGAGCAGAGTGACGTCTAATAAACCCTCGGGAGACAGCACAGAGCCCCCGCTCCTCCGTTGGCTTCCACACTGCTTTCCCCTCTCCAGACTAACAAAAAAGGGGGATTGCATGCACTGCCCAGCCCTTACACCAGCTCCGCGGCAGGCCTACAGACCCGAGACACCTTGCAAAAAAGACTTAGGAATTCACCCACTTAGTAGCAGAGGAAGTAGACATTCAGGAGAGAGCCGGGAGGGTGTGTGAAGGTGTGGCCACGTCCACGGCCGCAAGGACAGCAGGGGGCGGGGGTGAGGCGCAGCGGAAGAGACCTGAAGAAGCAGAAGGCAACTCCACAGCAGCCCTGGAATCTTAGGAGCCTGACAGAACGGGAGGTCGGTCATCAGAAGTCAGAGGGTAGATGGCCGGACAGCAGGACGAGAGCAAGGGTTAAGAGCTGAGGAAACACAGTTCCTCAAAATCACGCCGTCGTCGCTAGAACAAGAAACGGTGAGGGGCAGGATGTCGCGAGGGGCAGGATGTCGGGCGACTAACAGGGAAAGCTGTGCGGTCCAGTGGGGGGCGGGGGAGAGGTGATAAACGTGACATTACGGGCCTTGAGGACACAGTGATGAGGGTCAGGGGACAGGGTGATCATAGTGGGGGCACTGTTTGGAGAGGCTGGGACACTGGTGAAGGAGGGACCCATGGGAGTCCAACGGTGGGTGAAGTGGCCCGTAGGCCACTCGACGGGGCCTCATCCTTGTGCAGGGCCTGGAGAGTCCCGAGTGACCTGAGCTGACCTCTGGTGAGGGATGGGAGTAGCAGCAGCAGGTGTGGAGGCAAGAGGCCTCAGAGGGAGGCACACAGTGCCAGAGGCCGTGCTCGGTTAGAAAGGAGACTCAGAGACTCACTACAAGAAAGTTCCCCCGGCATCACCTGGGAGCCTCCAGGACCACGGTGGGGCGCAAGTGACACGGAGACCCACCTTGCCTGCTTACTGAACTTCAGGGATTCCTAGAAGTGTTTTTTAGAGAAAGCATGTCACATACAAAGACAAAACCCCAAATTGGCCCTGCTCTCTCCGGCAACATTCAAAGCCTGAAGAGCAAATCGCGAGGGTAAGAAAGCTAAACTGAAGAATCCTGCCCCGGCCAAGTTCTCATGCGTGTTTAAAGGCCTCAGGGAAACATTTTTAAACCTAGAAGAACCTGAGAAGTAAAGTTCTTTAAAAATGTGAAAGCTGACCTTTAAGACAGCCAATAAAGATGTAATTGAAACAAAGACTGAGTGGGCAGGTGCTGGCGGTGAGCTCGGCCCCCCAGTGGGATGCAGATATGACACGTGGCACGCAGGGGACGGGAGTGACTTTGCAAGGTGGGCCGGGGCCAGCGGGGAGGTGCCGGCACCCTTCACTGTTCAAAGCCCAGCATCGGATGGACGCACACCACCCAAACCCCAGTGACACCCATCTCTCAATGTTTGTTGTAATTTCTAAAAATAATCTTAGCAAAATCTCGTAAACTTGGGGTGAAGAAGCGTTCATCTAATTTCAGCGATCATGTTTTCCCTTAAAATTAAATTTTTAAAAATTTGAAAGAATTCTACACTTATTCTGTATTTTTTTAAAGATTTTTTTTGATGTGCACCATTTTTAAAGTCTTTATTGAATTTGTTAACCATATTGCTTCTGTTTTATGTTTTGTTTTTTTGGCCACAAGGTATGTGGGCTCTTAGCTCCCCGACCAGGGATCGAACCCACACCCTCTGCATTGAAAGGCGAAGTCTTAACCACTGGACTCCCAGGGAACTCCCTATTCTGTACTTCCATATATCCTCTTGCCTTTGCCTAGGCCTTTAGAAATATCTGAACTACCTCCATCACAGCGGTCCTCTCGATGATGAAATTGTGGGCGAGATTTTTAAACTTTATTGTTGGATTGCTGAATAGTGAGCAAGTGTTTTTGTAAAGCCAATGAAGTCATTTTTTTCAACCAGCAACACTGGGCAGTGACTGTCTGCGGCCCTCGGGAGGGCATGAACCACACACACCTCCCAGGCGCCCTGCCAGCCCTCGGGGGTAGGGGGTGCCGTGCCCTGTGGGCTGGGCTGGGGGCTCCCCTTTCTGCTTGGGGTGTCCAGAGTGGCCTCTGCTCCTGCTCTGAGCCCACCTGATCCACGAGCACAGGCGGGTGCTAGGGTACAAGGGAGACCACACAGGAGGGTGGCCATCTTCTCTGCCACAGGAGAACCTACGCAGACCCCCTGCCCGGGGGTGTCACTGTGCGTCTGGGGAGGTGCATTGCTCCTCCTAGACTTCAGGAAGGGACCTCCCGGTTGGGAAGCAGAGTAAAGGGACGCTGCAATGTCCACTGTCAGCAGTGACCAGGGGCGGTGTCCTAACCAGAGTGGTGCTGTCTGACCTGTCTGCTGTGTGACCCCCTCCTCTCATCTGGGTTCCGAGGCCCCCTTAGACCCTCCTCTCTTCCAGGGGCTCCCAGCTGGGTCACTGGTGACGTTGGGACCCGGTCATTCTCAGCTGGGGGCGGGGGGGAGCGTCCTCTGCTCTTGGGATGTTGCATGGGCCCCAGCCTCCAGCCACTCGATGCCAGAGTGCCCCTCCCTCCGACATGTCACATCTTCACCCCAAACCTGTGGCCATGCTGGGTTACGCGGCAAGGGGGGAGTTGGGGTTGCTAACCAAGTGGCCTTAAAATACTATCCTGGGGTGTCCAGGAGGTCCATCATCATCACAGGGTCCTTAAAAGCGGAGGAGGAGGTGCTGCGCTGCTGGCTTTGAAGATGGAGGACGGGGCCCCAAGCCAAGGCGTGCGGGCGTCCCGAGGAGCTGGAGAAGGCTGGAGCCCCCAGCAGGAAGGCAGCCCTGCCCACGCCCTAATCTCAGCCCAGCGAGACCCGTTTCAGACTTCTACAGAACTTAGCGTCCATGGATTTGTGTGAAGACACTAAGTCTGCGGTAACTTGTTAGGGCAGCGATAGGAAGCCAACACACCCAGGGTGACAACAAAACCATCTCCGGCACTGCCACCTGTCCTGGGGCTCCACGCCTTACCGGAGTGGGCCACGGGCTCCACCAGGGGAGCCCTGCGACTTCTGCTGATGTGGTGAGGAGTGCTGGGTGGTCCCAGTGGGGGAGACCTGGTGCAGAGGAGAGGCTCTGAGACCACTCGCAGGACAGAGGGCCGGCCAGCCCAGCATCCTGGACCCACCCCATCCAACTGCGGCCTCATGAGACACCCTAAGTGAGACCAAGAGACCTGGCAGGGTGAGCCCAGTGAGGCCCTGGACATGAAGTCCTTTAAGGCCCCTTGGGGCAGAGAACTCCACTGCACTTGTCACTTGTCACCTCTATCGTAACTGTTGGCACTTCAGCATGGGAGGGGTTCCTCCTGGCCAGCATGGAGCCTGGCCCAGAGCAGGTTCTGGCCTTTGACACCTACTCCCCACTTCACCAGGGTCCCTGAGGAGGAGGGGGAGGGAGTCGTGTTGTCCCCCAGGGCCCAGCCTAACCCTCACCTCCACCCTTCTCCCCCACGTCTTAGGACACCTCCCCCAGCCCCAGCCTCCACCCCACATCCCTGCAGCCCGCCACTAACCCTAGGGGTCTAGGGATCCTGAGAAAGGCACAGGCCTGGAACAAGATTATACTCAGGGGACCCCAGAGAGAACGGGGTGGGGGCCTAGCTGCATGATCTTGGAAGGCTTCCTGGAGGAGGGGCCTGCGCTGAGGCCAGGATGGGCAGGTGGGGTCGCAGCACCTCAGCAGCTGGCTCTGGGAGGGAGGCAGAAACCCGGGCGTTGCCCTCACCCTGGGCCTGGGGGTGGGGGTTGATTACGTCATCTTGCCCAAAGCCCCCTCCCTCACGGCCACCCACACACGCTGCCCCCAGCCAGCCCCTGACTGTCAGTCCCCGAGTCCAGGGGCTGGCACTGCACCTGCTGCCCTCATTCCACCCGCCTCCACGGGCTGGGAGCCTATCATCACCCCCCTTATTCCCCTCCTCCCACTTGCTCTTCCCCTCCAGCTTGGTCTCCCCAAAATGCAGCCCCACGTCACCCCCCGCCCACCCCTCAACCTCAGGGCACAGGCAGACACCGTGGCAGGCCAGGGCCAGCTCCTCGCAGCTACCCCGCCTTGCCTTCTCAGGCCCTGTCCCGCTACAAGCTCCCTGTGCGGAGACGGGGGGCATCACCTCCTCCAGGAAGCCTCCCTCTGTGTTGGGAACCTCCTTGGCTCCCGCAGGCTCTGGGCTTCTCCCCATCACGGCATCACCCCCGAGTTACATGTGCCCCTGTGGGCCTCCTGGAGAGCCAGTGCCCCTGGGCTGGGCGGGCACCAGTACCAAGCAGTTCATGACCAGAACCTCGCCGCTCCTGGAAGATCGCTGGTCCCACCTCACTGCCCCCTGCAGGCAGGCACCCAGCTCCCCAAGGGGCTAGGCTCCCCAGCCCAGACCCCTTCCACCCAGGCCAGCTAAGGGGCTGTCCATGAACCAGGCCCCGAAGGGGGTGCTGCCAAGGCCTCACACCCCTCCCAGGCCGCCCACAGTGGCTTGTCCCCAGGATGACGGCCCCTGGGGGATGTGGGCAGCCTCTCCTGGCAGCCCAGAGGGCCATCTTGGCCCTGTCCCTCAGGCCCCGCCAGGTGGCCTCTTGGAGATTGGGCTGGGGCAAGTCACCCCAACCGGAGGTGGTCTCCAAGGCCTCAGGGGTGAGTGTTCTGAGGAGAGGGCAGCCAGACGTCCTCCCAGGCCTGTTTTTTCATCCCTGGTCTGGTCATGACTGTCTGGTGGGCACTGGGGAGGGCGCAGGGGCCGTGCGCCCCAGACCTGGCAGGCCGCCTCCCCAAGACCCACAGGAAAGGCACTGAAGACAGACACGCGGGGCTGAGTCGTCTCTTAGGAGGGCGGCGACCTCGAGGCCTGGGCCTCCAGAGTCACGTTGTGCCAGAAAGGCGCGCTCCGGACCAGGAAGGCTTGGAAGGCGCTGCTGGACTCGGTGGACCTCGGTGGATGGGGGAAGAGCACATCCTTGTCCACGTCCTAGGACACCAGCTGGGCCACGATCTGCGCGAGGTCCTGCGGGTCGGCGGGGTCAGGGGGCGGGGCGAGCAGGGCGGGGCGGGGCAGGACCGAACCCTCGGCGCAGCCGCCCCGCGCACCCTGTAGGAGAGGGTCGCCCTGGCGAGGCCCGGCCTCTCGCCGCAGTCCGGCACGGCCAGCCTCCAGCGCTCGTCTATGCTGACGTTCCAGCGGCGGCTCAGGGGCCTGCTCCCCTGCGGCTCACACACCTGCGGGGACAGGGCATGGGTCCGCGCCGGCCGCGCCTGGGGGTCCCGCACCCGCCACGCGGAGGGGGACGCTTCCCAAGTGCGGTGCGCTCAGCCTCCCCAGTGCCGGCGGGCGGGCAAGTCCTCAGCCTCTGGTCCTGGGGCCTCCTGAGGCCGTGCCCGGCGGCTCGGCCCCTGGGCACCCTGGACGGCACCTGCCCTGCCTTCCCGTGCACGGGTCAGCCTCCTGGATGCTGGGGGCCATTACCGCGGAGGCCGTGGCCCTCCGGCTGCTGCCCGGTCCTGGCCGGGCAGAGCTGGCCCACACTCTGGGGAGGCCCCAGAACACGCAGCCAGACTGCAGCCACCTCAAGAAAGGCGGACCCAAAGGTCAGCCTCCTCCCCAGGCCCCTCTAAAATGACCATAAAGAGGCGTAGGGTGAAAAATATCGCTCAGGTGTCCATAGGGACAAAGGAACAGGCAGTGAGGCACGGGTGTTAGAGGGCTGTCGGCAGAGGCTGGAAAGCAGTTACTAACTGGGAAAGACCAGAAGCGGGTTGCACCCCTGCAGGAACCCTCCCCCCAGGGAGAACGTCCCAGGTGGGCTGTCCATGAAAGACCCTCAGAGCCTCTCCTGCTCTGCCCAGCCAGGGAGCCATCCCACTGCCTCCCTGGGGGAAGCCAGGAGGTCACCCTCTGGAGTGCCATGGGGGGCAGGGAAGGGTGCCATGCTAAAAATAAAGAGAGGATTAAGACAAACTCAGTCCCCATTCCTCAAAAAATTAAAAATAGAACTACCATATGATCCAACAATCCCACTTCTGGGTATACATCCAAAGGAATTGAAAGCAAGTCTCAAAGAGAGATTTCTGTGCTCATGTTCATAGCAGCACTATTCACCGTAGCAAAAAGCGGCTGCAACCCAAACGTCCATCAACGGATGAATGAATAAGCCTAATGTGGTCCATGCACACAGTGGAATATTATCCAGCCTTAAAAAGGAAGGACATTCTGGCACAGGCTGCAATATGTGTAGTGAAATAAGCCAGTCACACAAAACACAAATATTGTTTAGTCCAGGGATCCCCGGCTCCGCCCCATCCCCGCCAACCAGGCTGCACAGCAGGAGGTGAGCGAGCGAAGCTTCATCTGCCGCTCCCCATCGCCCTCATTACCGCCTGAACCACGCCCCCCCGGCCCCACCGTCAGTGGAGAAATTGTCTTCCGTGAAACCAGTACCTGCGCCAAAAAGGTTGGGGACCGCTGTTGTAGCCCACTCATACGAGTTACCTAGTGTCATCAGATCCGCAGAGTCAGAACGTGGAATGATGGCTGCCAGGGCTGGGCGAGGGCGAGGTGCAGCTTCATGCGGACAGAGCTTCAGGTTTGCAAGATGGGAAAGTTCTGGAGGTGTGGGTTTCACAACAATGCAAATATACTTAACACTACTGAACCATACACTTCAAAATGGTTAGGATGCCCCCCCCAAAAAGTGGATACTTGGACCAAGAAACATGCACAGAAGGAAGATGATGTGAGAAGACACAGGGAGAAGATGGCCGTCTACAAGCCAAGGAGAGAGGCCTGGAAGAGACCCTTCCCTCGCAGCCCTCAGAGGGGACCAGCCCTGCTGACACTCTGATTTTGAACTTCCTGCCTCCAGACTGCGAGACAATACATTTCTGTTGTTTAAGCCAAAGACAGTGAAGCCCCCAGCACCCCTTCCCACTCTGCGCCAAGACCGGTGGTGGCCTCTGAGCTCCCCTTCTGCGCAGGAGAGGGGAGGGGTCCTTTCTGGGAGAAAGGCCAGCCCCAGAGAAGAGGCCTGCAGACACCAAGAGTGGGGGGTGCCCAATGCAGAGCAACCCAAGCCTGCCCGATCACCCCACAAAGAGCGTGGCCACTGATGAGGCTGCCCCTGGCACACGGAGCCTTCAGCCAGCCCTGCGTGCCCCACTCTTCAGTGTAGACCAAGAGCGGCCCCCGCCCCCAACCTGAGAACGTCTCCAGTGTGAGACACAGAGGCCAAACCACCAACCTGGGCAGAAGAAACTCAGAGGACAGGGAGCTATTACAGGGAGCAGAAGAAAGCAGGCCACCTCCCCCTGTAACTGTTGTTCTCCTAGATTCAATGTACCTATGAAACAAGAAGAGGATGATGTGAAAAAGGCTGTTCAGAGAACAGGGATGAGCTCTTTCAAGTTAACAATGTGATGTCAGAATTAAAACTCCTGTAGAAGGTGCTGGGGTAGACCGTTGACCCTAGTTGGTCACTCCCTTCCTGTAATCAAATCCTACACCTCCCCTTTAACATGTGACGTCACGCCGATTCCCACTAGAGTATATTTTCCTGCCTCACTGATGTTGCAGGTCCACAGGATGCTGACAGAGCACATGCATTCCCAGTGTAGTCTGAGTGGGCCTCCTGAGATTCTGTGTCCACCCGAGCACAGGGTTCCCTGGGAAGACCTCTGAGGGTAAGAGGCATGGAAGACACACAACCTGCGAGCAGAAAAACAAAAGTTTGCTGTTGTGAATCATGGAAATTTTGGAGTTGTTTGTCACAGAGCATCATTACAGCAAATGCGAATAATAGAAGGACTGGCAGCAAAGCCCAAAAAGCCAAGGTAACAAAATATGAGAAAATGGGAGAGTCAACCACGTAGGCCCAACATCCAACTAATAGAGTTTTCAGAAAGGGACAGAACAGAGAAGATGAACACACACACACACACACACACGCACACACACACATGCACACACCACGAAGGGAACAAGGCTCCAGATTGAAGGGGCTCACACAGGACCAAGAAAGGGAACAGACTGGCACCAGAGGACAGTGTGGTGATATTTCAGAACCAGGGCAAGAGGAGAAAGAGCCTGACTTCCAGAGACTAAAAAGCAGGGCACATACAAAGGATGAGAAGTCCGCAAGGTCCAGGGCATCGAGCAACCCCACTGGAAGGTGGAAGGCAGTGGAACAACGGCCTAAAGTTCCTGAAAGAAAATTATTTGCCACCAAGAATTTTCACCCAACCAAAGTATGACTCAAGTGTGCAGGCAGAATAAAGATATTTTCAGAACTTTAAAGTCTCAGGAAATTGAGTATCTTCAGGGCCTTCTGAGGAGCTGCGAGATGAGGGGCTCCAGCAGACAAGGGGGGAGCCGGCAGGAGGGACACCCAGGGCCCAGGAACTGGGCTCCCAACCAGGAGCAGCAGGGAGGGTCCCTGGATGAGGCAGGTACAGGGTGGCACAGAGGCAGGGGCGGTGGAACCCCCAGACCTGAGGGGTCGGGTCGTTTGTGAGCCGAGTGTCACAGTTTCTCTGGAAAGTTTGGGAAAGAATCAATAATCAGTGCCCAGACAATGAAGGAGGGGCAGGAGGGCACGACTATCACCTCCAGGGACAAAGAGAAGTGGTCCGAGAAGGGCAACCTCGTCATTGTGAGGGAAACTGCCCCACAGTCAGCTGTGGGCAGGCTTCCAGGGGGTCACTGGGGAGCAGACACTCGCAGCAGATTGAGGTAAAAGGATGAGCCGACTCCAGGTCCGGGGAGGGGGAGGTGTGTTCGGGGAAGGTGAGACCCGCAGTCCCTGTGTGGGGAGCCGGCAGATGCGGGCAGCTGGACCATGACCCGCAGGGCCTGGCAGGGCTGCTGTTCTCAATTATGTGCCCGCGAGTGGTAATAAAACTGGCACAAAATTTTACAAACAGATGGAAGCAATTAAGTAGAGTGACCTAACCGCGAGCATGCACAGGGGACCCACATTCTCACCAGCAAGAGGAACCATCGTGCACACTGGCTGGGCTCCAGGCCTCGGGCAGAACAGACTCCCCCGTGGGCCCGACTGGAAACCAGAACAAGGTGCTCCTGTGGGCGCAGACGCAGGAGTGGACGGGAAATCCAATCCCGGGGAGGAGCCAGGGAGGACTCCCACCAGCCAAGAGGGTGGCCAAAGCTGCCCTCTGAAGACACACGATAGCTTTAAATGCTGGAAAATTAGAAAACAGCCCTGGAACGAGGGACAAAGCAAACAATTCAAGAAGCTAGGAAAACAACGACAAAAGCAGTTCACTGAAAGTGTAAAGACAGGATCAGGAAAGTCCGGTGAGTCAATCAAAATGAAACAACAGTGGGCAATGACCACAGACCGGTTCTCGGAAAAACCAGTAAAACAGAACCACTGTTTCCTCGTGTCCTCACCACCTCCACACAGATCTGCCTTTATCATTGTTTTCCTTTGTAAAATTTGAGTTTTATGAGAGTATACTTGATTTACAACGTTGTGTTAGTTTCAGGTGCACAGCAAAGTGATTCAGTTACACATATCTTCATTCTGTTTCATACAGGTTATCACAGAATATTGAGTAGAGTCCCCTGTGCTCTACAGTAGGTCCTTGTTTGTTATCTACCTTGTATAGAGTAGTGTGTGTATGCTCACCCCAAGCTCCTGATTTATCCCTCCCCCCAACACATTTCCCCTTTGGTAGCCATATAAATGAACTTATTTACAAAACAGAGACAGACTTACAGATATTGAAAACAGAAACAATCTTCCTGGAGCACCAATCACTTCCTTGTTCAAAACCATTCACTGGCTCTGTTCACACTCTCCCCGGAGTTCTTTGCCCACTTGCCACGTCCTCCCCCTCTTGGGCCCTCATCAGCCTAACTTCTACTCATCCTTTAAGACTCTGGAAGCACTTCTTTGCTCTCCACTCTGCTGTCAGGCTCTACCAGATAGCCCCACTATCCCACTCCCACTTTTTTTTTTTTTTTTTTTTTTTTGCGGTACGCGGACCTCTCACTGCTATGGCCTCTCCCGTTGCGGAGCACAGGCTCCGGATGCGCAGGCTCAGCGGCCATGGCTCACGGGCCCAGCCGCTCCGTGGCATGTGGGATCTTCCCGGACCAGGGCACAAACCCGTGTCCCCTGCATCGGCAGGCAGACTCTCAACCACTGCGCCACCAGGGGAGCCCCCCACTCCCCTTTGTATGTGTGTACTGTAGCACTCACTGCCTTAATTGTAACTTAATTGTAGCTGCGCCTGCCTCCCTAACCAGGCTGAGGACTTCCTGGGAACAGAGGTATATTTTATCCCAGTCACCTAGCAGAACTCCTAGCCCATACTAGCTACTTAGAAACCTTCATTAATTCATGTTTTCTCTGGGTCCAGAAATGTCATTGATCTAAGGCAGAACACAGCCATGACCCAGCCACCTAAATCTGTTCAGTGAAGCAAAGCAGAGGTGGGCCGAGATGCAAGCCCAGTGCCCCAGACAGATGCCAGAGTCTTTGTTGGACGCTGGTCTCTGCATGTGGCAAATGCTAAGTTGGGTCAAGCTGATGCTAACAAACTGAGGCAGAACCATCCTGACAGCCATGTCTGTTTCCCAGTGGACACCGCATACAGGAGACGCTACATTACGGTAATTATTGTACACAAAATGCAATCAATGTCCCCGTGTTGCTTTCTGTCCAGCAAATAATGTTGCATAAAGCAAAGTTTAATGTTTTGGCCTGGCTAAGAGGCTTTATCTCGGATGGAAAAAGAAGTGCTTCAGAAACCTTGCCAGAAATTTCCAAATATCACTGAGTCTTCAAATGTTGCGCTGCGCTGATCAGTTTTTGTTGACTTCCACATACAGCATTGACTCAGTTCCTTTGCAAATCACTCCATTCTTTGGACCTCATTTTCTCCATCTGCTAGTGTCGGAGGGTCTCCTGCGGAGGCGTGGTGCGCTGTGTCTCACCGTGGGGACGAGGACGAGGACACGGGCAGCGGAAGCCCCGGGGAGCGCTCCCTGGCGTGAGCACTCCCAGAGTCTGTCGTTAGCCCCACCAAACAGCCCGGGTCTATCTTTGTCGTTTTTGCCAATCTTTTCACATTTAGCACCCATTTCGTTTCTCCGTTATGAACTGTAAGTCCACAGACTTAACACACTTTTCTGCTCAGTTTTAAAAACTGTTTTCTCTTTTCTCTTAAGCATCTCTTCACAGATTCCGGTTGGTAAACATTTGTATGTTCTAAATATTAGAAGTATTTTCTTCCAGAGTGTCCTGTAACACTTTTGTGTCTTTGATTGTACTAGCCTTTAAAAACGGCAGTCAGATTTTCCTTTATGGATTTGGCCTAAAATGGGCATTTCCCACTTGGATTCTAAACACTGCTACATTCTCCCTGTGCTTCTGTGGTTTGGTTTTAATGTTTAGCACGTGCGCACGCACGTGTGTGTGTGTGTGCGATGAGTGGTGGGGATCTACTTTACGATCTTCTAAATGGACAACCAGTCA
Source organism: Mesoplodon mirus (assembly GCF_964341445.2). NCBI lineage: Eukaryota > Metazoa > Chordata > Mammalia > Artiodactyla > Ziphiidae > Mesoplodon > Mesoplodon mirus. The sequence continues at coordinate 188,711,545 of NC_138979.1, read as the reverse complement.
CCCCAATACCATTGATTGAAAAGTCTGTTTCCCACTGCTCTGCAGAATCTCGGAAATTAAATTCCCAGATTTAAACCAGGGTCCATTTCTGGACTGTTTGTGCAGGTCATAAGGCTCCTTGCCCACTTCTGCCCCAGCGCCACACAACATGCACTGCTCAGAGCAGGCAAGGGAGGCCCTGCTCTTCTTTTTTAAAACTCTTGCATGGGGACTTCCCTGGCGGTCCACTGGCTGAGACTCCACGCTCCCAGCGCAGGGGGCCTGGGTTCAATCCCTGGTCAGGGAACTAGATCCCACATGCCGCAACTAATGATCCCGCGTGCCGCAACAAAGATCCCGAGTGCCACAACTAAGAGCCGGCGCAGCCTAAATAAATAAATATTAAACAAAAACAAAAAATTCTTGCATGGCTTCTTTGGCAAGTAAAAAATTTTTAAATCTCTAGTTTTTCAAATTATGTTGTCACTCTGCAGTAATACACTGTCTTCTTTTGTCCTCACCGCATGGGCACCCCACCTGCTGCTCCATTCCCTGGAGAGCACCCACCAGGCCGCCTTGCTGTGTGTGGAGGGGCGTCCACCCGCCTGACCCCGGAGCCCACGGGATGCTGGCGGCGTCTGGCAGCTGAGCACCACTGAACTAATGCCAGACTGTTGACAGTATGTCTCCTCCCACTTGTGGGAATATTCCACCCTTCTCTCCGCACCCTCCCATGTGCGTGTCGAGGGGCTGTGTGGTTTGCAACCCACTCTGACAACAGCTGCCTTTAACCCGAGTTAACCGACACTGCTAATTCCCCTTCTGCCGCATCTCCTGCTTTGTTGGTATTGCCTATTTTAGAGTCTTTCTCTGTCTTCCTCTTCTGGCTCGATCAGGTGCTCTTTCTAGCCCACTTCCCCTCCACTTGTTCAGAGGCAGTTCTCTTCCTAGTCTTGTGGTGTAATCAAAACCCACCAAGCCCACCTGAGCCTGAGGGTGACAACCATCTCCACCGGCTTCCTAACCAGTGCCGGGGATCTAGAACACTGACTCGCCAGCCACTCGAGGGGACCACGATCTCCAGCCTTCTTCAAGCTTCCGGATGACTGCAGCTCTGACTGGCGTCTTGGAATAACCTCACGAGAGACCCCGAGCCAGAGGCACACAGCTAAGCAGCTCCCAGACTCCTGACCTATAGAAACTGGGACAAAAATATTTATTATTGTTTCTGAGCTGCTGAAATCTGGAGACTTTTGTTATGCACTAACAGATAACTCATACACTGCCAGGAACGCTGTGTGCCTTTAAGATAACATCTTCAAGATTCATGAAAAACTTTTTTTTTTTTCCTAATTAGGATTGCCGTGAATTATTTATTTTGGGAAAATCTGGCAGGTTTAAAACATTAAATCTTCCCACCCGATAATATGATACAATTTTCCCCTTAGGAATTCTCTGCCATTTGTCACATTTTATAGTGTTCTTCACATAGGCATCAAACGAGAACAGAGTTATTTCTAGGACATCGTAGTTTCTGTTGCTAAAGTGAATGGATCCTTTTTGCTACTACATTTCCTGGTTGGTTATTTTTAGTGCATTGGAAACGATTAAGTTTTGAATGGTGAGCATATATCCAACTTTCCTCTTTCATTAGTGGTCTTTTAATTGCCCTGCGTGGATTTTCTAGGTAGACAGTATGCTAGCTACAGATGGTGGCTGCTGCAGGTATTCATGGTTCACTTCATTCTCCTGACTTCTGAGCAGGCTTCATGTGCCGGCTCGTCGTCATGGTGATGCCCTGCCTGCTGCTTGACGCTTCAGGAAACACACCCACTGTGGGCTCCTGCTGCTTGCCTTTGCCAGATTACAGAAGTGCCCATTTCTTCCTACCTTAGTAAGAATCGACAGATTTTGTTTTTTAATTTTTAAATTTTATTATTTATTTATTTATTTTTGGCTGCCTTGGGTCTTCGTTGCAGTGCGCGGGCTTCTCATTGCGGTAGCTTCTCTTGTTGCAGAGCACGGGCTCTAGGCGCGCGGGCTTCAGTAGTTGTGGCACGAGGACTCAGTAGTTGTGGCTCACGGGCTTAGTTGCTCCACAGCATGTGGGATCTTTCCGGACCAGGGCTCAAGCCCGTCTTCCCCTGCGTTGGCAGGCGGATTCTTAACCACTGCGCCATCAGGGGAGTCCCCTCAATGTATGTTCATCAAGCACCTGCGACGTGCCGCGCACCCTCCTGGCACTGGGGACAGAGCTGTGAGGAACGGAGGCCCTGCTGTCCTGGACGGGGTTACCCTTCGTGGTCGTGCAGTTTGCTGCTTGCTTCGATTCACTTCGTGCACGTCCAGGACTTGTCGACCTGTGCTTCAGTTAGATGGCGCGTCCTCTCCTTCCCTTTTCTCTTCCCCTCCTCCTCACGCAGCACTGGTGTCAGGGTGATGCTCCGGGCAGCGTGAACCTCATCGATGGGGAGGACTTGTTTCTTAGTTGCTTGGGGATGCCTACCCACAAATCCTTCATTAGGGAAGGTCCAGGCCCACTTTAGAAGTTCCTTTGTTATCAGTCTCTTCAGGTTTTTGAAAGTCAATTTGTAACACGGATTCCGATCATCACAGTTCGGGGTCCTTGCTTTCCTCCTCACGTGGCGAGACTTCACCGTGAAGGCCTCCCGCCGCCTGTGGGCACTGGCCCTGGGGGCTCGGGTCCCACTGGCCTCAGCTGGGTTTGGGGCACTCCTGGGTCACCCCAGGCGAGGGGAGGGCTGAGCCCACCACAGAGGAGTCCCTGCAGCCAGCCCCCGGGCCTGCACACAAGGCCCCGTCCGTGGAAGGGCTGTCCCACCTTAGCCCGGCCTTAGGCACACTTTAGTTTAAAACTAATGGTAACCACGTGAGAAAAACGCAAAGGAAAATACATGAGAAAACCCAGGAATCCACTACCCAAAATGAGCAATGCTGTACTTGCTCCCGATCTTTTCCCCCAAGTAATAAAACATATTGATATGGTCTCGTGCAAGGTTCCTCTCTCCACCCCCAGTGAGGGAGGTGAGCTGGGAGCCCGGGTTTGCTCCCCACTCTCCGGTCCTGCCACCAGTAGATGTGGCCACAAACCACGCGAGGCACCAGGCTGGTCTCTGACGCAGGTAACCGGGGCCACGGGGTGCAAGTGCTCTTCCGCGTGCTCCTCCCTTAACCTGCTTTTGAGACGTTTCCCCGTGGACGTGCAGGGGCCAGTCCATCAACCGTCACTGCTGTGCTGCCCTCACCTGAACCAACAGCCCCGATGACCTCACCGCCCCCACTGTAGGGACAGCAGGCCGGACACGTGGGCTCCGGCGGGGCAGCTGGCGTCTCGCCTTCTCCAGGCGCTGCCTGGGGCCGCCCCAGAGCTCCCACCAGCAGGGGTGCTGGCTCCGCGCCCTGCATCTTGGCCAGAACTCTGGCCTCTCATGTTTTTGTCAACTGAACTTCATTTATTTCCCTGACATCAAATACCTTTTAGTTTTCTTTCTAGCCAGTGGGGACTCCCTTTCTGCGAAGGGACTGTGCATTCTGGGGACCATCTGCCTCTCCTGCCGGCGTGCGTGTGGTGTGTGTGTGTGTGTGCATGTGTGTGTAAGGTGCCCCTCTGGGCCTCACACTGGCGCTCTGTCCGGTGTGGGTGTTGGGACAGGGATGGGCCTGGGGCTTCCTCAGGAAGGTGACTGGCGTTCAGGCTGTCTCCAGTGCAACCTACTGTTCCCGGCTGCCTAGGGTGTCCAGCCCAGACCGGCCCGAGCCCTGCAGGGCCAGCGGTTGGAGCACCAGGCCCAGCGTGGCCTTGCTCAGCCTCTCCCCTGTCCTTCTGGAACTTGTTCTGAAGTTCCCCTCCGGGCCTCTAGCCCTACTTCCACGCTCACCTGCGATTCATCTACGCCTCTCGGTTAACTCAGCAGCAGCCGTGCTCACCAGCCCTTCCCCCCGGGACAGGCCAGACCCTACTCATTACAGGAAGCTCCACTTCCGGGAGCTGGAATTTGTTTTGCTTCGCCCTGTTCCATCAAGTGATCTCTTGTTCCTTCTTTTTGTTTTTCTTCCCTTTTTACATAGTTTTTTTACCGGGATAAAATGCACACATAACATAAAATTTACCATTTTGACCATTTTTAAGTGTACAGCTCACTAGCATAAACACATTCACGTTGCTGTGCGACCATCACCAACATCATCTCCAGAACTTTCCATTTCCCCAACTGAGACTCTGTCTGCGTTAAACTCACTCCCCACCCCTCCTCCAGCCCCTGGCACCCACACTTCTACTTTCTGTCTCTAAATCTGACCCCTCTAGGGACCTAATGAGTGGACCATATAGTGTTTGTCCTTCTGTGTCTGGCTTATTTCACTCAGCATCATGTCCTCAAGGTCCATCCATGTTGTTGCATGTATCAAAATGTCTTTCCTTTTTAGGGCTGAGTTATACTCCCATTGTATGTCTTTACCACATTCACCCGTCAACGAACACTTGGTTTGCTTCTACCTTTTGGCTATTGTGAATAGTGCTACCGTGAACATGGATCTACAAGTACCTGTTTGTGTCTCTGCCTTGGATTCTTTGAGACATTTACTCAGAATTGGAATTGCTGGATCATATGATAATCCTATGCTTAATTTTTTGAGGAACCTCCATACTGTTTCCCGTGGTGACTGTGCCACTTTACATTCCACCCAGCAGTGTACAAGAGTTCCAGTTTCTCCCCATCCTCACCAGCACTTGTCCTTTTTGAAAAAATTATTATTACAGCCGTCCTAATAGGTGTGAAGTGGTATCTCACTGTGGTTTTGGCTGCATTGCCCTAGGACTCATGTGGTTGAGCATCTTTTCATGTACGTGCTGACCATTTGTGTATCTGTGGACAAGTGTCTCTTCAAGTCCTTTGGCCATTGTTGCATCGAGTTCTCGGTTTTGTTGTTGTTGTTGAGTTTTAGGAGTTCTCTGTATATTAAGGATATTAAGCCCTTAGCAGACGTGGATTTGCAAATACAGTTGACTCTTGAACAACGTGGCTTTGCACCACATGGGTCTCTGCTTAGACAAGGGTTTTTTTCCATAAACGTGTATTAGAGCATCGGTCCCCAACCTTTTTGGCACCAGGGACCGGTTCCGTGGAAGACCATTTTGCCCTGGGGGCGGGGAGGAGGGCTGGTTCAGGTAGTACTGCCAGCGATGGGGCGTGGCGGATGAAGCTTCGCTCACTCACCACTCGCTCCCTGCCATGCGGCCCAGTTCCTAGCAGGCCGTGGACTGGTAGTGGTTAGGGTTAGGATGTGGAACTTCAAATACAGAGGGCCAACTATAAAGTTTTACTCAGATTTTGACTGCTGGGCAGGGGGTCGGTGCCCCTAGCCCTCAAGTTGTTCAGGAGTCGACTATGCTTTCTCCCATTCCGCGTGTTGACTGTTCCCTCTGTTGGCCGTGTCCTTTGATGATCAACAGTTTTTAATGTTGATGAAGCCCAGTTCATCTATTTTTACTTTTGTCGCCCGTGCCATTGGTGTCATATCCAAGACGTCATTGCCAAATCCAGCGTCAGGATGTTTCCCCCTGTTTTCTTCTAGGAGTTTTATAGGTTTAGTTCTTACATCTATGTCTTTGATCCATTCTGAGTTAATTTTTTCACGTGGCATTAGGTAAGAGTCAAACTTCATTCTTCTGCTTGTAGATATCCAGTATTCCCAGCACCGTTTGTTGAAAAGACAGGGAATTCCCTGGTGGTCTAGTGGGTAGGACCCTGTGCTCTCGCTGCCAAGGGCCTGGGTTCGATCCCTGGTCAGGGTACTAAGGTCCCACAAGCCACGTGGCATGGGCAAAAAAAAACCCCCAAAAAACAAAAAAAACACCTTCTGCCATTGAACAGTCTTGGCAACCTTGTCAATTATTATTATTTTTTAATAGTTTATTACAAAAAGTTTATTATATTCATAAGTTATAAGAGAAAAAACAATGAAGTCATTTCCGAAGATGTCAAAAAGGGACTTAATATAATTTAACAGGCATTTCTAATTCAATAAAAGTTATTAGCGTATTACAACAAAAAGAATATAAGAGAAACTAAAAGCAACATGAGATTAGATTAACAGTGAAACACTAGCAGCCACATTCCATTAAAGTCAGGAAGAAGACAATTATACTCACCATCACTGCTATTTAAATCATGCAGGAAATCAATTTAATAGGCCAACTAAAAAACATTCTAAAAATATTAGAAGAAACAAACTTTTCACCATTTTCAGATGTTATCATTGTCTTCCTAAAAGTTTCAAGAAAATGAACTGGGAGAGGACTTCCCTGATGGTCCAGTGGTAAAGAATCCACCTTACAGTGCAAGGGACACGGGTTCATCCCCTGGTCAGGGAACTAGGATCCCACATGTCGTGGGGCAACTAAGCCCACGAGCCACAACTAGAGAGCCTGTGTGCCTCAAACTACAGCGCCCACGTGCTCTGGAACCCACACACCACAACCACAGAGCCCACGTGCCCTGGAGCCTGAACACGACAACTAGAAAGAAGCCTGCATGCCTCAACAAACAGCCTGTGTGCCACAATGAAATATCCTGCATGCCACAGCTAAGAGACCCAACACAGCCAAAAATAAATAAAATAAATAAATATAAAAAAAGAAGTTAACTTGTTTTTTTTAAAAGAAAATGAGCTGGTAAATTATTAGAAAAATAAGAGTTTAGTATAGTAACAAATTAGAAAATAAATATTCTGAAATAAGTAGCTTTCTATATACTGGCAACAGACAGAAATATAACTGAGAAAAATCCATTCACAGTTGTGACAATAAAGCAGTCAAATATCTAGGAGTAAGTGTAAATTGAAAATAAATGAATAAAGTCTATATGAAGAAAACTGTTCAACATTGCTGAAGAACAGAGAAGAAAACCTGAACATATGGAGTGACATACCATGTTCATAGATGAGGAAATTCGATATTGTCAAGATGTCAATTTTCCCCCAAGTAGATTTTTAAATTCAAAGCAATTCCATTAAACATATTCTACATTTGAAATAGTGAAAATGTATAATCTACATAAAAGATGAAAATAGTGCAATAAACATTTGTACACCCCTCACCTCAATTTACCAGTCGTTAGCATCTTGCCACCTTTACTTCACCTCAACTAATTTATTTTCTGAACGTTTCGAATGTAAGTTGCAGACAGCAATGTCACTTTGCCCCTGAATACTTCAACATGCATCTCCTAAGAATTAAGGCATTCTGACACAGCCATACTCCTCAGTTTCACACTTGAGACAGTTAACAGTAATCCTATAGTTCCACCAGAAACAGTGCTTGTCAAATTTTACTACACATGTGAGCCACCTGGGGATCTTGTCAAAATGCAGATTCTGATTCAGTGGGTCTGGAGTGATGGCTGAGGTTCTACATTTCTAACAAGTTACAGAAGGATGATGATGAGGCTGGTCTGGCAGAACACACTTGGAGTTTCAAGGATCAAATATTGTTCCTTCTCTACCCCCTTCCCAGGTTATCCCTCCTCTCTCCTCCTCTAAAGAAGGAACCATTATCTTAAACTTGGTGTCGTTTATTCCTATGCAAGTTTTCATACACTTATTAGATATAGGCATCCCTTAACTATACACAGTATGTTTTCCATATTTTTTAACTTTACATACGGTTTCACATTGAACATATTCTTGGGCAACTTGCTATCTTCATTCAGCATTATGTGAGGTTTATCCATGTTGATAAATGTAGTTCTGAGCCATTCATTTTAACTTCAACAAATCTTCCCCAAGGAGATATGGCTGGTGGGTAGGCTGGCTGCAGAGAACGCACAGAAGTGTGGTGATGGAGGAGTTGGGATTTGGAGTTGGACATTAACCAGGCTGCTTCATTTTCCATTGTGAGGTTGTAATTCACAAACAGCCTAGCTTATACAGTTCTGGAGGTGGGAATTCCAACAGCAAGGCTCCAGAATATTTGATATCTGGTAAGGGCCTGCTTCCTTGTTCATAGATAGCCGTCTTCTTGCTGTGTCTTAATGTGGCAGAAGGGCCCTTGTCAGTTATTTTGACTTTGCTCATGGTGTATATTTTGCCTTGATAGTGGGGTTTTTTTGTTTGTTTCTCTCATGTGGTTAAATGTATCTCTCTTTGCTTTTATGGCTTCTGGACTTTGAGGCTTGGTTAGAAAGGCTGCCCCTACTCCACGGTTATAAAGGGATTTGCCCAGGGTTTCTTCTAGTACTTTTATGGTTTTATTCTTCTACATTTAAAACGTTGACACATGTGGAGCTCATCCTGGTACTCTGTGAGAGGTATGGCTACAACTTACTTTCTTCTAGGCAGCTGCACAGTGTCCCGGCGTCAATCAAAAACACCACCTCGGGGCTTCCCTAGTGGCGCAGTGGTTGAGAGTCCACCTGCCGATGCAGGGGACGCGGGTTCGTGCCCCAGTCCGGGAAGATCCCACATGCCGCGGAGCGGCTGGGCCTGTGAGCCATGGCCGCTGAGCCTGCGCGTCCGGAGCCTGTGCTCTGCAATGGGAGAGGCCACAACAGCAAGAGGCCCGCGTACAGCAAAAAAAAAAAAAAAAAAAAAAACCTCCTCTCCCCCACAGCCACGGATTTGAGGGGCCATCTTCAGCCCACGCTAAGTGTCTGCAGGCATGTGGGTCAATTTCTACATTTCCTATTCCGCACTGTGGCTCATGCATCACATGACAGGACACTAACACCTTGATAATCGAAGATTTGTGATATGAATTCATGTGAGAGCGGAACCTATTCTTGCTTATTTTTCTATTTGACCAGTTTGCCAAATTGAAAAGGGAAGATGAGCTTTTAGCAACTCTTATCGTTGATGACACTGAGCTGTGAAGCACCTGGGGAGAACCCTCTGTGCGGGTGAGTCTTCCTCTCCAAGAACATGGTGTCTTCCCCCCCACCAAGTCTCTTGGTAATGCCCTGGAGTGTTTTAAACTTTCTCTCAAATAGGTTTGCACTATTTCCTGTTAAGTGTATTCCTGTTGTCAAATGTGCCTTTTTCACTCATTTATCTTCTAGAGTCTGTTTACATCTATGAAGACTACTGATTTCCGAGCAGTGGTCTGCACTCTCTTCCCGAACCCTCTGCTGTGGATGGATCCCAGTCCACTCTCCTGTGCTGGTAGGGCACAGTCACGTGTCTCCCGTGATGCTGGCATCACCTCCTCCCCAGTTGCTCATGTTCTCCACCTCCCTTGCTCAGCTGCGTGGGCCAATGTGTCCAAGGTGGCGCAGGTCACCTTGGGGATGGTGACACACCTCCAGCTCCGCTCTGCTCTGCCTGGCACTGTGGTTCTTCTCACTCCTTTTTTTCCCAGGTGTTTTGCTCTCCTTTATGACAGAGATCTTCCCCGAATGTCTGGTGCCCTTGGCTGTTAATTCGTGTTTAAAGCGGGGACTGGGGCTTCCCTGGTGGCACAGTGGTTAAGAATCCACCTGCCGATGCAGGGGACACAGGTTTGAGCCCTGGTTCGGGAAGATCCCACATGCCGTGGAGCAACTAAGCCCGTGCGCCACAACTACTGAGCCTGCGCTCGAGAGCCCGCGAGCCACAACTACTGAGCCCATGTGCCTAGAGTCCGTGCTCCGCAACAAGAGAAGTCACCACAATGAGAAGCCCGTGCACCGCAATGAAGAGTAGCCCCCGCTCGCCACAACTAGAGAAAGCCTGCACACAGCAACGAAGACCCAACACAGCCAAAAATAAATAAATTTTAAAAAAATAAAAGAAAAGAAAAATAAAGCAGGGACTGACAGTTGATAGCAACGTGGGCAGACTGGGGCTTGGTAGCTGGGGCAGCTTCCTGTTTCTGTGGCCTCAACCATGCAGCTGGGAGCTGACCCTCCAGCTCTGCCCACCCCGTGGCCACCCACTGGAATGTGGTTGCCACCTCCTGTTGGCCGGCCCTCCAGCCCAGTTCTGTCCTGTGGGTTCCTGCCTCCCTCAGAGCCCTCTGCAGTCGTTTCAGTGGGACGCCTCAGAAGCAGAAAGGCACAGGTTTGCTCAGCTTTCTGTGTGAGGCTGGACGTCTGCAGACCCTTGTCAGGGGAGGTCTTCTCAGACCTAGGCCTCAGCCCGAGGTCGCTGCCCTTCTGTGAGCAGGTGTCCCCACCATGTGGGGTGCTGGGACCCTGCAGTGACCACTGCAGATGGGGGCGGCTGGAAAGGGCAGGGACCAAGGGACTGGTAGGGCTGGTAGGGCCCACCTGTGCCAGCCGGGCTTGTCCCTGAAAGACGATGCCTGACAAGGCCGAGGTGTGGGGAGGTCCCGAGGAAGAGCCTTCCATGCCGAGGGTGCACCAGGAAGGGACAAAGAGGATGAACACCCTGCAGGACAGAGAGACGGCAGCCTGGTGCACCCATCAAGGCCACAGCAAGTGGCTGACATCGCCCAAGGGCTGGCAGCAGTGGAGGGAAGAGGCAGGATGACACCGGAGGAGCGACCAGGGTGTGGGGGACACTGCAGGTGACTCCGTGCCCCCAAGTCAGAAACCTGGAAGGCTGCGGAGAGGGGTCTGCACCCCTTCCCCCCCGCCCCAGAAGCCCCTCTCCTCTGTGCCACCTCCTGCCTCCCAGCCTCATCCCCACACACCCCTTACCCACAGGGGCCCTCACCTCCCTGAACTGCAAACTTGGCAGGTCGCCCCTGCTCAGGAGCCGCCCGGCCCCTCCATCGGCAGGTGCGCGGTGGGATGGCCCCATGCCCCGGCCCCTCCCACGGAGTCCTTGCCCCCGACAGGTACACGCTTGTGTGTTCTATGTCCTAGCTGGCCCATCCTGAGATGTCGGCCTCATGGAAGCAGAGGCGCGGCTGGTTTCCGGCAAGGGCACAGCTGGTAGGGCACATGGAGCCCGCTTTCCTTCTCCACCACCTTTTCACGTAAACCTTTGACCTCGAGAACACCCACGCAGACGGGTCGAAGCACACAGCTCCACGGGCTCCACTGAGCCTGGCCTGCCACAACCCGGATCCATCTAGCCTGGCCTTGACCCTGACGCCCAGGGAACAATACAGAACTCCTGGGGGCGTGGCTTCTGTTGCTTGCGAAGCGCCCCCGGGGCCAGAGGAGCTGTGTCCTGTCCCCTCGCGGCTGCACGGGACCGAGCAGCTGCCCACCCACTGGGTTGGGAGGCAGGCAGAGGTACCTCCAGACTGGGGCTGTCGCAAAGCAAAGCCTCCAGAAACATTTTGGCCAGACTCTGGTTGACAAGTTCTCCTGCTGACTGCCCGCCTACCTGGTCAGTAGGACACCATCCCTGCTCTGCGGGCAGAGCTCCCCCTGACTGGGATCCCTCCGCTCAGTGGCTTCCGGGGTTGGGTTGGCCGGCAGAGGGGCAGAGCCCACAGCTGTGGGGGACAGGAGGGGCCACGCCCACCTTGGTGCCCACCCAGGCTCTGGGAAGAGAATGCTGACGCTCTGCATGGCCCCCAACCCAGCACCTGCTTCTTATCAGACGCTGTTTGTTTGGCCCTCCCCCAGCTCGAGAGGCCCCTCTCCACCCACACCTCCCCGGCCAGTCCCTGGGGTTTCCAGAGAGGAGCCCGGGGGCCCAGAGGCCACAGCCCGCTTCAGCTTACCCAGTCCTGAGTCTGCAGCACCTGCTGACTGCTGCTCGGGGCCCTGGGCTGGCCCCAGGCTACCTCTGGGCTTGGTGGAGCCGAGGGCTGCCCGTTCTCTTGGGACGGCTGCGACTCTGGCATCTTCCCCAGGAAGGCCTTAAACAAACGCTTCCCGCTGTCCATCTCCAGCCCCTTGGGGGGCTCGCCTGCACCTCTGGGGCTCTGGGCGTAGGTGCCCACGGCTACCTGGGCCCCTCGGGCAGAGGGAGGCCGCGTCAGGATCTGCGGGGCTCATCTTCCAGCCACTGCCCAGACAGTGCTGGGTGGGCCTCAGCCAGGGACACCCAGCAGGGTCGACCCCCTTGGGTGTCCTGGGTCCCCAGCTCCTACAGCCATTCTTCTCCACATGGTCAACCCAGGCCGGAGCAGCTGGGCCGCCGCCCTGCCCGGCCTCCTGCAGGCTCCCCCAGGGACGCCCCCTCTCCCACCGAGGCTCCAGCCGCAGCTCCAGCTCCTTGGATATGCCCCCAGACGGCCCAGGTGCGTCTCCTCAGGACCCTGCCTGCGGGGCGCACTGAAGGCGCGGAACGACCAGGCGAGAAAGAAGGGCCCCCCCAGCTCTCCCCGTCTCCCTCCTCCCGACCCCTCACCTCGACGCCCCCCCCGGCCACACCCCAAGGTCCAGGCTCTGCGCCCCCCGCCCGCACGACCACGCGTGAAGACGCCGCAGCAGACGTCAGCCGGCCCCTCTCCACTCCATGGGGTCTAGGGATGAGGAGTTCGCTGAGGGGTGGCAGGGCAAGGGTCATGGGGACACACGGCGAGCGTCAGAGGGAAGCATGGGAGGCGGCGGTCAGCGGGGGAGGGGCGGGATACACTACAGGTACGGAGGTGGGGGTGAGGTGGGGGTGAGGTGGGGTACACAAGAGGTGCAGGGGTGGGGAAAGGGCGAGGTACACAACCCATGGGAGCGGGGGTGGGGAGTGCACACTACGGGGACGGGGCGGGGTACACTGGGTGGGGGCGGGGAGGGGCGGGGAGGGGCGGGGCACACTACGGGTACGGGGGCGGGCCCATCGTGGTGGGAGGGTCAAAGGGTGGGGCCCACAGCAGTTCTGGAAGGCCCGAGGGGGCGGAGTCGAGCCCCACGAACTTCCGCTTCGACAGGCTCCGCCCTGCCGTTTCCGCTTCCGGCCCGTTTCCGTGCCTGCGTCCTGGGCTCGGTTGCCAGGGGCCGACCGGGCTTCTGCTCGCCACGCGGACCTGGTTCCACCCCGGAGTCCATGGCCCGGGGCTTCATCTCAGGCTCTCGAGGAGTCCCGGCCCCGCACCGCTCGGAGGGGCTCGCCTCGCAGACGCCCCCAGCCGTCCGCGCCCTGACCCCAGGCCCCCTTGGGTCCCCGCCTCGCGTGGGGGCCTCGGAGCGCCGGCCCGCGACGTGCGGGCGGAGCTCGCGCCTGGACGGATGGAGGGGCCGAGGCTGCTCGAGAGGAATCACACAGCAGGCGAGGGAGGGCCTGGGAGTGCTCCCCGCGTTTATTAGTGTCGCATCAGCACCTTAAAATACTCCACGTGGTCACATAACGTGAGATTAGAATCTGTTTTCCAAAAACGCTATTTACATTAATCCTGTTTTCCATTAAAAAAAAAAAAAAAACCTAGCAACACGTACATCCTAGAAACCAAACAATGCACAAAGAACTGGACGGGGGGTCTGCAGGAACGCACGGCGGCACCCCTTAGCCTCCCCTGGGGGAGGGACCCCCAAGCCCAGTCCTCAGGCCCCTGCCAAGGACTTATCTTCCTCTCCACCGGAGGACAGAACGGGTCTTGGGAGGGGGTCAAGGAACAGGTGTAGGGGTCAACTGGCCTTTGGGAGCAAGTGGCCCGATCTTGTCATGAGGAACCTGTTCTGGGACAAAGGCCAGTCAGGTCTTCATATCTGGGAGCGAGGACAGGGCAGCCTGGCCCTGGCTGCTCTGATCTGCCTGCCGCTGCATGGAGACCTTTGGTTCTGGGCCCAGAGTCCCTCTCCTTCCGGATCTGCAGCTGTGACACTGACTCAGGACACCGGCCTGCATGCCCTGAGGAGATGGGGACCCAGGGGACCAACACGAGGAGGGAGAAGCAGTGGCCCGGATACAGGGCTGGAGCTCACCTCCACGGGACCTCAGCGAGGGCAGAGCCTGCCCACACCATGCCACCAGGCCCACGAGGAGCCTGGCCTCACCCGAAGGTGACTGGTGGCTTAACCTTTGAGTCTTAGGGACCACTGGTCACCCAATGGGCTGAAAACCCCTGCTCCTGTCCTGTGGGTCATGGTCTGGGGCCCGTGTTCCTCACATGCCCCCACCGCCCTCCATGTGCTCACGGCTGCACTGGCTCAGTCACAGACAGCTTTGGCTTCTGCATCACCTTCCTCCCAGGGACAAAGTGCTTTTGTATGTATCCTCAGAACAGCTCCATGAGGTAGGCTGGGGAAACGTGACCATCCCCGTTTAGCCGATGGGGAAACCGAGGCACCGGCGTGAGCAAAGCCCAGGTCTCCAAGTCAGTTATGGTGGTCGGGGCCATCTGCACGACCTCCTGGGCCCATGAACAGTGTGGCCGGTGGGCCCCGTGGCACTGGACAGACCACAACTGGGCTCTGCAGGCCCAGCGGCATAGGGTGGAGGTGCTGGGTGTCTCCTCCTTGTGGGTACAAGGCCACAGGGAGGTGTGAGGACAGCTCACAGTTGGGATGGATGGGACGCCCCCGTTGGCCCTTCTTCTAAAACTAGCTCTGCAGCTGGAAAGCTAAGTCAAGGGTGTGTCACCTGCACCTCCTTCCTGTTGAGTGTGACCTTTGGAAACTCGAGCAGTAACCAAGGCCCTGAGGCCAGTGGCGGGAACGAGAGTGGGGAGGCTCAAGGTCCCCAGGCTGCTTCTGAGTGTAGCCGCAGGTAGATGCTGCACAGGCCGCCCAAGGGGTCCTCAGCTCAGTGGCCTGCACCCTCACCCAGGTCCTTCCCAGGGAGGGGCAGGGGCCCTGGTCCAAGGTCATGTCCAAATGCTGTCTGCCAGCTAAGTCCCAAGGCCCTCAGCCATGGACACTCGGACCCTGTACAGCCACCTGGGGGAGGTAAGCAGGTAGTCACAGGTAAAAATAACAGGCCATCTTCCATCCACCAAGCGGGGCCCCTCTGTGCCACGGGCTGTTGGTGAGGCCTGTCCCAGAAGAGCGGGAAAGGCCTGCAGCCTGTCTGCATTTGGCACTGTTTCTGAGCACAGCATGTGTGGCTCTCGGCCCTAGGAAACTGGGCTCACAGCCCCCTGGGTGGGTCACCACGGTCCTACAGCCACAGCTGCCAAGGGGCAGGAGCTGGGGGGCTCTTCCTGTGGAGCACTGGGATGCAGGCCTGTGGGGGAGTGGGAGGACTGGCAAGGACCCTGGCCTCAGGTGGAGGGTGGGCTTGCCCCCCACTCCGCGGGGACCCAGACGCCAAACCCCTCCGTCCTGAGGAGCCCGGCCTAGAGGTGGGGCCCCAGCTTCACCCACAGCCCCAACGGGGCTCGGCCCCTATGGTCTGGCTGCCTTGTCTGAGCTCTTACTGGCCACATTAGTGTTGCAGATGACAAACACCTGGCTGCCTGGCCAAACACCTCCCAGCCAGCAGGGGGGCTGGGGTGGGGGCAGGAGGTGGCAGCTGCGGAAGCCACTGTGCCCACTAAGCTTGGGGCGGGCGCAACTCGGAGAAGCAGAGCGGCACCGCGGGGACGGCCGGGGGGAGCAGTGGGTGTGGGGGGCTGGGACCCCGGGCAGCACAGCTGGCTCTGCCTTAGCCCTAAGGGGCTGTTGGGGCTTCAGAAGAGCAACGTCTGTTTGGCAGCTACATTGCAACATGTATTTGAAAGCATTAAAAATATCCGCTACTATAAAACCGCCACTGCCCCCTGTGGCTGGAGTTTACTGCGATCCACGAGTGGGCGGTGCTGGGGCATCTCTTGGCTGGTTGGTGGCTGGGGCCCAGGGCTGGGCTGACTGGCCCGACTAGCCTCTGTTCCGCCCAGGACGCCCCCGACAGAAGGCTGGCCTTTGGCCTCTGGCCACCCAGCTCGGTGCCTGGGCACACAGGCAGCCTGGGGTGCGGGGGGCCGCCCGCTGGACCCTGGCTCCGAGGAAGCAGAGTTCTGGCTTTCAGCAAGGACAGGACACAAGGCCAAGAACCCTTCCTGTTGGGGGGCTGCGTGGGGGGAGTCCTGAGGCCACAACACACCTTCCACGATTCTCAAGTTCAACACTGTCCGCCTGACCTCCCACCCCTGCCGGAACGTTCTGGTTAATAAGCAGAGCAGTTATGGGGTCCCGGTGGGGGGCTGCCCCGTTAGTTTCCAGGTAGTGAGCATGTTCATACTTAAGACTGTTTCTCTCTGGGTTTTTAAGGGTCTGTCTCTGCAGTAAACTGAAATGTTAACAGAAAAGCAGCTGGGCCCTCCCGGCGCTCGGCCATCGCAGGGCTGCAGGGCGGGGGGCCGGCGCGGCCCCTTGGCAGGCGGGGCTAAAAGGTGGACTTGGAGTGTCCGAAGATGCAGATGGGGAAGTGCTTGACGTGGGAGGACCACTGGGCCGCCAGCTGGAAGAACTTGACGTCGTTCCACTCCACACCGTCGATGAGGACTGTGGGGACACAAGACACCTGACCCGCCGGCCCCCCTTCCCGGCCGCGGCGCAGAACGGGGCTGCAGGGCCTGACGCCTCCGGGGACTCCCAGGCTCCCAGGCGACACTCGCTGGTTCTCAGTGGCCCCGTAGGAGGAGGTCTGGGACGGCCCAGCCCACCTTGCTGACCTTCCTGCCAGCTGCCCAGCACCGCCCCCACGGCCAGCCCCTGCCCGACGTCAGGGGGGCTGCTTGTCCACAGCCCCTCCGCCTCAGCAGGGGTCTGCAAACCCAACTGAAAACACTCTCCACTGAAACCGGAAAATCAACGGAGGCAGGCAGACGCGAGCTCATGAGAAAAGAAAAATCTCGAGAGCTCCATGTTCTGTTAGTTGCAGAGTATCTTCTATAGAAAGTCTGAGATAAAGCACAAAGGACTGAGAAGTTACTTCTCAGAACTGGAAAAGCCATTGCACGCACACAAATTGCCTCATCCACGTGTGTTCAAAGCTTAAACTACGTAATATGACTTCATAGCAAACAAAAGCATTTCCTGAGGTGAACTTAGAAAAGCCACCCAGCTCGGCTCTGGTTTACTTCCATATCCTACCCCCCCCCCACTCCCGCTGGGGGACAGAGAGAAAGAGACAGAGAGAAACACAGAGAGAGGGAGGGAGGGAGGCAGCGCTCACCTCGCAGCATGTTCTGCTGGTGCTTGGCGGTGCAGATGAGACGGCTGATACCCTCAATGCACTGGCTTTTGGACTCCACATCCTTGTCCTTGGTTTTCTTGGGCAAAAACATCACTAGGAGGAAAAGGGGCTGTGCTGTCCTCCCGTTGTCCCTCAGGGATGGGGGGGGTAGCAGGGGCTGTGGGCTCACCTCGGCCCTTGGACCCTGCTCATCTGGACCCCCTTCCGCATGGACCCTGCCTGCCACCGCCCGCCCACCAGGAGGCCTTTGCCCGGGGGCTCTGGTCAGAAGCGGCCCCCAGGCCTGTGGTGCCCTCAGGGCCTGCCCGGCGGCCCCTTCGATTGTCCCGACAGCCAGCCCGCCTCCCCACCTCACCCTTCTTGTTCTTCTCCTTGGTGACCACGGTCATGGACATGGTGGGCGTGGCCGCAGCCTCGCCGCTGCTGGGCAGCCTGCTGACCTGGAGAGACCGGAAGGTGCACTTGAGTGTGTTTTTGGTGGTGGGCGGGTCCTTCCTCTCCGCATCTCGCTTCCTGTCTGCGGGCTGGGCTGCCGTCCAGTAATCCACCTGCAGCCCCATCAGCTCGGCGCCGACGCCCTGGCTGTGAAAGACGAGGGAGGCTCACCCCTCCGTCCTCAGCGGGTGACGGCAGCACCCCCGTGGCTGGCACAGACGAGGCGGCGCCCGCTGGTGCCTGTGCTGCCCCATGTCGGGGGACCGCGGGCAGCGGCTGAGGACGGAGGGGAGCTCGGGGCCCAGAGCCCGCTGGCGGGCCGTCCTGGTCTCCTGGGGTAGCCCCGTCTGTGCCCGTGGCTCCAGCGTCGTCACGATGCTGGGGTCACCCAGGAGTGTCCAGACCTGCCGCCCGCCCACGCTGCCGCTTTGTCTGGAGGACCCAGGCCAACCGCCCCCTTGGAGGTGCGGCCTCAGGGCCCAAGTCCTCCCCGACCCTGGGGCAGTCCTGCCTGGGTGAGTTCTGCTCACGAGAGCCCTGAAGGCAGCCGACAGGGGCTGCGGACCCCCCACCCACTGTCCCCGTGCCTTCTACTCACATCTGAGTTTCCAAAATCCCCTCTGTGTGCAAAGCACCCCGTATTTATACTCTGTAGTTCCCGTCCCTAGGAAGGCAGGGGCTGGGGCGAGGTGGGGAGACACCAGGCCAGGACTGAGCAGTCCAGCGCCCCGACTCACTTGTCTGATGAGCCTGGGTCGACACCACCACGGCCCCTGCAGGGCCGCTGAGCCCACCTTCCGCCCTGACCCTCTGCTTCCTGGCACCCCAGGGTACGCCCAGGGACCAGGAACTGCCAGTGTTCTCAGCACAGTCCCTGCTGCGCTGGGGGGACGGATGGCGTGAGCTGGTGGGCAGCGTCCGCCCACATGGCTGCATTTACCTGGGGGAGGACAGGCCCCCGCTCACCGACGGGGAGGAGGGCGGGGTGGGTGAGGCCTCCTTGGACGCGGGAGATGTGGACGGCGGGGTGGACGAGAGTGCGCTGGAGCCCGAGGGGGCCGCGTCATCTGAGTCACCTTGGGAAGGAGTCGGGGGCCAGTGCTGAGCTCCCCTGCTGCTCTGCCCCAAGCCCTCTGGACCCAGACACGGCAGGGAGGCCAGGCAGCTGTGGGCTGGGTGGGGGCGTGTGTGGGCAGCGGGAGACCCCTCCCCCGCCTCCCACTTAGGCTGAGGGGGAGCTGTCAGGCCTCCAGGGTCAGGGGTGGCCCATCCATGGGGAACAGAAGCCCCTCAGCAAGGTGCGTGTTGGTGCTGGGGCTGCCCCGGCCCTCCTGCACCCCAGTCCCCAGTGCAGGGATGATGGAGTTACCTGAAGTGGCCGAAGACGGCTCTACTATTCCAACCTTCACCACCTAGAAGGCAACAGGACGCGTTGGCAGTGGCGCGGGGGTGGTGCTGGGACTCCACACCCGGGCAGGGACCTGTTTTCCTACCACCCATCCTCCATGTCCCTCCAGCCCCCAGGAACTCCTGGGGCCGAGCCAGGTCCCAGCCCCTCAGTCTGTGGCTCAAGGGAGCCACCACCTGCCTGGTCAGCCACGGCATGGGCCCTGCTGAGGGACCTCCCTGTGCAGGGGGCGTGTTTGGGAGACGCCCTGGAATTAAAGCAAGCTCTGTGGCCATCCCGCACTCCCGGGACGAAGGCTGCCAGCCGGCCCCTGGCCTGGCCCTGACCTGTGGCCAGCATTCAGGACACATGTGGCCTCTGGCAGGACTGGCGCCCTACCTCCACGAGCGAACCTCTCAGGTCCCACACCCTGGACTCAGCAAACTGCGTGCCCGTGAGACTGGCGGGCGCAGACGTCAGCGGGTGAGGTGCTGGAGTGAGGGAGCCCTGCCCAGTGGGGCACAAAGGCAGCCCTGGGGCCTGCTCCAAACCCACTTGGGCTGCTGGCCGGGGTGGGGGTGGGGTCCTGGCCCAACCCTGACCAGGGCGGGAGCTGTGTCATGTGAAAGAAATCACGACAACGGCTCCTGCCTCGGTCACGCGGTGGCATCTCAAGTGCAGCCAGCGGGACGGGCCCTCCTGTCACCGCAGCAGCTTCCTCAGGACAGGCTGCTCCGGACCAACACCCTCCAAGTACAGCCAGCAGCCACCTGACGCCTGAGCGGAGCGAACCACGGCCTAGAGGCCCTGCTGTCTGCCAGGCTGCCGTACGGCTCTCACAGCAGATGCCGGGCTGGAGACCACAGTGGGACCACAGGCTGTGGACACGTGGCCTGGCCGGCGAGGAAGAGCCCTTACTCCTTGGCAGTGGGAAAAAGCAAAACCTCCCAACGTACAGGGATGATCCCAGCCGAGTAAGCCTGCCCTGCCCTCTGCCCCCACCCCAGGCGGGGCCTGTCCTGAGGCCCGCCAACCCTCGGTACCCCCTGAAGAGCCGAGCCTGACACTGGGCCCGGACACCCAGGACGGTGCTGAGAACTGGATCCTCACCCCCAGGTGGGCTGCCTGCTTCCACATGTCAGGCCCCAGCAGAGCCGGGGCAGCAATATGCCTGGGCTCACCCCCCAACCTCAGCAAGAAAAAACAGAGAGCTTTAGGGTGGGAGAAATGTATAAGGCAAGTCCTCAGCTCAAACTGGTGAGGAAGGTTCTGGAACATATCAAATTAATGCAAGAACAGAGTGATTATACAAGATCTCTTGGCAGATAAACGGTCTCCCTGCAGCAGGTGGAGCCAGCCAAGCGGCAGGCAAGCTTTGGGCAAGGCACTGCCTGCCCGAGCAGTACTCACCCCTACGAAGGGAATGAACTTCTGAGAGGACTCTTCGTCGGGGCTAAGACGAGGGAAACAGACAGTTAGCGCTCTCCCAAGGGACAGGCCCATTCGCAGTGGCCCTGCCCCACCCACTGCCTCGCTCCCACCCTCCCACAGGACGCCTGGCCTGGACCTCAGACCCGCAAACCCTTCTGACACATAGGAAGGGCAAACGCATCTCCGCACCGAGGTCAAGAGGCCCACGGGACAGCCCAGAGGGGAGGGGTGGAGAGTGCAGCCTCGCCCAGGGATCTGCCACACTATCCTGGGGGCCTGGGGCTCAGGGCAGCCAGCCCAGCCCAGCCCAAAGGTCTTCCTGCTGGTCCCACTCACTAAGCCCCAAGAGAGGCCGGCTTTCTGTGCCCCCAGGATGCCCCAGGAACAGTCTGGGCCTCTGCCAGTGATTGGGGGTGACTGTCCCAAGCCAGGCTAGGGAGGTTTTCTCCCAGATGGTCTGGGTAAAGCTGGTGCCCACTGTCGGGGGGGCCTATCTCCAGGACTTTGGCCTCAGTGATGGGGTGCACACGCCCCGTTCTAACAGCACAATGCCCTGAGGGCAAGCCCGAGGCTCTGTGGGCTGTGCTGCTGTACTGTGCCCACAGGCTCTGCAGGACTTCTGGCAGAACCTCAGCCTCGCCGGAACCGCTGGTCACAGCCCATCGGTGGCAAAGGGATCCAGTGTCCAAAGGCCCTGGGTGCGGGTGCTGGCAGGAGCCGAGGGGGTGCAAACCCGTCTCTTCCTCCCCCTCTTCCCCAGCCAGGGCTGCTCCTGTGGCTCAGCTGGCAGCAGGCTGCCCCTGTCTGGTGTCTGCCTTAGCCTGGGCTGTGGTCCGAGGGGCTCTCCCGCAGGACTGAGGCTCCACCAGCGGCTGGGAGAGCGCCTCCTTCTTGGCCACCTCCGTGCAGGTCCTCAGGGCGGGCCGGTCCTGGGCCTCCTGTCCCTCCCCCAGCTTCAGGGAAGATAGGCGCCCCTGCCCGCTTCCTCGGCTGGCGGCGTCCACCCAGCCGCGGGCCTGCTCCCCGAACTGACCTCCCACTTCCACTTGTCTCGTCTCCCTAAACCAGAGCCTGTCGTCAAAGATCGACTCTTCTGCGGGTGAGTCCACACGTGCGTGCCACGCAAGGCAGTGGCCCAGGGGTGTCACTCAGGGAGAAGCCTCTGCTCCAAGCAGGCTGTGGGGGGCCCCCCTGGGCACCAATTCCCGGGACCAGGAGCCCCACGTCGCCAGAGCCTTCAAGAGGCCCTCCCCTCCCTGCCCCTGTTGGGGGCGGAGGCCTGCCCCTGGCTGGCGTTCCCCGTGAAGTGTGGCCACCAGCTGGCCAAGTGACCCTGGTCCAGGGGCCAGCACAAAGCGCTGTCAGGCTGGTCCTGGCAGGAGGTGCCGCCCCACACCCAGCACCATGGAACCCACCGGCAGGAGCCGCCGCCCCCCTCAAGTGCCCCCAGGATCTGGGCACCCACGACCTCTGCCCCGGCACCACCCACCCCACCTTCGCAAAAGAGACAGCAAATGTCTTTGGGTGAAAGACCCTACAGGTTCAGTCCATCCAACTGAAAATGACCAGATTACCAGTCTCTCTCCCCCTTGCAAGAAGAGTACAGCTGGAAGAGAAAACTTCTCTTTTTTCATTTCAAGCAACGAAACAACCCAAATCCTGCGCCCAGACCTCCTTCTGCATGCAGAGTGGCAAGGAGCTGGAAGCCGGGTGGGGTCCCTGGCCCAGCGCACGGGAGGCTCGGACCCTCAGGGCTCCCACCCTCAGCAAGCCACTGCCCCCCCACCGCCCCTCCACCCCACAATTGGCACGCAGGAAGGCAGGCAAATGGGGGCCTCAAGAGACGGGACTCGGGAGGCTGCACGCCACAAACGCCAAAGCCAAGCCGTGCCCCTGGGCCATGCAAACCACATCCAGAACGCGGCACGCACCCGGCGAGACGGTGGTGACACCAGCTTCCACCGAGACCCCTCAACCTGGACCCTGGATGTGGAGGGGCACACATGTTCTTGGCAGGGGCAGCGGACAGAACTCCTAGGGCCTGAGCCGTGGCTCTGCGGCAGGGCCCCTGGGCGTGGCTCCTGAGACCCGCACATGGGGGGAGGTGTAGCGTGCCTCCACTTGAGGTGTGGGGGCGGCTTGGAGACTGCGGGGGCGCAGCCCACACAAGGCCGGTGTAGAGGCACTGGGCAGCCCTCTAGCAGTTACCCGGGGGGACCAACGGCGGGTCTGAGCCCAGGCCGGGAGCTGGCGCAGGCCAGATAGGCTCCTCCCTGCAGGTGCCCTCACGGGGTCTGGGCTGGAGAGGGACCAGAAGGGCCGTGCCCGCTGCCCACCCTCTCCCGGGTCTCCTGACCCCTCCAGGTGGACAGCAGCCTGTTCTCTGTCACAGCAGGCAAAGGCCAACCTGCTGCCATTCCAGCCCCGGGCTCCGAGCGTGGGTGGCATGCTGCCTTCACAGAGCTCCACCCGGGGCATCCGGAGCCCCCACCCGACCCCCCATGCCGGTGTCACCACTGTAACGCGGAGGCGGGGGCACGAGGCATGGAGGAGGCTTGGGGTCTCCTAAGCCCCGGCTCGAGGCTCACGAGCGCCAACCGCAGCACAGTCGAGAAGCTGTGGCCCAGGCAGCGAAGCACGCCGCGCACTCCTGGCGCCTCGGCTAAGGGGGGGGGTGGTGGTGCGCGGGGAGGGGAGGGAAGCCGGCGCCGGCCCACAGGACAGCCCGAGGGGTCAGCAGGGCACACCACGGCTGGTCTTTCTCTAGCCCCTGAGGCTTGTTTAGCAGGACAGTCCAACGAGCTTAGACCCCTCCTCCTGGTCTTCCCCAGGGCCCAGCAGAGAGGCCACTTGGGACGCAAGGACCCTCCCTGGGGGGCTTTCCCAGGAGAGCAAATAACCTGAGACCCATGGCAGAGAAGCACCCTGAGGGACCCAGTGCAGGATGCCAGGCAGGCAGGGGCCCTGTGTGAAAGAGCAACTCTGGGGGCATCCGGAGCTCGGCTCCCAACAGACGGCCAAACCGAGGGTGGAGCCACCTTGGGGGAGACAAGCACTTCGCCCGTGTGCAGCAGTCCCATCCAGGTAAACACGGCCCGGAGCTGCTCTCTGCCGCCTGGGTGCAGGGTGGCGGGGGCTTGGAGCTGGCCACTGACCACTGCCGTCACCCAGAGCAAGCTCCCCATCCCCTCTCCTCACCGCCCCCACGTGGAGGGTCAGCATGAACGCCATCCTCCCCCAGCTGCTGGCACCACGCGCTGGGAGCAAAGCCCACAGTCGGAGTGGTGCCAGCACCCGGCAGCTCTGGGGTGAAACCAGCCCCTGCTGCTAATTTAAGAGGGAGTGCCGCCAGGCTTCAGAGATGGAGCAGCTCAGGGAGAAGTTCAGTCGGCCACTTCTTAAACCCAAACTCAGGACTGAAACAAAGAGCCTGCCCGGTGACTTGCAGGCAGCAGGCTTTTGTCGCTGCAGCTGGGTGGGGGCCCGAGAGCGCAGGCCTGGCTAGGGCAGCTGGCAGCGCACTGGGGCCACCTGCCGACACTGCTAAACAGCCCTAAAGACCAGCCAGGGGCGGAAGGGGGCGCGGGCCCAGGGACAGCGGTACCTGAGGGTAAAGTCAAAATGAAAGTTCTTTCTCCTTTTCAGAAAGCCACCAAAGAGAAAAACATGACGTTATTAGATGCTCAGGTGCGGCGAGGCACCCCAGACACGGCACCAGCACAGTGGTACCCGTGCCCCTCGCAGAGGAAGAGCCAGGAACCTTGCGCTAGGCTGTGCGCTGGGCACCTGCAGAGGCTTTGGCTCGATTCTACCTCCGCCTCAGAAGCCGTGCACCGTCCCCCGACGGGAGCGGGGCAGCTGTACTTCATCAGCCCGGCCGTGGTCTGCCTATTCCCGCCCTTCCCCACCCGGACGCCTCTGTCCGGGGGCTGGCTAAGGGGCCGCTCGATCCCCCAACCTCTGTACCCAGCCCCACCCCGTCCTGGGCACGGCCCCTGACCACCGTCCTGCACTGGGCGGGGTGAGAAACAGGCCTCCCTGCCAGGAAGCCCCGCTGTTGGAGGAGCGTGTGCCCAGGCTGGAGAAAGCAGGTCGCTGCTGGGGGCCAAGCACCAGGACCACTATTCTTGTACCTTTATTACCGGAAGTCCCAACACATACAACGAGAAAGAAAAAGCGACCAGCTCATTCTAACTCCAATTCGCGTCGGAAAAGGGTGCGGTGGTTGAGGAGAACTGGGGGCTGCTCGGATGGCTCACGGGCTCCCCCTGACCCCAGCTCGGCTTCCCTCCCGCAGAGCCCAATGAGCAACCCAAGGAGCTGGGAGAGCGAGAACTACGGGCTGCCCGCCGCGACCGCAGAGGGACGGCGGGTCGCTGCAGCCACCCCACACCCACCCAGGCCCCAGGAAGTACCTCTTCTGCTTGTAGGTCAACATGGCCTCCGCGATGGGCAGCTGGTGGGCACAGTTGGCCCCCGAGATGTACTGCGTGATCCTCGACACGATGTCCGGCGTGTCCTGCACTGCACGAGGAGACCAAGAGGGGTTCGTGGGGTGCTGCACGCCAGCACCCCGAATCCAGGCGGCGATGCTGGGGGCGGCTGAGTGGCTCCTCTGGCCACCACCCTCACGGGGTCCTGGGGAGGGCAGCGAGGCCTGTCCAAGTCCTGAAGAGCCCTCCCCGGGGGCCCGGTCGCCAAGGACCTCTGCGGCTCATGGTGGGCAAAGGGAAGCATCCTGGCCGAGGCTCCACTGGCCCTGCCCGCTGACCCCACCTCCCTCCCAGGCGCTCAGGCCCCAAAAGGCAGGCACACAGGTCGCATCTCAGGGGACGCCGAATGACTCAGGTTCTCATGGAGGCTTGGTGGGGTGGGTGCCAGGGCTGGGGGGCGTGGCGACGTGGGCACGCGTGTGAGGGGCGTGGCAGCGTGGGCTCGAGGGTGGGGGCGCAAGGGGCACGGCCGGCGCCCGGGCCTCACCGGCGCTCTGGGCCTCCAGCTTGTTGAACAGGTCTCTCCAGGTCAGATCCTGGAAGAAGTTGTTGTACCTGTAGTCCACGGAGCCCAGGTATCTGGCCACCGGGTGGGAGCCTGCGAGCCGAGGGGAGAGCGTCAAGGCGTGCGGACCCCGCGCGCAGTTCCGCGCCTCCCCGATGACCTCGGCCCCCAGCCCCCAGTCGCCAAGGAAGCGGCTTCTCGGCCTCCTTGGAACACAGATCACTCGGCCGGACCAAGGTGTGTCCTGCAGACCAGACGGCCTCTCGCGCTGCGGGGAGGGGTCTGCTCTACACCTCAGCCCTTTCCAGGAGACAGATTTGTTTACAACATATTGCGTAAGCCGAAAAATGGGATTTTGGTTTTGACTCGCAGAGGATTTTGATAACTTTAAGAGGTTAATAACCAACCCCCGCTTGGCACTTTGACAACAAATCCAAGCCGACATCGAGTCGCCCAAGCCGCGGGGCCTGCGGGCACGCGGAGGGCGGACACCGCTGCCGGGCATCCGCGTGGCTCCTGCGGAATCAAGAGCGCCCCTCACCCAGCGGGATGACGAGGAAGCGCATGTAGCCCAGCCAGTCGGGGGTCTTGTGAGACAGCTGCTCCACGAAGAGCCGCAGAATGGCGCTGAGGTAATGCTGCGCTCCCGCCACGGCGATCTTCACGGGGGTCGGGGGCTGGGAATTGCAGTTGCAGCTGCGGTCCAGCAGGCAGGACGAGAGGGAACAGATGCCTCAGGGAGCCGTCCCGGCCGCAAGAGCCGTCCTCGCTGGGTCCGAGGGAGGCCCCAGGGCGCCCCTGCTCCCCTCCACCCGGCCTCTCCCACGGCTCACGCTGATGGAGCCACCGGAGCCCAGGCCCCCCAGACCCGCCCAGGATTCCCCCAGCGCTGAGGAAGCTCCCGCCTAGGCCGCTGCTGTCCACCCCGCTCTGGCAAGGCTTTGGGTCGGCAGGACGGAGCCACACAATACACTGGGGTGCAGAGATCCCCACGGACTCCCGGGCGGCGGTGCCCCACGGCAGCCATGGAGGGTGTGGGACTCACTATCTCTGTATCCGAGAGACGATGGTGCTGAAGGCCGCCTGGACGTCAGCAGCAGAGCACGTGCACACCACGGGGAGCGTGTGCCGCTGCAGGACGTCTGAGAGGAACTGGGAGGCGGGGGAGGGTGAGCCTCCAAGCCACCCACCACCAGCCTCGCCTGTGAGCGCGCCTCGGTCAGGGTCCTCAAACAGGCAAGGCTGGCCAGACACCCCCGCCACTCCATCCTGCGGGGTGGACGCCCAGCCCCTGGACGCTCCACCCTGCAGAGGCTGCACCGCCCCTCCCCCCTCCCCCGTCCCCTCTGCGGGCAGGATGCGCCACCCCTCCCCACCTGCCCCTGCCAGTCCGAGGTGTTGACAAGAATGATGTTTTCGGGGAGCTGGTCATCGGAGATGAGGATGTGGTTCAGCTGGTCATACACAGTTTTCCTGGGGATCTGAAGACACAGCCCGCCGAGCCCAGCGTGAGGGGAGCTGCGCCCGCCCCTTACCTGCCCAGCCCGCTCCCTCTCCAGCAGCCACCTGGGCGCACTCAGCGCCCTCTGCGCTCAGACACACGGCCTCGCTGTGGACAGTGGCCACGGGGCTGAAGGCGCTGCAGCCCACGGGCAGCGGGGCGGCAGGAGCAGCGGCAGTGGGCTGTCCCAACAGGCCCTCCAGGTGCAGAACAGGTGCCCTCGCCTTGGAGCCGGCCCGCCCTGGGCCAGCCGGGGGTGGCTGGGGTCCCCGCCCTGGGCCGGGCACCCACCTGCAGCTGGCTCCGAGTGTCCGGGCAGCGCTCATTGTCCAGGCTGTTGGCCCGCTCATTCTGCGGACGCGCCGGCTGCCGCTCCTTCAGCGACGTGCTCCGGCCCCGGCGGCCGGCCTGCTTCCCCTCGGCCCTGCAGGGGAACGGACAGGCTGGGGCAGCCCGCAGGCACTCGCTGCCCCGGGCAAGGGCCACCCAGCGCAGCGGCAGCTGAGGATGGTCGTGGTGTGCGCTGTCCGGCAGCAGGGCCAGAGGCCACACAGAGCCCACCAACCCCAGAGGGCCCAAGGGGCACCTGTGGGAACTGAGACCTCCCACGCCCGGGACACAAGCCTGGTGCAGCCCGGTGCCCGGCAGCCTGGAGCTCCTCCCGGCCCTGACACAGGCCTCTGTGCGCCCCCGCCAGGCCAGTGCCAGCACCCAGACCCACTGCTTCTGGAAACTTCCTGTCACAGAAACATAAGACAGGGCACCCTGGTGCTCGAGGTGCCTGTCCCGCTGGGTCTCACAACAGGGCAGGGGCTGCCATCGGGTGAAAAGCTAGGCTGGGAGTTTCAATGCCAAATGCCGTATTAATGCTGGGTTTTGTTTCTCGTTTCTGTAAGTAGACTTGTGTTGGGTGGCGGGCAGGCGGTGGGCAGTGAGGGCCGATCCAGGGAGTACCACACTTGAAAATCGGGGCGTAAGGCCTGATGCAGCGTGTTGAGTGTCGGCTGCACAGGACCGCAGCCCCGGGAGAGGGCGGGGTGGAGGCCCACGCCGGCTCTGTGGCCCTCCAGGGGCACAGCGAGCTGTGGGGTGGGATCTGAGGCCCTGAGGCAGTGGTGGGCATGTGGCCAACTGCGGCCGGGGGGCGTGCGGGGGTGGAGGGCGGGGGGTGGGAGGTGACCACACACGACAGCTCAGAGGACGAGGGTGGGTGCCCAAGGAAGGAGCAGCAGAGCCGGGGCAAGGACCTGACCGAGGTGGGGGAGGGGAAGAGGGCACGTGAGGGACCCAGAAGGCTCGTCCACCACCAGGAAGCCACCTGAGGTCACTGCAACTCAGACCCCAGCTTTTGATGCAGCGCTCACCCAATCACATGACCCACTCTGGGAGGCAGGGGCCTCGGGACCCCGGCCCAGTTGCCCCCACCCCGCCCCACAGACGTCCTGTGCTGGACCCCTCACACTCCGTGAGGGTTGCTGTGCTCGTCCACACAGGCGCTGCGTCCAGCTCTCCCGACGCAGCGCACGTGGGCTCGGCAGGGCACACCCTACGTGCTCCGGCGCCCAGCACCATGGGAGCAGCGGCACCTAGCACAAGCCCTGGTCCACTCGTGCAGTCCCTGGTCCAGGAGAACGTGAGTCAAGGACAGCGGGACCTCCCCTGCCCTTGGAGCAGGCAGCCATACCTGGGCCCGGTCAGACCTGCAGGCGGCTAGTTCGGTGCATTTGGGGGGTGGGGGTCCAACGTGGACCTCCTGGGACGGGCCTGGAGACCTGAGTGCTTCCCCGGTGACACTCATCCGGTCAGACGGTCCCTCCCACACTGACCCACACAGGCATCGCCGGGCGGCCAGTCACCTGGTGGAGGGAATGACCAGAGACTCTGTCTTGGTGATCCGCCCGCTGGGTGGCAGCTTCTCGGTGAACATGTCCAGGGCAGAGGTCTCCACCTCCGGGCTGTCCTCGGGCTGGGCTGGCTGCTCCCCCGGGGCGGGTGCGCTCTGACGGACAGAGAATGGCACTGGTCAGGAACGCACGCCCCTCCGGGGCCTCCTCTCAGCCATGTACTCCTGTGCCAGAGGGGCCTTGGTTTGGGTGAGACTGCTTAGGCCTCCCTTGGTCTGGTGGCTCCCTGCGTGTGGACACGGCCACGTGCTGCCCTGGGAAACGAGCTGGCTTCACCCTCCAACCACAGGGCTCCCAGTCCTGGCTGCCACCGGGAGACCAGCATCAACCCTCCCCAAACCTCCTCTGGACCTTCCCTAAGAACCCTCACAAGGGCAGCAGGAACCAGCCGTGGTGTTCACGGGCTGTGCCTGACAGGGAAGCGTGGGGACACCTGCTGCCCCGCAGAGCTGGGGTGAATCCAGGGCGGGCGTGAATCCAGGGCGGGCCTTGACCATCCCCCTGGGGTGTGGTGATGCGGGGGGCCCTGACCACCCCCTTGGGGTGGGGGTGAACCCAGGGAGGGGAGCCCTAACCACATCCTGGGGCGGGGGTGAATCCGGGGGACCCTGACCGTCCCCCTGGGGTGGGGTGAATCCGGGGGGCCCTGACCGTCCCCGAGGTGGGGTGAATCCGGGGGCCCTGACCGTTCGCCTGGCATGGGGTGAAACCGGGCCCCCTCCCTGGGGTGGGGGTGAGTTCAGGGGCGCCCTCGTGGTTCTGTGCACAGGTTCTGGGTGGCGGAAGCAGGAGGACCTGCCGGTCAGGGATCAGACCCCTAAAGGCAGCACGTAAGTGGGCTCTATGCTGGCAGCCGTGAACGTGGCCCCGCCTGCTTACATGGGCCACGGAATCGGAGATACTGTCACTTGGCTGCTTCCCTCCGAGGGCCCTCGTCTTCTCGGGCACGTCGGCCTGTGTGGACGAGACGGGAGGGAATCAGGCTGTGTCCGACCATGGCACGGAGGCTGGCTCACCTCTGGGCAGGGGATTCTGGGCTTGGAGGCAGCCTGGGGAGACTGGCCAGGATTTCCTGGACTGTGGGTTCAGGGTCACCCCACGGCAGTCACCTGGAACCTGGCAGGGGCACTCGGGCCACACCAGAA
Organism: Mesoplodon mirus; assembly: GCF_964341445.2. Lineage (NCBI taxonomy): Eukaryota > Metazoa > Chordata > Mammalia > Artiodactyla > Ziphiidae > Mesoplodon > Mesoplodon mirus. The sequence goes on along the minus strand of NC_138979.1, from coordinate 188,681,797 downwards.
ACCAGGAGCGCACTTGGCCCTGGGTTGGTCCAGCACCAATGTGCAAGATGCCTCGAGTGACTCAGACAGGAAGGATCAGGACGCGCCCCACCCCCACCCGAGGACCCCAGTGGGAGCACAGGGCTGCCTGGCTCCGGGCCGCTCACCGGACTCGGAGGCTCCTTCTGGCTCCGGGCACTGTGGATGCTCCCGATCTCTGTCTGCGAGCTGGAGTGGGACAGGCCTTCGAAGTACGGCCTGGGTGGCACGGACGGAGAGCACGTTACTCTCCAGTACCTCCGCAAGGTGAAGGCGCAGCCACCGCGCCTGGCGGGGTCAGACGCGGAGCAGGGCCCCCACCCTCGAGGACCACGGCACAGGCGAGGACACCGAGGGCCTGAGAGCACCTGAGCAGACCTGTGCCCCGAAACCCCATCCGTTCTCGGCCTTGGCCCTGGCGGGGTGGCCAGAGGCACACGTTGACAGCTGCACCCGACACCCGGGCTGGAGGCCTGTCTGCTGGGGAACCCACAGCCAGCTTGCAGGAGCTGAAGGTCAAGCTAAAATGAGGGACGGGACTCACGCAGTGTGTGGTGACGAAGCCACGTGGGGCGGGACCACGGTGCGTGGCAGGAGGGTCAGGCCTGAGACGCCACGCCTCAGCCCCAGGACTGGGACGCGGGCTGGCCAGGGCTCGCCCTACAGGCACAGCTAACGTTATGGAGGGAGCTACAGGCGGGGACGGCCCGGGTCAGCCGGGCAGCCGAGGTAATCACGGCAGCTGATAAAAGCAGAGATCTTCTCCAGCTGAAGGCAGAGAGGGGTCAGGGGGCAAATACTGAGGGACACGACCACCGTGCTGGCCTTAAAGGTGGAGGGGGCAGCAGGGAGAAGGGAGGCAGGAGCCCCATCCTGCAGCCGCCTGGCCGAGCCCCCAGGAGGCCAGTGGCCGACACCCTGACTTGAGCCCACAGTCTCCAACCTCTCAGAGGAGGAGGACTGGGCAGTTGAGTCCAAGGTCACTGGTCAGCAGCTGGGGACACTGCACTGGGAGGTGGGTCTGCGCGGCTGCAGCGGGAGCCAGAGGGCAGTTGACAGCATGGCCACCCCTTTCTCGTGTGTGCTTCCCTGTGTCTGACTTATGCTTGTTTTAAGTTTAAAAACCAACCGGTCCACAGACCTCCCCGCCTCTGACTTGGACCCCCTCCACCCCCACCAGCTCCTGACATGGACTCAGACCCGTGCGCTCTCTCCACCAGGCCGGGCATCAGCGCCAGCATCACCTGTCCCCCAGGCTCCCTTCCAGCACCAGCCACGCCACACCTGTGCCCTTGGGGGCGGCCCCAGCACGCCCCTCATCTCCGCATCAGACGGAGAGCCCTGTGGGCCCGTGCTCGCCGGTCCCCTCCTGTGATGCCCAGCCAGCACCCCCTCCCCAGCCCACATCCCCCCCACCAGGGCCCCTGCCTTCCACACAACTTCCCGGCCCACCCCCCTCCTGCCCCAACACCACGGCCTCCTGCAGGGATGACCCGAGCTGCTCCCAGCAGATCCCAGAGAGACCTTTTCCAGATGCAAACTGGACGCTGTCACTTCGCCACTTCTCACCTCTGGAAGCACCGCAGACCTGGGGCACCGTTGGGGTCTGTGGCTCCTGCCCTCCCCTCCCCAGAGCCTGCACCCCCAAGGGCCTGCTTTCTCACAAACCACATTTCCCTCTGGCCCCGACGACCCCCCAGATGGACTTCCTCCTGGGCTGGCCTCTGCCAACCTCCGGCTTTGAAGGCAGACGGCTGTGTCCACTGTGTCCCAGCGTGGTGGCATACGCCGGCTGGCGGCTGTGCCCACCTGAGCTTTGGCTTGGGGGTGCTGAGGACGCTGTCATCGTCCTCCATGTCGGGGCCGCTGTCACTGGGGTTCTCCATGTCCAGCGTGTCGTACAAAAGGTCCAGGTCCTCCTCCACCTCGGGGACATGCTCTGCAGGGTCCTGCTCCGAGTCCAGGACCTACGTGGGATCAGAGGTGTGAGGCCGGCCCGGGGGGAAGGGGCATCTGAGGGACAGACGGGAGGAGGGCGCACGGCCGCCCAGCACCCTTCCTCCAGCCTGTGCCACCAGCCAGTCCCCTGGGGACCTCCGGTCACCCAGGCACTGGGCAGGAGGCTCTTCTCCCCAGCCTCAGCAGCTTTAACACCCCAACGCACCCTTTAGAGCACCAAGCGGTGCTATGACAGTGTGTGCTGTGGCGTGGCACCACCACGATCAGGATGTACAAGGCTTCCTTCCCCAGGCACCTCCTGCCCCCGATGGTCCCCCCGTCCAGCCCCCATGCACCGGGCCTTTCCCAGGATGGCACGTGAATGGAACTGCTCCGCGTGCAGCCTCCCCTCACTCAGCGTGACGTGTGTGTGTGTGTGTGTGTGCCCACAACCTGCTCCTTCTTGGTAGTGGGCCACCCACGGGGGGGTCACAGTATGTCTGACCGACGGCCGGGAGAGGACAGGGCGACGCTCCCAGCGTCTGCACTGCAGGTGAAGCTCCGTAACTGTTTATCAGTCTTTGTGTGGACGTGTTTCCATCTCTCGTAGGGAAGTACTCAGCAGTGGGACTGCTGGGTGCCTGACAAGCCTTCTGAGGCACCACTGGCCTGTTCTCCACAGTGGCTGCACCGCTTCTTTCCCTCCAGCATGTGTGAGGGTTGCCACTGTTACACACCCTTGTCGACACTTATCTTCCGTGTTCCTGGTGACGGCGCCCTAGTGGGTATTAAGAGGAGCCTGTGGTTCTGATCTGTGTTCCCCAGAGACTAGAGATGCCCAGCACCTCTTCACGGGCTGATTGGCTGTCTGTATTTCTTCCTTGGAGAACTATCTAGTCAGATCCTTTGCCCAATTTTTAAAGTGGACAATTAATTTTTTAATTGCATTGTCCTGTTTTTGAGTTGTAAGTATTCTTTATGTATTCTGGATACAAGTCTCTTATAAGATATATGATTATTTTTAAAAAATTATTTATTTATTTTTGGCTGCATTGAGCCTTCGTTGCTGTGTTGGGTCTTCGTTGCGTGCAGGCTTTCTCTAGTTGCGGCAAGCGGGGGCTACTCTTCGTTGTGGTGCGCGGGCTTCTCATTGCGGTGGCTTCTCTTGTTGCAGAGCACGGGCTCTAGGCATGCAGGCTTCAGTAGTTGTGGCATGTGGGCTCAGTAGTTGTGGCTCGAGCGCTCTAGAGTGCAGGCTCAGTAGTTGTGGCGCATGGGCTTAGTTGCTCCGCAGCATGTGGGATCTTCCCAGACCAGGGCTCGAACCCGTGTCCCCTGCATTGGCAGGGGGATTCTGAACCACCGCGCCACCAGGGAAGCCCCAGACACATGATGTGCAAAAAATTTCTTCCCATTCTGTGGGCTGTTGTTTCATTTTCTTGATGGTATTGTTGTAAGCACAGCAGGTTTAAATTTTGATGTAGTCCAACTTACCTATTTTTTCTTCATTTGCTCATGCTTTTGGTGTCATTATCTAAAAAACCATTGCCTGACCCAAGATCACAAATACTCCTATGTTTTCTTCTAAGAGGTCTATAGTTTTAGCTCATACATTTAGATCTTTGACCGATTTTGAGTTAATTTTTGTCGGCTGTGGCGTGAGGTAGGGGTCCAACTTCATTCTTTTGTATGCAGATATCCAATTGTTCCAGCACTATTTGCTGAAAAGGCTATTTTTCTCCCCACTGAATGGTCTTCGCATCTTGTCGAAAATCAACTGATCATAAATAGAAGGATTTATTTCTGGACTCTTAACCTTACTTCATTGACCCATCACAGTCTGATGACAGTAACTTTTGGTAAGTTTTGAAAATGGACAGGTGAGTCCTCCAACTTTGTGCTTTTTCACAACTGTTTTGTCGATTCTGGGTCCCTTGCATTTCCACATAAGTTTCAGGGCTAGCTGGTTGGTTTCTGCAAAAAGGCAGCTGGCGATTTGATAGGAATCATGTTGACGCTGTGGGTCAGTGTGGGAAGGACCGTGGCTGAGCCGGGCCCATTTCGAGCAGCTGACCCGCTAAGAGCTGCTGCAAGAGGAGGCCCCACCACCGTGCGTGGACGCACAGCCGCGGCTTCCGGGAAGCACACAGCTCACTTTACGGGCCATCATGACATATGTGATGGCGATGTCTTGGGGCTTCGATACTTAAATGCCACCTCTCCTGGGTGGGTCCAGAACCTGGGGACTAATTTTCCTCTGATCACATTAAAATAAAAAAAATTTTTAATTTTTTTCTGGTTATCACAGTTACACAAAATCATCGTTTGGAGACTAGAAAAAAGCTAAAAGAAAAAATTTTAAAACACATAGAATGTTGATCATGGGCAGGCAGTGTGTGGGGTGACAGGGCACACGGAAACTCTGTACTCAGTTTTGCTGTGAACCTAAAACTGCCCTAAAAAATAAAGTTGATTTATAAAAAAACACAAAACACAAAAACCCGTGGTCACACCCCCCAAAGACAATGTCCCGCTCTCCTCCAGGTCTGTTCAGCAAGCTGTCAAGAAACACAGCAAGCATCGCCTGGGGCCTCTGCCTGCCCCTCAAGTGTCCCCAGGAGCAGGCGCCACCATCACCCTCGCTCCTGAAGAAGACAGTGACGTCCAGAGGGCCACGGGGGCAGCGAGCAGCAGAGCGGGACCCGGCTGGAACCGGCCTCCAGAGCCCTCCTCCCACCGGGACGCGGGGCTGCCACGTGGGGAGGGGCTGCTCACTCACCTCATCGGAAACTTTAAATCTCCGCAGCAGAGCCACGACTTTCTGCTTGAAGTTTTGTTGCTGCAAGACAAGCAGGACGGCATCAGAACCCTTGGAGCTGCTTCCCGGAGGACACAGTGGGGCCGGCACCGGCCTGCACCGTGAGGGCAGCCTCAGCAGGCGGGGGGCACAGCTCAAACACGCGGCAACACCCATGAACTTGCACACGGCTGCTGGCACTTTAACAACAGTAAGCGTTTTCACAAGCATCTGAAACCACAGCTGTGGTCAGACTTAGAAATGGACCCAGAGAGGAGCTGCCAGCCTCAGAGCCGGCGAAGGGGAGCCGCAGGGAGGGTGTATCTGTGGTTGTTCCAGGAGCCTCTGTGCCAGTGAGGCCCCCGCCCTCCCTCCTCGGGACCTAGGGTGTGGCCAGGGCGCATCGCAGCCTGAGCCCATCTGCTCCTGGTGCTGCCCTGGCCACTGGCCTTCGACCGAGGCCACCCAAAAGGAGGCCCACGTCCCCTCCACAGAAGTTGGGCATCGGGTCCTGGACCTGAGGCTCAAACAGGTACTGTCACAGCAGTGTGCGGGCCTCCACACCACGGTCCAGAACACGCGCCTCACCCGGTATACGGGGACCAGCCCACGGTCTCCCGGCACGGCCAGGGGGAGGTGGGCAGTGGTCTCTGGGGCTGGGCTGGGCCATCAGCACCGGGGCTTCCAGGGTCTCCCTTCGAGCTGGCCTGGCCTGGGGCCGCAGGGCAGAGTGGCTGGGCACTGTGAGCTCGCCCAGGAGCCCTGGCACCGGGGGTGGACGATTCATGATGGGCCACGGCCACTGCCTGGATTTTGCTCCTAAAGGAGGAGCCTGGCAGCCCTTCCAAGCCCCTGGGCACAGAGCAGAGACGGGGGCGGGGGCCGGCCTCACACTGAGCATGTCTGGGCCAAGCGGCAGGGGGCCGGCCCTCGCTCTGCTCGGAGAGTGGCCTTGCCCGCGGTCCTCTGGGCTGTAGGCCACAGCCCCCCTCCCAGGGCAAGGCCGTGGCATGGGGTCTCCCCGCCTTCACGCTGTATTTGGGGAAGAGACTGGGCCTCTGAAGAAGGCACAGGGCTGGGCTCAGGGGACAGCACGTGTGCCCATGCGATCCCAGGGCAGGCCGCCTCACGTCCTGACCCGCCCCCGCCCCGGGCCCCCACCCCCTCCCTCCCCCCGTGTTGTTAGTAAAACCAGTTTCCACCGACCCTGGTCATGGACGTCGTTCTTACTATCGATCGCCGCTGCTTCTTGGGCTTCCCCACGTCAAAGTCATCCTCATCCAAATCCTGCAGAGACACGTGGCACCTGGGGCCAGGCCACCCTCAGTACACGTGGGACCCCGCCCCTGCCTGCCGTGCGCCTGGCCCAGGGCCGACCCACGTGGACGGGCGGCCTCCCTGGGTGGCCTGGGGAGGGGACTGGTCTCCTGGGCGTCCCAGAGCCAGCGTCTGCTGACACCCTCCAGCCCCGGGGACGGGGACCAGGCTCCCAGCCTCCTATGCCCCCTGCCACCCTGGCAACAGTGGCTCTGGAGGGGCCTGGGCCTGTCCACGGCGGGCTGAGCGGCTGCTGGGGGCCTCGAGGCCAGCGCCCCCCGGGCCCCGCGTTACCTGCCCCTGCACGGCGTCGTCGCTGGCCTCCTGCTCGGAGGAGAAGCTCTCGTACTCCTCCTCGGAGTAGTTATCTGCGGGGTGAGCAGACGGAAGGGCGGGCGCCTCGACATTCCGGCCGGTGTCCCAGCAACAAGGTGGCGCCCCACTGACAGCCCCCCACCCCCGGCCTGCAGGGGAGCCACGAGGACGCAGCCCCGCACACGGCAGGTGGACCGTCGAGGGGGGAGGGGCTGCGCTTTGTAGCTGCCACGTGCCTCCGCCCCCCACCGTGGCCCCCAGCCCTTCTGCCCATCACAGGGTTCAAACTGGATCTCCTGCTCGACTAGGTCCCCACTGGCCCACCCTCACCTCAGGGGAGACGGGGACCCCAACTGCGACGGAGGTGACAGCCCACACCATGACCGTGCCAGACCGTGGAAGGTACCGTGGTCGACCCCATGACCTGCTTCCTGACCGTGTCCCAGTGTGAAGGCAGGGCTGACACGCCCGCAGCCCAGAGAGTAGCCGCAGACCCTCACATCCCCTCCCCAACCTCTCAAGCCCACGGGCCAGCGGCCAGGAGGCGGCATCCGTGACAGAAACGCTGCCTGCAGCTGCACTCACCGGTGGACTTGGCCTTGGGGCCGGCCTGCATGGTGCTGTCCTCGTGGTCGATAGGCTGGCTGGACAGGGAGAAGATCCAGATCTCAGCCACCTTGACCGCGGCCTCCTTGATGTTGCTGCAAAGGCTCAGCACCTGGCCGCCCTCGGAGGGGTGCTGCATCACCTGTGGGCAGGGCGCGGTTCTAGAGGCCTCAGCAGCCTCACCCTGCAGGGGGCCACACACTGGGGGTCGGGTGGGCTTTCCTCTGGCGGTGACGACAGGGGATGCACTCCGCAGGGCAAGCACAGCGGCAGGGGGCGGTGCAGGAGGACACGAGGACAGGGGGCCAGCGGACGGGCCAAGAGAGGAGACACGGGAGCAGGGTGGACGGGCTGGGAGGGAGCACACCGGGCCAGGCTGGGAGGTCAGCCAGGCCCAGCCCCTAAGGACCAGAGGCCATCAGGGACGAGGGTCGGCGGCAGCGAGCAGTGTGTGAAGCCACGAAGGGGCCAGTTCAGACACAGCCACCGACTCTCGGGACTCAACCCCAGGAACCCGTGTCCCTGGGGGACCGAGGAGAACCGGGCCCCCAGCGCAAGCCAGGGCTCTGGTGCCGCGGAGCTGACACGCACCAGGTTTGGCCCACCAGGATGATGAGGCCCTGCGGCCGTTCTGATCGTGAGAGAATCAAATAAACTGGGGAGAGCGGCAGAGCCCCCCTGCGCCCCCCGCCCGGCGCCGGCCTGAGCCCCACGCTGGTCCCAGACGCCCAAGCCATTCACCTTGATGGGGTCTCGTCATGATAACCCAGCGAATGCGTGCCTCTGCGTTTTAGAAGCTGCCTTTTGGGTCATTTGATCACATCTAGATGCTGGGGTTTTATGGACCAGATTCTTTTTTAATTTGGGGGGCTTAGTTGGGGGGCCAACTCCTTAGTCAAGTAAGAAAGTAAGAATTTTGAGAAAAGTAACATCGCCTATCACCATCAGTGAAAAAGCCAAGGTAAAAAAGGTGAGCTGGCAGCCCCTCTGACCCACACCAGCATGTGTCCACCCACCCCAGGGAGCCCCCGTCCCGCCGAGCAGGACGTCCAGGAGGGACAGCGTGGGGCAAGGGCGCCTGGAGGGATGCCCTCCTGGGGGGGCACAGGAGGGAGGTCTGGCCGCCGCCCAGCCACCCTGACCTCGGCCATGTTGATGGAGCCAGCCGCCAGCGTTTTGTAGCCCAGGATCGTCCGGTTCTTGTACCGCTTTCTTCGCTGCAACATGATCTGAAGCTTGTTGCCTTCTCTTTTCAAGAAGTGGGGGTACTGCGGGAGAAGGAGCGGGGGTCACAGCGATGAAGGCAGCCACGCCCACCGACACCCACGAGGTCTCACGCACCCAAGCCCCAGGGTTCCCTCCCTGCTGGTCATCAAGGGCCTCGGTCACCAGGAACAGCCCCTGGTGGCAGATGTGTGCCACACGGCCAGGCCCTCGGGAGGGGCCTGTGCATCTGTGGACATGTAGTAACTGCTCATTGGTGCTTCCGCCTGCCAGCGGGCGGTGCCCACCCAGCACTCCAGGTCCAGGATGCCAGCGCCTGCTCATGGGACCGCAGGGCTCTTACATACTGCAGAGCTCGTGTGCACACAGCAGACGTGCACGTTTCCTCAAGGTTCACAAATAAAAACCTCCTTTAAAAGCTGGGGCACGATGGGACTGCCCTCCACCTTGACTGCGGTGGTGGTTACATACCTGTGCACCACGAAGCCGTAAACTTAAAAACAGTGAACTGTACACTTTGGAAATTATACTCAGTAAACCTGACTCCCGGGGAGTTCTCTGGTGGTCCAGTGGTTAAGATCCCCGCCTTCCACTGCAGGGGGTGTGGGTTTGGCCGGGGAACTAAGATCCCACATACCTCGGGGCATGGCCAAAAAATAAAAATAATAAAAACCCCCAAAAGCTGCTGTGGGTCTGGGCTCCGGCGGAGCCAGGCACAGCCCGGTGAGGTGGTCTTGGGGGAGGGCAGAGGCGGACTGGCAGGGTTCTCACAGACTCGCTAAAGTGCGGCCCTGTCTTCTACACTCACAGGGAGAATGGAGGAGTTTAATGTATCGGAAAAGCACTGATACTAAATACAGCAAGTGTATTCAGCCAGAACTACACCCTCGGAATTTAAATAATGCAGATCTTAATTATGCAAAGAGAAGCGGGGGGTGGGGGATGAAGAGCCTGGGGGGTGGGGAGGGCCGGTCTACTCACGCCCCCCCACCCAGGGGGCCCGCTGCTTCACACGGTGGGGGGTCCCGGTCTAAACAGCCCACACTCACTGCCAGCACACCCCAAAATAATACTCCCGAGGGGTTTGAACTTGCGACACCGAGTTTCCATAGGTTCCTCCCCATCTTTCTTTTTCTGTTTTTAAACAATGTTGTTTTTTTGAGTGGCTTCCCTTAGCCCCCGCTCCCCCATCTTTTCTAAACACAGGAATGAGGCGACCTAAACCGATCATCTGAGTTTTGGCCTCACTACGTTCTCTTCATCATGGGAATGCGACGAGAGACTCGACCTAATAAGCAAGCACATTTCTAACCTTGGAGAGTGAGCCCTGTGGGAGAGGGGACCTCTGTGGCCACAGGGGCTGCGGGAAGGGTGAGGGTGGGGGGGTCCCCCTGGAGGCCCACCTGCAGGGAGAACGTCAGCGCCAGGTCAGTTTCCACTTGTCCACTGGGGGGCAGCACGATCTCGTGGGACCGCAGGATCCGCTTGGAGCCCTGGGACAGAACAAGACACCTCCTAATTCAGAAGGCATCTTAAAATGAAACAGCGAAGATGTCGGCTTGTCAGTTCTCTTCAGACTGTCAGGCAAAGACCCGCAGATGGTGGGGGTGAGGCCTGAGCGCGTGTGATTCCCAAAGGCCCCGAGGGGAGGTTTATCCAGAGCCTTAAAAGAGCCCATATCCTCTGACCCCCAAGTCCTCCTCCCAGAAGCCACACGCTCCTGGGAAAGCAGAACGGTGAGGCGTGACTGCCCCCCTCCCCACTGAGAGCAGAATGGGTGCAAAGGTCAGTAATTAAAGCCCAGCGGCACCGTCACAAGGACAGAGAGAGCAGTACAAGCCTAGAACTAGATTCAGAAAACAGACAGACACAGGTAAAAACAAACTTAGTGTGTAATAAGGAGCCTTCAGGTCGGCAAGAAAAGCTAATCACTAAATGGCTGTGATACATGGGTGGTGAATCATCTGTATAAAACACACAGGTCCTGGGGGCTTTCTGGTGGTGCAGTGGTTAAGAATCCGCCTGCCGATGCAGGGGACACGGGTTCTAGCCCTGGTCCGGGAAGATCCTACATGCTGCGGAGCAACTGAGCCCATGCGCCACAACTACTGAGCCTGCACTCTAGAGCCCGCGAGCCACAACTACTGAGCCCACGCGCCACAGCTACTGAAGCCCACATGCCTAGAGCCTGTGCTCCACAACAAGAGAAGCCACCGCAATGAGAAGCCCACGCACTGCAACAAAGAGTAGCCCCCGCTCGCCGCAACTAGAGAAAGCCCGTGCGCAGCGACAAAGACCCAACACGGCCAAAAATCAATCAATCAATTAATTAATTAAAAAAATAATTAAAAAACAAACAACCCCCCCCACGGGTCCCAACCTCAAACCTCGTACCAAAATAAGTTCCAGATGGATTAAAGATGTTCATGATTGTTTTAAAACTAGGTCTCCCAACATGGACAAGCCGTGGAGATGTTACACTAAGTGCAGGAAGCCAGACACAGCAGGACAAACCCTGTGAGCCCACGTCCAGGGGGCCCCACGAGGAGCCAGATTCACAGAGTCAGGCCAGAGAGCAGAGGTTACCACACGGCTGACGAGGCCAGGGGTGGCCTCGGGAGCCCCCAAGGCGTCTCACCAAGATGAGGGGTGCAGAGGAATGGGTGACAGTGGGAGTGGGGTGTGGGTCCAGGACAAAGACCGTGTGAGCTGACAGGAGTGACGGGGAGGGGCGTGGGCACCAGTGTGGGGTGGCTGAGCGGCTGAGAGGAAGCCTTGCTGGAGACCCTGCCCTCTGCACGCACGCGGCGTTGGTGCCGAGGCCGTGATGCCCGCAGCTACTCCCAGCACGGGGTGCGCCGAGGGGCCCTCCTGCCAGTCCTCCCCCAGCCCTAGCTCTCCCGGGGACAGGCTCCCCGTGTGCGGTCTGGCGCTCGCCCCACCCCCTGGCCTGTCCCCCTCTGTCCCTCACAGCCGTTTCCCCCCAGTTTCCTGCACATCTGATCCCATCCAGGTCAGGACCTGAACTGACGGGCCCGTGCCCGGGCAAGGAGGACCCATGCGCAGACGGGCGAGGGGGCAGCAGTGGACACACGTGTGGAGACTCGGGTCAGCGGGGGAGGCCGGCTCGTCTGCTTCCTCTGGGAGCCAGGACACAGGGGCCTGGGGGTGGGGGGTGTGAAAGGCAGGTGACCCAGGTAGGAGCGGATGCCCCAGGAGAAGCAGGCAAAGAGCTGAGTGTCTGCCAACTGGGGGCGGGGGGCGAGGCGACAGGGGCACTCGGGCGAGCTGGAGGAGTGGGGGGCTCCGAGGGGCCCGGGACCCTGACCAGAGGCTGAGTTCTCGGTAATGACGGGGTCCAGGGCAGGACCGCAGAGACGGGCAGCCGGAGGAACGGGGCCAGAGTGCAGGGGGGCCGGTCGTGTCAGAGGTCAACAGTGCCGGTTTCAGAGGCCAAGGATGGGTAAACCAGCTTGTTCTGAGGACCCGGAGCGCCATTGACTCCTCCCGAGCCAGGAGGCCCAGAGCATGGCCGGCGGGGCTGGTTCTCGAGTGGGCATCTTCCCACGTCCCAGGTGTGCAGCCGGGCACGGCCTGCTTCACGCTGAGAGCGGCAGCCCCGTCGGTGGGGAAGAGTGCTTCTTCGGGTCTTTGTTCAACAATGTACTGCTTTTCTGGTGACAGCAAATGACCGGGAAGGGCGGGCCTCATGCCTGCTGGGCTCCAACCTGAGCTCCCAGTTTGGAGGAAAGCCTGGCCCCGAGGCCCACGAGCTGCTCCTGAAAGTCCGGCCAGGAAGCCCTGGTGAGCCTCACGAGGAGCCACAGGCCAGGTCCAGAGCACCCACGCCAGCCGCAAGCTTGGGCTCCAGCAGCCTGGGGCTGGGGGAGAAGCAGGACCCCCGTCCTGTGTGGTGCCAACGGTCTGGGGGTAACAGGACAGGCCTCCGTACCCACTGTGCCCCAGCCAAGGGGCCGAACCCAGGACATCCGCACTTCCAGGAGCTGCCACACAAAGCCACGTGTGAGCAGTGCTGGGGGAGGGAGGGCCCTGCCGAGGTGGGCCCGACACACGGCCACAGCTGCAGGGGACGGCTGCAAAGGGCTGCACGAGGTATAGCCCAGGCCTAAGACCCACGTCCCACCTCCGGGGCCACCAAAAGGCCACGGCAGCTCGCACGGCTAACGGGGCCCTCCTCCAGGGCTGCTGGGGAAGGGGGCGCTGAGTGCTGGGGCAGTTGGGTCCCCCTGAAACACCAACACTTGTTCAAAGGCAGAAAGGACCTGTGAGGCCCAAGGGACGTGGAGTATTATGGCCTGGGAGCGAGAGGTGAGCACGGCCAGGCTGGGCCCGGGTGGAGGGCTGGTGGGTGAGGGACACGCAGTGCAGGGGGGGGTGAGCGGGGAGCAGGGAGGGTCTGTCCCAGCTTCTGCATGGGGCCCGTCTGCAGGTGAGCTCAGCACGCTTGCTTTCCCCCTCATCCCGTGACCCTGGTGGCCTGCCCTTTGCTGTGCCTGGGAGCGTGGGGCCTCCTGCACAGGCAAGGGTCCAGCTGCTGGTGCGGCTGTGCCCCTCTCATTTCCTGGGCAACACAGGCATCCTCATGGCCCCAGGTCAGTGACACAGGCAGACCCTCACCTGCATCTTCACAGCAATCACCACCGAGATGAGCTCCTTCTCCAGCTCCTTGAAGACCACCAGCTTCTTCAAGGTCAGGCTGCACAACCTGCAAAGGGCACAGACGGGCTCAGCAGTGACCGTGCACTCCGACGCCTTCTCATGCTCCAGGAAGGCCCCAAACCGCAGCAGCCCCAGCCTCCGCTGGACCGCGGGCTCTCTGACCCCAGCACCTCGGTCACTCATGGAGACTGGCCCTCACGTATCCCAGGAGCCCTTGCCCAGGCCCGGCCAGGCTGGGAGCCATCTTCGGGGTCCCTGCACGTAGGGGGCACCCATCAGCACCCCCAGACTGTTGGACCAAGCTCCCCTCCGCAGAGGATCTCCCTCTGGTGAAGGTGGCCTGGGTGGGTCCACGGGCGGGCAGACAGGAAACCTGAGACCACAAAGCCCAGAAGCCCCCAGGGACCAGGGTACCAGTGCTTGGGAATCCCACTCCCAGCTGCCAGAGCACAGGCCTCCCAGGGACCCTGCCCTCAGGGTCCACTCGAGGCCCTTCCCCCCTCCTCTCCAGGGTCCTGCCCACCCACATGGCCCCACCCATCCCACAGGCCCCACCCACCCCAGCTGGGCTTCACCTCAGCCTGTTTCCCTGGAGACGGTCACCTGCCCTCCACGGAGCCCAGAGGGGCCAGGAGACACACACCAGGGCTTCCCAGGCAGGGGATGCCCCTTATCTGACGCCTGCAGGTTGGAGACAGACACAGTGCGCCCCTGATAGTCCCTGACACACAGCAGTGAAGCAGGGGAGCCCAGCAGGACCCCTCTCATGGCGGGGCCACTCTCACAGCTCAGTCCCTCTACCACGGGGGCTGCTCTGATTCTGCAGGGCCAGGGAAAAAGCTAGAGAAGGAGACGGATGAAAGCAGTTAACGTTCACCAGGACAGACCACATCCTGGGCCGTAAAACAATGCTTCACACGCACTAACTAAAAGAACCAGAATCACATAACGTATGTTCTCTGACGAAAATGGAGTTAGCTAGAAATCAGCAGTAGAAGGACAGCTGGAAAACACCAGCTACTTGGGAAATTCAACCACACACTGCTAAATCACCAACAGGACAAAGAGGAAGCCCGGAAGGACATTAGATGTATTTTGTGTGGAATGAAAGTGAAAAACAACGTGTCAAGAATTGAGGAATGCAGCTAAAGCAGTATTGAGAGGAGAATTCACAGCATTAAATGCTTATATTAGAAAAGAAAGACATTCTTAACTATACAATCTAAGCTTTACCTTAAGACACCAGGAAAAGAGCAAATTAAACCCAAAGTGAGAAGGCAGGAAATGAGGATAAAAAAGCAGAACAATGAAGTTGAAGATAAAGAAACAATTAGAAAAAATAAAACCAAATTCTGGTTCTTTGGGAAGGGTAATACAATTGACAAAAACTCCAGCCACACAAAGGAAAAAAGGGAGAGAGAAGGCAAAAATGACCCATAACAGGAATCAAAGAAGGAACATCACTACAGAGCTCACAGACATGGAACAGCATGATTAGGGATACTACAGATAACTCAATGCACACAAATCTGAGAACGGAAATTACATGTACCAAGTCCCTGAAAGCTACAAACTGCCCAAACTCACCAGGATGAACAACAGCCTGATCTATTAAAGAAGTTGAATTAATAGTTAAACGCTTCTGAAAAAGAAAACTCCAGGTGAGTTTAACCAGATATTAAAAGAAGAAATAACACCAATTCTACAAAATATCTTCCAGAAAACAAAAGAGGAAAGAATACTTCTCAAATCGTCTTATGAGGTTAGCCAGTACCCTGATACCAGCACCAACATCAGACAAAAACAGTACAAAAAAGGAAACTACAGACCAGTATTCCTTTCTGAACACACGTGTAAAAATCTTCAACAAAATATTAGCAAACTGAATCCAGACATATATAAAAGGAACAACGGATAATACACCATAACCAAAGAGGGTCTGTCCCAGGAATGCAAGGTTGGTTCAACATTTGAAATCAATGTGATACACATTAACAGACTAAATATGAAAAACCATTAAAATCTCAATCAATTCAGAAAAACTTCTGACAAATTCAATATCCATTCATGATTAAAAACTCTCAGTGAAAGAAGAATAGATGGGAATCCCCTCAATCTGATAAAGAGCATGTCCAAAGGTCCCCAGCGAACATCACGCTGGATGGTGCAAGAGAGAATACTGTCCCCTAAGATCAGGAACAAGGCAAAGCCACACCCTTTCACCACTGCAATTCAGTGGGCACGGAAGGCCCGCCCAGGGAAAGAGGGCAAGAGAAGGAAACAAAAGGCAGAAGGATAGGAAAGGGCAGAATAAAGCTCTTCTTACTTGCAGACAACACAATCATTATGTAGAACATCCCAAGGAATGCAGGGGAATGTGAAAACGAGCTCCAAGAACTCATGAGCTCAGCAAGATTGAACGACATCAGTTCAACCTATGAAAGGCAACCACGTTTCTATATACTAGTAATGAACAACTGAAGTCAGTGTTTAAAAAACCTCCCATTTACAAGACAGAAATACCTACATCTCATAAACTAAATGCACCATCTGCACGCTGGACACTCCCCACTGCTGTCACCAGGAATCAAGACGTGCCAGCCTCGTGGACGTCCATTCTCCCCAAACCAGATCTACAGGTTGAATGCAATTCCAATGAAATCCCGGCAAGACTTTTCTGTAGTTATTGGTAAGCTGACTTTTAAATTTATATGGAAGGCAAAGGAACTAGAATAATCATAATAATTTAGGAAAAAGGCAAAAATAAACAAATGGGACCTAATTAAACTTAAAAGCTTTTGCACAGCAAAGGAAACCACTGACAAAACAAAAAGACAATCTACGGAATGGGAGAAACGATGTGCAAATGATATGACCAATAAGGGGTTAATATCCAAAACATATAAACAGCTCATACCACTTAATATTGAAAAAACAACCAACCTGATTAAAAAATGAGCAGAAGACCTGAATAGATATTTTTCCAAAGAAGACATACAGATGGCCAAAGACACATGAAAAGATGCTCAACATCACTAATCATCAAGGAAATGCAAATCTAAAACCACAATGAGGTATCACCTCACACCTGTCAGAATGGCCATCATCAAAAAGTCTACAGATAACAAATGCCAGAAAGGATGTGGAGAAAAGGGAACCCTCGTACATTGTTGGTGGGAATGTAAATTGGTGAAGCCACTAAGGAAAACAGTATGGAGGTTCCTCAAAAAACTAAAAATAGAGTTACCAAATAACCCAGCAATTCCACTGCTGGGCATATATCGGGTTAGAGACAAAAATACTAATTTGAAAAGATACGTGCATCCCAATGTTCACAGCAGCACTGTTTATAATTGCCAAGGCATGGAAGCAATCTAGGTGTCCGTTCAGAGATGAAAGGATAAAGAAGACATGGCAGGTATGTATGTATACGTGTGTATACATATATATGTGCATATATATATAATGGAATATTACTCGGCCATAAAAAAAGAATGAAATTCTGCCATTTACAACATGGGTGGACCTAGAAATAAGTCAGGCAGAGAAAGACAAAATACTCTATCACTTATATGTGGAATCTAAAAAATAAAATAAATGAATGCATATAACAGAAACAGACTCAAATATAGAGAACTAGTGGTTACCAGTGGGGAGAGGGAAGGCGGGAGGGGAGAGATAGGTATAGGGGAATGAGGTACAAACTACCATGTATAAAATAAGCTACAAGGATGTATTGTACAGCACAGAGAATATAGCCACTATTTACAGTCACTTTAAATGGAGTATAATCTGTGAAACTATTGAGTCACTATGCTGAAACTAATATAATATCGTAAATCAACTACACTTCGATAGAAAAAAATAATGACTTTGAAAAAGGAGAACAAAGTAAGCTGGGCACCTCTCACTGACATCAAGACTTGCTATAAACCGAAAGTCATCAAGACAGAGTGCTGTTGACACAGGAAAGGCGTATAGATCAACAGAATAGAAAAAGAAAGTCCGATAAATTGGATGTCATCAAAATTTAAAACTTTGCTCTGCGAAAAACACTATTAAGAAAATGAGAAGACAAGCTAGGAGTGGGAGAAAATATTTGCAAATCACATATTTAACAAAGGACTTTATCCAGAGCATACAAAGAACTCTCAAATCTCAATAATATGAAAATAAACAACCCAATAAAAATGGGCAAAAGATTTCAACAGACTCTTCACCAAAAAAGACATATGGGCAATAAATAAGCACATGAAAAGATGCTCAACATTATTAGCTATTAGGAAAATGCAAATTAAAGCCAGAGCTAGATACCACACACCTATTACAAAGGCGGAAACAAGATCCAAAGGCCCAGTGCTGGCGAGCCGGCGGAGAGGGGGGCCGTGACCCTGCAGGTGGAGCATCAGCTCCCAGGACCCCCAAGCCCACTCCTGGGAATCCACCCAAAGACTCGGACACGAACATTCACAGCAGCTGAGCTCACATTCGCCCCAAACTGGAAACCCAGACATCCCTCAAAGCCGTCAGGCCATCCACACCAGGGAGTGCTGCTGGGGGACCGGAGGACCGAGCCCCGCCACGTGCACACGCATGCAGGGGCGCACACGCACGCTGCAGGAGAGAAGCCAGAGTCCA
The DNA here is from genome assembly GCF_964341445.2 of Mesoplodon mirus. Taxonomy (NCBI): domain Eukaryota; kingdom Metazoa; phylum Chordata; class Mammalia; order Artiodactyla; family Ziphiidae; genus Mesoplodon; species Mesoplodon mirus. Next base: position 188,664,264 of record NC_138979.1, on the reverse strand, counting down.
GAGGTCACGCCCTGCATCTTCGCCCACCTATGTACCTTCTGGGGGAGGCGGTGGAGGGCACAGGGCGGAGAGTGGAGCAGGGGCCCCGAGGTTCGGTCTAGGGCGTCCTACCCTAGGGGTGACAGGGCTCAGAGCTGCAGACAAAAAAGCAGGCAGGGTTGAATTTTACTGCATATACGGTTTTTGTTTTTTGAATTAATTTATTTTATTATTTATTTTTGGTTGCATCGGGTCTTTGTTGCTGCACGCGGGCTTTCTCTAGTTGCGGCAAGCGGGGGCTACTCTTTGTTGTGGAGCACGGGCCCAAGGCGCGCGGGCTTCGGTAGTTGTGGCTCACAGGCTCTAGAGCGCAGGCTCAGTAGTTGTGGCGCACGGGCTTAGTTGCTCAGTGGCATGTGGGATCTTCCCGGACCAGGGCACGAACCCGTGTCCCCTGCATCGGCAGGTGGACTCTCAACCACTGCGCCACCAGGGAAGTACCTGCATGTACGTTTTTAAAGTACCTTTTCAAAAGTTAGAAAAACCTAGAAGACCTAAAGGATGTATCAACCAACTGCCAAACGGGGGCCTTATTTGGATCCTGCTCTGAATCAATTAATCGTTAAAAAATACTCTCCAGTCCTTATTTGGGGGTGAGGGTCTCAGGGTCTCGATCTCTTCTTTTCAAGGCTTTCACAACCCCCGTTTCTAGAAGCTGACATCCCTCACGACGTGTCTGGCTGGGGACGGGGTGAGTCCAGCGTCCAGAGTCCACAGCGCAGAGGGGACCATCCAGGAAGAAGAGCTGGGTGCCCACGAGGACATGGCGGTGAAGAAACCGCTCGGCCCGTGGGCCCGCAGGGAGCCTGTCTCCACCCCGGACGGACTCACTTCGGAGGCTCGCCTGCCGGGTGCCTGACCCCTACAGCCGTGTGGGATTTCTTGGGGGGGGTGTGTGTGTTCTACGTATGTTCACGCTGGTACAGCCGTGTGGGATTTCTTGGGGTGTGTGTGTGTTCTACGTATGTGCACGCTGGTACAGCCGTGTGGGATTTCTTGGGGGTGTGTGTGTTCTACGTATGTTCACGCTGGTACAGCCGTGTGGGATTTCCTGGGGTGTGTGTGTGTGTTCTACGTATGTTCACGCTGGTACAGCCGTGTGGGATTTCTTGGGGGGGGGTGTGTTCTACGTATGTTCACGCTGGTACAGCCACGTGGGATTTCTTGGGGGGGGGTGTGTTCTACGTATGTTCACGCTGGTACAGCCGTGTGGGATTTCTTGGGGGTGTGTGTGTTCTACGTATGTTCACGCTGGTACAGCCGTGTGGGATTTCTTGGGGGTGTGTGTGTTCTACGTGTGTTCACGCTGGTACAGCCGTGTGGGATTTCCTGGGGTGTGTGTGTGTTCTACATATGTTCACGATGGTACAGCCGTGTGGGATTTCCTGGGGTGTGTGTGTGTGTTCTACGTATGTTCACGCTGGTACAGCCGTGTGGGATTTCTTGGGGGTGTGTGTGTTCTACGTATGTTCACGCTGGTACAGCCGTGTGGGATTTCTGGGGGGGGGTGGGTGTGTTCTACGTATGTTCACGCTGGTACAGCCGTGTGGGATTTCTTGGGGGGGGGGTGTTCTACGTATGTTCACGCTGGTACAGCCGTGTGGGATTTCCTGGGGGGGGTGTGTGTTCTACGTATGTTCACGCTGGTACAGCCGTGTGGGATTTCCTGGGGGGGGTGTGTTCTACGTATGTTCACGCTGGTACAGCCGTGTGGGATTTCTTGGGGGGGGGGTGTGTGTTCTACGTATGTTCACGCTGGTACAGCCGTGTGGGATTTCTTGGGGGTGTGTGTGTTCTACGTATGTTCACGCTGGTACAGCCGTGTGGGATTTCTTGGGGGTGTGTGTGTTCTACGTATGTTCACGCTGGTACAGCCGTGTGGGATTTCTTGGGGTGTGTGTGTGTGTTCTACGTATGTTCACGCTGGTACAGCCGTGTGGGATTTCCTGGGGTGTGTGTGTGTTCTACGTATGTTCACGCTGGTACAGCCGTGTGGGATTTCCTGGGGGGTGGGTGTGTTCTACGTATGTTCACGCTGGTACAGCCGTGTGGGATTTCCTGGGGGGTGTGTGTGTTCTACGTATGTTCACGCTGGTACAGCCGTGTGGGATTCCTTGGGGGTGTGTGTGTTCTACGTATGTTCACACTGGTACAGCCGTGTGGGATTTCCTGGGGGGGGGTGTGTTCTACGTATGTTCACGCTGGTACAGCCGTGTGGGATTTCCTGGGGTGTGTGTGTGTTCTACGTATGTTCACGCTGGTACAGCCGTGTGGGATTTCCTGGGGGGTGGGTGTGTTCTACGTATGTTCACGCTGGTACAGCCGTGTGGGATTTCCTGGGGGGTGTGTGTGTGTTCTACGTATGTTCACGCTGGTACAGCCGTGTGGGATTCCTTGGGGGTGTGTGTGTTCTACGTATGTTCACACTGGTACAGCCGTGTGGGATTTCCTGGGGGGTGTGTGTGTTCTACGTATGTTCACGCTGGTACAGCCGTGTGGGATTTCCTGGCGGGTGGGTGTGTTCTACGTATGTTCACGCTGGTACAGCCGTGTGGGATTCCTGGGGGTGTGTGTGTTCTACGTGTGTTCACGCTGGTACAGCCGTGTGGGATTTCTTGGGGGTGGGTGTGTTCTACGTATGTTCACGCTGGTACAGCCGTGTGGGATTTCTTGGGGGTGGGTGTGTTCTACGTATGTTCACGCTGGTACAGCCGTGTGGGATTTCTTGGGGGTGGGTGTGTTCTACGTATGTTCACGCTGGTACAGCCGTGTGGGATTTCTTGGGGGTGGGTGTGTTCTACGTATGTTCACGCTGGTACAGCCGTGTGGGATTTCTTGGGGATGGGTGTGTTCTACGTATGTTCACGCTGGTACAGCCGTGTGGGATTTCCTGGGGTGTGTGTGTTCTACGTATGTTCACGCTGGTACAGCCGTGTGGGATTTCTTGGGGGTGGGTGTGTTCTACGTATGTTCACGCTGGTACAGCCGTGTGGGATTTCTTGGGGGTGGGTGTGTTCTACGTATGTTCACGCTGGTACAGCCGTGTGGGATTTCTTGGGGGTGGGTGTGTTCTACGTATGTTCACGCTGGTACAGCCGTGTGGGATTTCTTGGGGGTGGGTGTGTTCTACGTATGTTCACGCTGGTACAGCCGTGTGGGATTTCCTGGGGGGTGGGTGTTCTACGTATGTTCACGCTGGTACAGCCGTGTGGGATTTCCTGGGGGGTGTGTGTTCTACGTATGTTCACGCTGGTACAGCCGTGTGGGATTTCCTGGGGGGGTGGGTGTGTTCTACGTATGTTCACGCTGGTACAGCCGTGTGGGATTTCCTGGGGTGTGTGTGTTCTACGTATGTTCACGCTGGTACAGCCGTGTGGGATTTCTTGGGGGTGGGTGTGTTCTACGTATGTTCACGCTGGTACAGCCGTGTGGGATTTCTTGGGGGTGGGTGTGTTCTACGTATGTTCACGCTGGTGCTATTTGTGCAAACAACACTGAAAGAATCGAAAGGATCACCTGCACCCGCAACAGAATAAATGCTATGTGGGTTTTAGCCAAGGTTGGTTCTGAGAGATAGGCCTGAGGGCAGCCAGGGGCGAGATTTACTGCAGAATGCTTGGCCCTCAAGGAAACCATAAACAAGTACACTGTGAAGCCCCAACAAACAGTGATGCATCACTAAGCTGGGACCATTATTCCGTCAAACACCCTGCATGGCACTAGGTTCCGCAGTGACACACAAAGAAGCCAAGGTCATCTTACACAGTCCCCATAAAACTCCACCCCATCAGCAGGTGAAAACGCAGCCTTTCCACAGGAGGGGGCCTCGCTCACAGCCAGTGTTCTCTCTCCTCGGACTGTGTCTGCTCCGAGCAGGAGAGAGGAAAGAGCCAAGCTCCACACCTAACCCAGGGAGGCAGAATCCTGGTCTGTCTCCTAAAATAGAGAAAAGTTACAAAGACTGATGCCACAAAAGCCACCTGCCCACCACCAAGCGCTGACAAACGTTCTCCGTGCTAGCTGCAGACCTCTTGAGAGAAATAAGGCGCCCACGACCACAGACACCCACTGTGTGCGCTCCTTACCACCCCCTCCCCCCAGAGGAAGCACCAGCTGGAGGAGGGGTCTCCTCCCAGGATACAGCCGCCGTCCCCCAACTCCGGGGTCCCCGTCCTCCCTTCATAACAGGCCTCCCCCATGTTAGCTGGGCGCCTGCCTCCTGGCCAGAGACCTCAGTCCTGTCTGGGGCGGCTGGGCATGGCCACTGAGCAGCTGGGGCGGCGGAACCCGAGCAGAGGCCATGTGATCACGTTCTGTGTGGCAAGCCCTTGCTCGCTGCCTTCCCCCTAGATGCAATGGCAGGACCTAGGCAGCCACCTTGGACCCAGAAGTGGAAGCCACATGCTCAGCACGGCAGAGGGCCCAGCCAGCCCTGGACCCCTAACCCTGGGCTGTACACGAGGCAGGAATCAGCACCTTCAGGTGGCTCTGCCTTTCTGACTCCGTCACAGAGACATCGGCTGTGCTCTGGACTGCCAGGCATGTCCCATCTTCACTAAATTTGCCTGTACGCGTCAGCCTGTGTTGTTCTGTTTCTCAGGTCACATGCTAACCCCACCGAGTGTGCTACTGCAACTTGCCCTTCTCTCCCCACCTCTCATTCCTTTTTGAGAGCCGTGGGCACATCACTAGTGTGCACTCCCCATGCCCGCCGTGTACTTCCTCTCTGTACGAGCATATGGCTTCTCCATCTCCCCGTCATGGCCGTTCAGGCTGCTCCACTGATCCGACACTACACGCTCTGGCCCCATCTTTACAGGGCTGCGTGGGCACCTTCTGCCCAAGTGGGGTTACTGGGTCAGCTCCACACACTCAGAACCTGTCCAGGGTTTTTGTCAAACCGTTCTCCCAAGCTGTGGGGTTAATGTGCACTCCTGCTGGCCCAGGGGGTGTTGGTGTCCTGGGGCAGCCATAACGAATACCAGACAGGGCGGCTTAGACAACAGACATTTGTTTCTCATGGTCTGGAGGCTGGAGGTCCGGGATCGGGGTGCCTGCAGGGCTGGTTTCCTCTGGTCACGAGAAGGATCTGTTTGGGCCTCTCTCCCTGGCTGGCAGATGGCCGCCCCTCACGGCCTCCACTCTGTGCACGACCCCCAGCCCCACCCCGGCGTCTCTCTGTGCATCTAGATCTCCTCGTTTTAAGGACACCAGTCATAGTGGAGAAGGACCTGCCCTAGGGCCTCATTGTAAGCTAATCGCCTCTTTGAATACCTGTCTCCAAATACAGTCACATCCCAACGCACTGGGAGAGTCAGGGAGTCACAGCGTGAACTTGGCGGGGGCGGGACACAATTCAGCCCCTAGCACTCAACCCCCCAAACGAACAGAATCACTAGATTTGCGGGATCTCACGGTGGTTTTATCTGGTATCGCGCTGACCTCCAGGGAGGCTGCGCAACTTCTCGGGTGCTTGTTGGCCGTGAGCGATCCCATAGCCTGCCTGTCCACAACCTTTGTCCATTTTTCTATTGCACTGGCATTTCCTCACTGTCTAGGGATTCTTCCTTTATTCTAGGTGTAATCATTGGCCTATGTACATCACATCTATCATCTCCTAGCTGCAGGCTGTCACGAGTGGGTTTCCAGACAATGTTTATTTAATTAAGTGTCTTTTATGATTTATGCTTCTTGGATAATATATTCGTTCATTTCACACCCCTCCTCCCAATTTTTTTTCTCTTTTCACTGAGGTCACTAATCTATGTGGAGCTGTTCTGTGTATGGTGTGAGGTAGGGACCTGATTTTATTATTTTCTACATGGATGCCCATCTGTCCCCCAACCACTTCTAAAAGAATACATCCCTTCCTTATGGATAAAGAAAGCTGTTTCTGAAGCAGGCTGCATTTGTGTGTCTGTGTCCTGCTCTACGTCCCACAGGTCAATCTGTCCATACTTCTGACAATTGCATATTGTTTTCATCAGTACAGCTTATTTAAATAAACATGCATCTGCTAAGGAAAACACTCCCTAAACACAAGCATACTTCATTTTTCTTTAAAGTTGCTTGTCTGTTTCATATAAACTTCATAATTTGCTTGCCAAGTTCAATTCCTTCATGGAATTTTACAGAATTGAATTGCATTTAGGGAGAAGTGACATCTTCAGGTCGCCAGGGAGCCTCAGCACCTCCTTACTCAGGTGTTTTATGTCCTTGAGTAAGCGGTGAGGCGGTTCTCTGGCCAAAGTCATTAATGCCCTTTGGCCAATGATTCCTAGATAAGCTACCAGCTGCTTTTCTGAATAACACCGTTTTTCTTATTTTCAAATGGAAACACTGCAGGTGTTTCAACACTATTGATTCTGTGTGCTGACCTTGTATCAGTCAACCTTCCAGAACTGTTAGTGGTTCTAACAGCTTGTATGCGCTCTTGTATCGTCCATTTGAACAACAATGCCATCGGCAAATGGTAGTTGTGTTTCTTTCAACCCATTCCTATCTACTTTTCGTGTCTTGTTGCACTGCCCGGTACCTCAAGGATAATAGCAGTTACCTTTCTTCTTGGTTTTAGAGGTAATACTTCTAGCGTTTAAGAATGATGTGTGTACAGCAGCGAAGTCCAGTCACCTTTCTGCAGTGATAGAAATGTTCTATAGCTGCACTCTCTAATGTGGTAACCAGTAGCCAGCAGTTGAAATATGGCTGGTGCTAGTGCAGAAGTGAATTATACCTTTTAATGGATAAATGGATTAATGAATAGCCAAATGTAGACTAATACATTGGATAGAGCAGGTCTGTAGATTTTTAGTAGGTGCCCTGTAACAGGTTAAAGTTCCTGTTTATTTCTATATCCCTAAGAACGTCTCTTAAATTTCATCAATGTTTTTTCTGGATAGATAATATGATTTTTCTCTTTCACTCTGAATGTGATAAAAATAATAAATAGTCTAATGTTAATTATCTTGAGATAATTCCTATTTCATAAAATGCTTTTGCAATTTTATACCTTGTCGGGATTTTTTTTGGGGGGGTCAACATTTTCTTTAGGATTTTCACGTCTATGTCCATGAGGTCAACCCTACCCTTGTGCTGCCTCTAGGAGTTTTGATGACTCTACTGCCCTCAGGAAATTGACAGCTTTGCCTCTTTTTAAACATCTTTTCAATCTCTGGAACATGTCATAACGAGACAGTGTTTATTTCTTGAACATTTGGTAAAATTCACAAATAAAACCATCTGGTGCTCTTTGGGGAAGAGAGGAGGTTTTGATGTAACTGGTCTCTACACATTTTCTATTTTACTACATCAATTACTAAGTAATTCATATTTTTTCTAGAAAAGCATCATACTTATTTTTCATATTTATTGACATTGTTTAGTGTTCTTCGACTGGGTCACTTCGTTCCAAAATTGTTTATGTGTGTGCTTTCTCTTTTGATCACTTTTGCCAAAGTTTGCTACATTATTAGTCTTTCCAAGCAGTTGACTTCTGGCTTTTGTTAATATTTCATATTGTTTTCTTATTTCATTAAGCTTGCTCTGTTACCTCCATTCCTCTATTTTTTTCTAAGATTTGCCCTGTTCTTTACATAACTTGAGTTGGATGATGCTGTGATTGAAGGCTCAGTCTCTCATTCTCTAACACTTGCACTTAAAGAGGCGTCTCAGTGTTCAGAATCGACACCCACGCATGACACCAACGTGGGTTTTTGACAGCACGTGGTGGTCCACTATCCTCCTCACAGGGGCAGCCTCCCTGCCACTCCAGGGTTCCCTAACCCCAGGGAGGGTGGTCCCAAGCCCTCCACCTAGTGCCCCGGTTTCACAAGCCCCCCACAGACGTGCTTCTGAGGCCCCCCAGCCACCCCCAGGCACGTCCCTGGCTCCGCCCTGGCCCAGGTCCCTCTTTATCCAGATGAATCCCACCTGGGGATTTCCCCTTCCTTTGTTTGAGCATGCACACACAGCAAAGAACTGTTTCTACTCTGTCTTTCCATGTTTGGTGGCCTCTTCAAAGCAGCTGGTCTCGCTTTGTGTGAGTGTGGACGGACAGTGTGCCCCCGCTTCCTGCAGCACCTCATTAGGATGTCCAGCCACAGGTCATCCTCGGTGGGGGGAGGAGCCACTAGGACTGGGGCATCACCTTAAAGACGGGTGTGAAAGATGCCTCTGCCCTTGGGAGGGGAATGCCCCCGAGTGGGTGTGGGAGGGACCCTGATGCACACTTCAGTCCTCAGGGTCTCTGGTTCTTGTGGTGCGGGAAGAGCTGGGCCTACAGGATGGAGCGACCCAGGGGACAACCGCGCACTTGCAAAGCAGAGACTGAGGCGTGCCCGCGGAAGTCGGCTGTGAGGGTCAGCAGAGCTGCGGCGCCGCCCACAGCCCAGGGCAACTAGACACCCAGGCTGGGCTGTGATCCGGCTGAAGGCAGCTGCGGCCCTCTCAGAGCCACCTCCTGCTACCAGGTGGGTCCCAGGAGGTGGGGCCGAGCCCACGCTGCCGGGTCTCTGTCCCTCCGGGTGACACCTGGGGCTGGGGCTTCCGTGTGCTCTCAGGTCAGTGGGCCCCATGGGCCCTGACAGGATGGGCGCCTGGCCACCGCACAGTGCCCGCCCCTGCCCGCAAGGCGGGCAGGTCTCCCGGGGCTGGTCCTCGGTCTGCCAAGGTGCTGGACAGAGTCTGGAGGAAAAGGGAGGTGCCAGCAGGGTGGTGGGGCAAGGAGGGAGAGAAGAGGAAGGGAGCGGGGAGATGGCACCCTGGGGGAGCGCTGGCCACATCCTCCCTGGGGTTGACCTGAAGAGGCAGACTCTTAGGGGGACCTGGCAGCACAGGGTGCTGGGCCTGGGCCCCGGAGGGCAGGGGTCACAATGGAGCATGGGGTCAGGGCTAGGGGTGAATGGACACAGGCCCTGGGACAGAAGGCGGGCATGGGGGACGGGGACAGGAAGATGAGCAGCGCACCCTGGGAGCGGGAGAGCGGGCGCAACAGGGACCTCCCCTGTGTGTGGGGGGGTCATTCAACAAGGCCCACCTGAGCACACGCTACCCGGGGGAGCAGGGGCACGGGCTCTACTGTGGGGTCAGGCTATGCTGGGACACCGAGGTCAGGGAAGGCGTGCTGGGGGGGTGAGGAGGAGCCCCCGTATCCCGACACCCCTGGATTTTGTGAGTGACGAAACAAGTGACATTTCAGAAAGTTCACGGAAAGCTGGTTTTGCAGATGTTTTTATACACAGGCTCGCATTGACAGGAAGGTCTCACGATTAATGCCCCCCAGGGGCCGGGGGGGGGCCGGTCTTCCCAGGCCCCCCAGTCGCCACGCAGTGGAGGGTGCTGAGGGTCCCCCAAGGCCCCGCTCCCTGCTGCTGCCCCAGGAAAGCTGGCCAGCACCTGCGTCCAGCCCCAGAAAAAAGACCTCAGCCCACTCAGCTCCGGAGCCTGGGTTCCAAGTGGTGGGGGCAGGGCCTCGGGGGGGTGGGGTGGCGGGGAGACGAGGCTGCAAAGAGCACAAAGCCTCCGATTCCTCTTTGGGAGACTGACCACCCCCACGTCCCGTGTGGGATGCAAACCAGAGATGGGAGCCTGCGGCCCCGCTGCCCCGGAGCACTGGTGTCCCAGAGGAGCAGGGCAGTGTCTCCTTTAATCCAAATCACCGGAGCGTCATTCAGCTGCGGGGAGGGGAGGGCAGTGGCAGGCGGCAGGTGGCAGGTGGGGACTGGCTCCCCGATGGCGGAACGCCACAGGGTCCCCAGGGCCCCACGTGGGCCAGGAGCAGGGCTAGGGCAGTCCCCACCGGGGGACTCAGCAGACCTTGGGGTCTGGAGACGGCTCCCCACCTAAGCAGGACCCCAGGCGGGTGGGCCCCTGAGCCCCTCCCTGGGTCCCTGGCTGGAGTCCAGCCAGGCAGCATGAGGGTCGGCGCTGGTGAGCCCCGAGGCGTCCGGCTCTAAGTTTTCCCCACCCTGGGAGAGTGTACCTGCTACAGCCATGTTTGGGGGAACAGTCTTGCAATGCTACCTCTCTCCTTTTCTATTGCAGTAAAATGTATACAACATGAAATTTACCACCTTCAAGGAACCAGTCCAGGGGCGTCAGGCACATTCACACGGTTGTGCCACCATCACCACGTTCCGTAACTCTTTTCATTTTGTAAAACTGAAACTCTGTCCCCATTCAACACTCACTCCCCTCCCGTCCCCCAGCCCGCGGCCCTACCTCCCATCCTACTTCCTGTCTATGAATCCGACTGCTCTAGGGACCTCATACGCGTGGATCACACATGATTTGTCCTTCTGTGACTGGCCCATGTCACTCAGCATGTCCCTCCAAGATGCAGCCTGTGTCAGGACCCCTTTGTTTTCAAGGCTGGGTCATCGTCACCATATGGACTAAGCACAGTCTCAGCTCATGTGAATTGTGCTACTAGGAACACGGCGGGGCGGGGGGAAGGAATATCTCTTGGAGACCCTGCTTTCAATTCCTTCAGGATACTCACCCAGACGTGGGATTGCTGGGTCCGGGGGCAGTTCTAGCCACTGTTTTACACAGGAGATGCACCAGTTTACATTCCCTCCAACAGTGCACAAGGCTTGGTTTTAACTTCTGATTAAAAACCTCTGCTACAGTGGTTAAGACTCCACTCCTCCAATGCAGGGGACACTGGTTCCGTTCCTGGTCGGGGAACTAAGATCCCACATGCCACAAGGTGCGGCCAAGAAGAGAAAAACAAAAACAAACAAACGAAAACCTTTGCTAAGTGGGGCTCTTCCTCAACTGGGCTCCCCAACCCTAAGAGGAAGGCAAGGCTGTCTCACCCAACTGCTCCGGGCCCACCAAGAGTGCGGGGGCCGCACAGCGGGACCTCACCCCCTCCCTTGCTCACCCCCCTCAGGACGGAAGCGACAGGACCAGTCAGAAGCAAAGACATCTGAGGAGGGGACTGTCCCCGCCTGGGCCCACTGCCTGCCGCCGAGGGAGGCTCTGCGCGCTCTGGCAGGGCAGCGACCTTCACGCGTGGCCTGCGGAGGGCACCTCTCGGCCGCCCTGTGGACAGAGTGGACAGGGCCCAGGGCCCAGGGCAGTGGGAGGACCGGCGCCGGGTGGGGGCTCCTTCCTGAAATAGCGCCCGTCACTGAGCTGCCGGGGCTCCCGCAGGATCTCTTCTGACACCTCTGTCCACCTCTGTCCACCTCCGTCCACCTCTGTCCACCTCCGTCCACCTCTGTCCGCCCCTGTTTCCGCTCTGCTCCCCGCGACAGCTGCTCAGCTGGCATTTGGCTCCTGTGCCGAGCCCGTCCGCGTCTGCCGTCCAGCTGGGTGTTCCGGAACGTTCTTTCACCGGAGCCTCCTGTCCCCGCCCCACGGGTGCGGGGCTGTGCTGTGGTGGATGCTTCCTGCTGACCATCACTCTGTCGGACCTGGCTGCCGGTGTCTGCTCGCATCCAGAGTGGGCACGAGGAGGGCTCCGGGCTCTGGGCTCCGCCCCGGAGTCTGTGCCTCCGCCCTTTGGAGAACCTGAGGTCTGGGCCTGTCCTTGGCGTTCCCTGCAGTGGGCCCGACCTGGTGGACCTGGGCTCCCGCCTGTCCTCCTCCTCCTCCTGGGCCTCCTCCCAGGTCTCTGGCCACTCCTGGTCTTGCTGGCTTCAGAAGGAGGCAGGAGTGCCCGTCTGCACGCCAACCACCATCTCGGCCACCTTTGCCCTTCTTGACATTTTCACTCTAAAATGAAAAGTTCCAGCCCAACGTGCAGTCCTTTCCAAAACACGGCCAGTTCCCTCCTGTCTGCCCAGGGGCCAATCCCAGGCCCCCCACCCCGGGCTCTACCCATCTCCTGGAAGCCCCTCAGCCTCCTCTCCACCTGACCAGCCCCCCGGAGGACACTGTACTGTCCTGTGGCCGCCAGCCAGTGTGGAGGCGCCTCGCAGAAAGAGCCCAGTGACTGGCTCTGTCCAGCCTCCGGGAAGGCCCTAGAGACCTCCTGCACTCCCAGCACAGGGCCCAGCACTTGGGGCCGGGCCCCGCCCTGCTGACTGGCGCCTCAACCTCAGGGAGGTCCGTATCCCACCTCGTCCCACCCCCCCCGCCACTGATGGTGCTCAGGTGGGAAGTGTCTGTCCCACATCACTGTGCATCCCCTGAAGCAGGGCTGAGTTCCGCAAGGATGGGGCCAGGTCCGGGGCCTAGGACGGCACCTGGTGCACCCAGGTGCTCGGAGGAAGGGGGCCAGATGCGCCCAACCCAGTGGCTCCCCCAGCTCCGCGAGACACTAACTCTGCCTGAGACGGGAAATGTGGACGTTACTGCAAAGCGAACTCAGAGACGGGACAATGGATGCGGGAAAAGAGCCGCGATGCCGACGGAAGACAAAGGACTAATGTCCCAAGTACAAAGGCGCCTACAGAAAAGCAGCAGAAAGACAATCAACCCACAGAAACGTGGGTGACGGCGCAAAGAGGCGACTCGCAGGAGTGCAGACCCACAACCCACGGCGCCCTGGGGCTCCAGAGCCTTCCAGGGCCTGCGGGGCGCCGCCCGCCGCCCGCCACCCTGGCTTTTAAGAGGAAAAGCTCAAGCTCCACAGAAAGTTACAGCAAGAGTTCAGCAAACACCCCACCAACAACAACCAGGGACCCCCTCCCCATGGGCACCTAGGATTTGGGGGCGACCCGGCTGAGAGCCAGCTGGGGCACCAGGACGCTAATCGAGGGGCATCGCCCACGGCGCCCTGTCCTCCTGCTGTCGAGCGCTACCGCCGGCCTGGCTGGTCTCCTCAGATCCAGAACCGTCCCTGGCCCCCCTCCTTAAAACTTCTCCCTACTGTAGTAAAACACGTACAATGTAAAACCGACCATTTTAGCCACGTTCAAGCATGCACACCAGGGGCATTTGGCACGTTCCCGATACTCCAGAACGGCTGTGTCAGCCCACAGGGGCCCCCCCGGCGTGTCTCTCCCAGCAGCGCTGTCCGCTCTGACGTTCGGGACAGGGGATCGCACGTGTGGCTCCTCTGAGGGGCGCCCTGTCCTGGGTTCACCCACCCGGCAGGTGTCAGGACAGCACTCGGCCCTCTGGGCGGCCGCCGTGAACACGCGTGCGCAAGCGGGGCTCCAGCCCCTGTTCCTCTTCTTCTGAAAGAGTGATGTGCTGGCCACGTGGCGACGCGGTGACGTGGCCGGGCCTTCTGAGGGGCTGCAGACCGCCGCGCAGAGCGGCCGCCCTACTGCAGGCCTGCCAGCAGCACTCAGCTTGGGCACAGGGCGACCACACGGGCCACGAGGGGCTGGCAGGGCCCAGACCCCAGCACAGCGCGCAGCCCGCCACGCGCAAGGAGCGCGCCCCCCGGGTTTCCCGGGGCCGGGCTGGCCCTCCGAGGAGGACGATGATGCCCCCGTTTTCCTCCCGGCACCCAGGACATCAGCAGTTAAACCGGGGCCACGTGCAGGGCTGCCTCTGTGGCCCCACGTGCACTGGGTGTTCTGTGGGAGGGAGAACTAAGGGGCCTTCTGTCTCCAGGAGCTGACCCTGTCTGCACGGTCCTGCATCTGCCCCAGTGGGAGCGGGGGCCCTGCGGCGGCAGGTGGCCACGCGGCCCCCGCGCCCGGCCTGCCCCCACCCCGGGACGGGCCGGCCCACACGCAGCACCCTGGGGGCTCAGGCTCCAGGCCCACGCAGCTTGGCCACAGCAGGGCCGCAGGGCGAGGCTGGGGCACCTGGAGGCCTGGAGGGTTCTCAGGGGCAGAGCCGGCTGGGGGCCAAGGGCTCCAGTTCCACCCGCATCCCGAGCGCTGGTCACCTTCCTCTGGCAGCCTGAGGCGGCTGCCAGCTCTCACTGGCCCAGCTCAGCTTTCTCTGGTGATCGAGCCTTATCTGGACATGGCTGCTTCCTGCTAATCAGGAGAGAAGGTCAGAGGTGCCTTCTCAGCTTCCCTGCCAGCAGTGTGGGGCTGGGATGGCCCTGCAGGAAGCAAGGGACAGTCAGGCACCCAACACCAAGGCCGGGAGCCCTGGCAGGGGTCACTGTGAGCCCACCCTCCCGCCCCAGCAGAGGCCAACCTGCAACGGGGGCCAGGGCACGGGGAGGACGGGGCAGAAGCGCCAGCCCCTCCGAGGTAGTGGTGGGTGTTGAGTCAGAGGCCAGCACGGCCACACGCGGGACGAGCCGGCCGGTGGGTGGGCCGGGCCGAGCACGGGTACCCCGTAGAGGCCACATGGGCCAGGCGCCTGCAGAGAGCACCCTGTGTCCACAGCGGGGAGGGCCGCCCCGAGGGGGCTGGGCAGACAACACTGGGACACACACATAACCTCAACACAGGGCCCGGGACCCAGAGAGCTCCGGCCAGCCGGCCACGAGGCTGTTATACGTGGGAGCCGTCAGCCATCCCAGGACCCGGGCCTGGCCATCGGGACCTCATTCCTTGGGCCTGCTGGGCCTCTGTCCCCCGCCTCAGTGACCAGAGGCCCCGGGCACGCGGGCACACCTCACCAGCCACTGGAGGGGAGCCCCGCACTGTCCTGGTCACGAGGGAGACGGGGTCCCCTGGCGGGAAAGAGCCCCTGCCCAGCACTTTCCTGCGGGTGCGGCCCTTCCTCGGCAAGGGGCTTTATTTGGGTGGGACGGCAAGGCCAGCACAGGGAAGCTGGGTGCAGAGGACAGCCGCAGGCCACAAGCACCTCGGTTGGGCCGCATGCCCTCCTGCACAGCCTGCCGGCTGGACCGCACCACAGGGGACTTCAAGGACCAAGCAGTGGCCCCGCTCAGCCTTGCTCCAGGCGGGAAGCTGTGGTCCGGGTGACTCACAGCCGGGACAGCAAGAGCCCAGCTGGCCGCAAGCCCTGCGGTCTGCCTGGACAGAGTGAAGGCGATGGTCTTCCTCCTGCTTCTGTGCCAAAATCTACCCATCTCCTGCCCCACTCCCAACCTCCCATGGGGCAGGGGGGGAGGGGGGGAGGGCACACTCGGGGGTGGCCCTGGAAGGAGGTGCCCCATTCCCCGGCTCCTTTAACATTCAGCTTTCCCAAGGGCTCAGAGAGACCACCCTGGCCTCACCCCAGCCCGGCCTGTCCAGGCACATCCCCAGGCCACACCAGCAAGGAGCCAGAGCCTTCTCTCTGGGGACCCCGAGTCCCCAGGCTCCCAGTCCAGGCAGCACGGTCCAGGGATAGGCGCCCACAAGGGCTGGCGGAGCGGGGCCCACGGTGACGGGAGAGGACCTGGGCCGCATGCGCTGACAAGCAGGGCCGCTGTGGGGCGCCGTGACGGGGCGGCCTCTGGTGGCCCCGCAGTGGGCAGGCTCACAGAAGGGAAGGAGCACGCCCTGCCGGGTGCGGAGTGTGGCCGTCGGGGGGAGTTCGGTGGCTCCAGGGTGTCAGACAACAGGGTGTCGAGAGAGCCAGAGCAGTCAGGGCGGGCAAGGTGGGACATGAGCCTCTGGTGTCTTACAGCAGGTGGTCTACAAGGACCCGACGAGCTCCGGGTCCCAGGCTGTGGGCACGCTCCACTGCAGGCCCACTGCCCACAGGCACCGGGTCTGGGGAGGGCACGGAGGGCAGCAGCCACATGCACCCTGGAAGCGTCTGTGAGGGGAGCGGAGTGTGTCCTGCCCCAGGTACCCCTGAAAACATGGGGGCACAGCGGGGGCTACAGGCTACTGTTTCCCCCAAATCCATATGTTGAAGCCCTAAGCCCCAATGTGATGCCGTCAGGAGGAGGGACTTCTGGGAGGTGATGAGGTCAGGAGGGAGGAGCCCTCGTGAACGGGGTTAGTGCCCTTGTACAAGGGACCCCAGGGAGCTCCCTCACCCTTTCCCCCAGTGAGGACACAGGGAGATGCCATCTATGAACCAGGACGCAGCTCCCACCAGACACCGGACTCGCTGGCACCGAGACTTTGGACTTCCAGCCCTCAGAACTGTGAGAACTAAATGCTGTCTAAGCTGCACGCCTGTGGCACTTTGCCACCCGCCTGAGCTGACAGTAGGGGTGGGGCTTGAGCCTTCTCGGAGGGTTTCTGCCCTGCCCCAGACAGGGCGCGTCTAGGACTGAACTTCTCACTTCGGAATCAAGACCCGCTCTTGGCCAGGGGTCACAGGGGCTGGAGCCCCGGGAGGAGCCCTGGACACTGGACCAAGGCCTCCACCTGCACCTCGTCCAGTTTGTGCCACGTGGCTCCCTGAGAGATGCCTCCCCCGGGAAGCCCGGGAGGCCCTGGGGGCTGAGCAATCCCACCATCTGAGGGCCGGGCGCAGTGCCCACCGGGCTTCACCGTGGCTGCTGCGGCCAGGAAAGGGTCGGCACAGCCAGGGCTTCTGTTCAGGGGCTCCTGTGTGCCCTGGGGGGCTGCCCGCATGGCCCAACCACGGAGCTGAGGGTGGCCCCTCATGGTCAGAACTGGCACTGGACGCTGCCGGGCGCGGCTCTCGCCAGGAAGGGCGACTGGAGACAGAGGAAGGGGAGCAGGACGTCCGACCGGACCCAGGTGAGACTTCCTCCAACGCGAGCTGGGCAGACCCCGGGTCCCAAGGAGGATGACATAGACATGTGATGATAAACGCGCCCGGACGCCGAATCCACAGAAAAGCACCTCCTAGCAACCAGAGAACACACGCCGCCCACAGGGGAACCACGGGCAGGCTTACCGCAAACTCGTCAAAACCACCAGAGGCCAGGGGACACAGCCCCAGCGGCCCCTCCGTCCCCAGGGTGCGAGGACCGAGCGGGCGCCTGGGCGGAGCGGAAGGCGTGTGGAGGCTGGCCCCCTTGTGAGGAGGCGTCTGGAACCGGGGCGCCGGGAGAGGGGTGCAGCACCCCGCTCGGTAAGGCCCTCACTTGCTTGAGAGGGAGGGAGGGATGCTGCTTTCCCATCAATGCTGGGAATTCTCACTTTTCAAGCACACGATAAAGGAACTTGAAAACAGATTTCCTGGAGGGGATAATAAAGAAAACTCAATCAATCTTCACCAATTTCCAAGGAGTAAGTGACCAAAAATAGCAGAGGAAGAGCAAAACAAAGGAAGAATGATAACAGAAACGTCACGGACTGGGCGGGCACGCGGCACCAGACGGGGCACAGAGCGGGATCCGGGTGAAGGGGACGGAGGTGATAAAAGGGCTAGTCACCAGGAAGCCAAACCATCACCGGGAAAGGGAGGAATGCTGCGGGTCCCAGCTGGGGGTCTGGCCGGGCAAGTCACAGAGGCCAGCGCAGGATGCGCCTCAGCTGGAACGGATGCCCCAGCCAGCGGAATCCCAGGAACCCCACGTCCCTCTTCCTCCCACGGACACAGCCTGCAGGCACCCCACCCCACCAGGGCCTCGTCCTGTCTCCAGGAGGCCCCACGCTCGGACCTCCTCTCGGACCGCCGCCCATCTTCCGGCCCACGTCCTCTAGCGCTGGACCCACTGTGGGTCACCCCAGGCCAGCCCCCAGCCGAGCACCCCATCTCCCTCCCTCTGGTCCCTCCTGGGGCACCCAGTTCACCAATATTCTGCACCTGAGACGCTGGACACAGCCCCGGAGAACCCCTGGCACCACCTGGCCACCCAGGTCCGCGACATGGACGTCCGGCCCCCAACCTTCCTGGGCCCCCCTCCTCCCTGGACCAACACCTCACATCCCCCCCGACCCCACCTCGCTCCACTGCTCACTCTGCTGAGAGACACGGGTGACCTGAGGAGAGCTGCTTCTCACAGCAGCCAACACACGGCCATTCCTCCCGGTACCCCCCATCACGGCACCCCCCCGACCCCCCCACCAGCTGCTGCTCCCCCCTCTCCAGAGCAGGCTCCAGACAGGGTCCGTGCTTACCGCACACCTCAATCCCAGCAGCTGGCCCTCCTGGAAACGCTGGGTCTTGGGCCCTGGCTGTCTGGGACGTTCTATCCTCCGACCTCCGTGTGCCCCGGAGCCTCAGGTCCCTCTTCTCAGTCACACCGCTGCCCCCCGTCTGGGCAGGCACTGGCCACACCAGGGCTGTCACCAGGTGAGGGGCAGGGTCACACTGAGGTCGGGCCAGCGATCAGACACCCAGCCCCCCAGGCTCGGCCACTCCCCACCATGGGCACAGCGGTCACCCTTGGGGGCCCCCGCTTCCCTGGCAGGAAGCCACCACTGCGTCTGCCCAGGTGGGTCCTGCCTCATGGCCTGTCCTCCACAGAGAGGCCCCGAGACCCCAAGACACAAGGGGGCGGGGTTGGTGCCGGCTGGAGCCTCCCCCCCACCGGGTGCGGGTACAGATGCTGGGGTTCACCCCGAGTCCCCTCTTCCAACAGCAGAGGTCCCGGCCCCACTTGGCGCAGCCCAAGGTCTCCTCCCTGAGACAGGCACCAGGGGCACCTGCTCTGCGGTAATGCAGCCGCCGTGGACCCAAAGGCTTGCTCTCAGTGAGGGCATACTGGGCCCCGCCAGTACCCAGGCGACGCTGCAGGGGTCCCTGCTGTGCCCACACAGAGGGCCGCCTGGACCGCGCCCAGCCATCGCGAGAAGCCCGCTGAGTGGTTACAGGCTCTGAGGAGCCCAGAAGGCTGCCGCCACTTGCCCCACCCCACACTGGTGCCCCCAGGGGATGCTCAGGCCCCCAGGCCCCTGATGCACTGCGCCACAGAGGCCGAGCCTGGGGGTCCAAGCACCCTAGACTCCCCCAGAGCTCCTGGAGGCCCGGGGTCCCCTCCTCAGCCAGGTCCGGGTCCCCAGGACGTCCAGGTGCCAGGAAGCAAACCTCGAACATCGACTGAAATGCCAAGTCAGGCACACGGGCGTGAGAGGTGAGGAGCGGGTCTGGTCGGGGCCCCGCAGGGAGGGGCTGCAGCCCGCCAGCCATGCCCAGGGCCCTGACAAACCACAGGGCACCTCCCCGGAGGCCTCTGCCCACCACCCGGCTCCACGGCCTTCTCCTTCACAAACCAGCACACGGCAGCGCCACGGCCGCCGGCCGGGGAAGGGGGCGCGGGTCAGCCTCGAGAGGCCTCCTGGGGGTGGCCCACAGCCGGCCAAGCTAGCTCGGGAGGAAACAGCTGTGGAACATCCTAGCTTCACCTGAGTTAAGTTAACTCCACAGCAGGGGGAGGAAATGAAACCAGAGCCCTGGACATCTGTAATGCTCTACTGCTACGAGTTTCCGAATTTCCCTCCCGCAAGGCTCTGGGTCCGGGTGAACCTGACACCCTTTCTCTCTAGGTCAATAACATGCAAAAATGGGGCTTCCAGGCTGCGTGTCTCACTGAGAAAGGTTCTCATCTTCACTCTCCTCTTAAAGGGAATTGGAAAGACCCCCGAGTAAGAGGGGATCCCCGAGGAACTCTCTTCTAAACGGCCTGACCAGACACGTGTTCTTTTTATTCCTAACACAAACAGCTTAACTGGAAATCCCACTTATACTGTTGCCCACTGTGCCCTCCTTTAAAGGAGCTGGTTTTCTGCAGGAAGGCGCTGGGCTGGGGCCTACGCAGCCGCCCTCTCTTGCCCCACGGCCCATGCACACGGCCCCAGACACCTTCTCTGCAGAAGCACAGCAGCACTAGGCGCCTATCTTGGGTACAGAGCACGTGCGGGATGGGATGCCCCAGCTTTCCAGCGACCGCCCCCGAGCAGCTGGTGTAGCAGCTGCCCCCTCCCCGAGGCCTCTGTGGTGGCGGCAGGGATGGAATGTCGGCCTGTCCACTGAGCCAGGCCCAAGGATCTGGGGGAGGGCGGCTTTTCTACCAGGCGTTGTCCCCTTTTCTCCAGGAGGCAGATGTGAAAGGGGACAGAGGTGTGGAGTTCTCTCCGCGGGTCGGGAGAGGCCTGGCTCAGCGTCCTGGCTGCACAGGGCCTCCCTACAGACTCGCTCCTCACGCTGGGGAGGTGGGGGGGGTCCCCATCTGTGCCGCACTTCTCCCCTAGAACGACCTTCACCATCGCCACAAAGCTGGCATGACACCGAGACTGTGGGTGACCCCAGCACGGCCCCAGGGGCTCAGGTGCAGTGGTCCTACCCCCAACCCCGTTACTAATAAACAAACGTCTGAAGCCTTCGATGACCTGCCAGAGCCAAGCCCACAGGCGGGCGATGGCGAGCTGTGGCTGGGGGGTGGGGTGGGGGGAGGCATCAGACCCCCACTGCCGCCCAAACCCCGATGGTCAAGGTCCCGTGTCCCCTGCGGGGACCTGCAGCAGGGCACCCCCGTCAGCTCTGCACCGGCCGCTTTGGCACAAACCCAGGACAATGGCCTGCAGGGCAAGCACAGGGCCGTGCTCACACTGTGACCAGCCGAGGGCCCGAGGGGTGACTGGCTGGTGGGGAAGCCGGGTCCCTGTGCCGCTCGGCATCTGTGTACAGCCCACCACCCGCCTGACCCCAGGGGCGGTCCTGGGTTGGCCCTGATGGACCCAGACGTGTGCCTCTCCTGCGGCCTCAGGCCTTTGCCGCCGGACGCTCGGCCCGTCCCATGCCCCCTCCTCTGGGAAGCCCTCATTCTGAGTGGGGCCCCATGCCCACCCCCCAGCCGGCAGCTTAGTCTCGCCCCATTCTCACTCCTCTCCCGGGGGTGGGCGCCCAGCGCTTCATCGACAAGCCCAGTGTTTGGAAACATGCTCCCCACGCAGCTCATCTCCTGCCGGAGCCGGGCCGGCCAGGGGCACGCAGTTCGGGGTGTCGTGACTGTCACTCTCCACTAACTTGTCAAAGCGTGACAACCCTAAAGTCACGCTGCAACCAGTTAAAGCAGAAAGTCTGGAGCCCGAGCGGGAATTAGCAAGAGACAGCGTGTTCCTGGTGGGGTGGGGGCAAGCACAGCAGGGGCACAGCCGGGGGGGGGACCCCATAGGGACCCTGACCAGGAGCCGGCAGCAGTGTCCTGGCCGTGGGCTTGGTCACAGGGGCCCAGAACCCAGGACAGGTCTTTGCAGCCAAAGCTCACCCTGCCCTCACTGCCTGGCGCATCCAGCCTGGACGGGTAGGGTGGGAGGGCCCTGGGCCACCGCAGAGCGTGGAATGGCCACGCGCCCTCCACTCCCTCCCGTGACCTGCCACAGGGCGCCTCCAGGTGGCTGTACCCAGCCGGCCCCTTGGCGGAGCTCGGGGAAGGAACCGAGGGGGCGCCCAGAGCGGCACCCACCAGGACGCTCGCCCCACCACGACACTTGTCCGAGGCACTGTCGGGTGCCCTGGAGATGCACTGCGTCCGCTCCCAGACAACAGGGACCAGCCCTGTGTGAGTCATGCCACCCCCGAGCAGGGGGGAGCCCCCACCCGGGTTCAGAAGCAGGGATGTGGGTGCTGGGTGCCGGGGGCCCCAGTGTGGTGACAATGTCCTCCGAGGCCCGAGGACACCTCCACAGAGCCACCAGCCCTCACACGGCGGCCCCTGAGGCCCCACACGCAAACTGTGCCGGAAAGGCTCATCCCATCCTGTCTGCATCTAAAAGTAGGAAGATCCTGACTGGCTGTGATCCAATAAAAGATGACACACCATCACTGCCGCGAGGTCGGCTGCAGGGCTTGAAAACGAGGCCGCGGTTAAGGGAAAGATGCCAGTGTCCCAGCTGTCAGGGGTCCAGGGCTCCTCAGTAAGCGTCTCCCCGGAGCAGCATCACCACTGTCCCAATGGGGACGCATGCCCTACAGAGTAAAGTGGGCAAGGACGAGGGAGCCCAGCGCCAACTGGAGGAACACGCAGCCCGTGCAGGTGGCACGGGACAGAGGTGGCTGGAACCCAGGCCGCCAAAGGCCACAGCCACGTCTGAGCAGAGGGCAGTGCCTCTGAGGGCCGACTCCCACCAACAGGGTTCCACCTTCAAGGGGGCAGAGACGCCCAAGCCCACGCTGCCCTCCTCGGGACTCACGGTGTGTGTAGGGCTGCACGCCCTGGCGGGGGGTGGGGGGAATCGCCCCACGGACAGTGGGAACGGAGCCAGCTGACGGCCAGCACGGGGGACAGGAGAGGTGCTTCCCCTCCTGCCAAGGGCAAGACCCGGGGTGTCTGCCCGAGAAGAAGAGGCCAGGCCAGGCTCCTCGGGACACCTCCCAGCCGCTCCACTCTGTCCTGACCACTGGGGGGCGGTGGTCCTCACTGCTGGTGGACCTGAGCCGCCTGTGCAGACACTGCTTGTCCCGGTCCCTCTTTCATCCCTCCCCATCCTCTCCTGCCATCGGGACAAAGGTGCCCTGGGGCCAGGCCACCAGGAGCGTCCCTTCTCAGATCGGTAGCTGGATGCTGCCCTGGACCAGGGAGGCGTCGTGGTCTGGATGGGGTGATGAGGAAAGGCCGGTGGGGGCGGCAGGGCCCGGCTGACTGCCTCGCGTCTGGCAGGAAGGACAGACGCACCCAGTCCTCAGCATCTCCCACCACCTTGTGGCTCCAGATGCGCCCCCAGGGCCCATTCTGGCCCATCCATGCAGAAGACCCCAGTCCTCAGCGTCTCCCACCACCTTGTGGCTCCAGATGCGCCCCCAGGGCCCATTCTGGCCCATCCATGCAGAAGACCCCAGACCTCAGCCTTGACCTCCAATGGGGAGAACTACCAGGCCAGCAGAGCTGGGCGCTCTGTGTCCACTGCTGCTGAGAAAGGGCTCCTGGAGAACACGCACGCCTCACCCTGTGAAGCACAGAACGCAGAGCGCTGCCCTCCTCCAGAGGCGGGCGGGGGCCGTGCGGGCTGGAGACGCTCCGGAGTAGAAAGTGCTTTACTAGAAACTCCGTTCTTCAGGACAGGGGTGTCCTCACCATGCATCACAGCCCTCTGCAAAGTCCTCCTTGGCTGAGGACACATCTGTGACAACGCACCTCCAGGGCAGGAGGGAACTCAGCCTCCACATACACTCACTTGCTATTTTTAGGGCTACTTTCAGGGCCACTGTCTAACAACCACCAGAGCAGCCAGGCGCAGGCGGCTGGGGGCAGCCAGCAGCTCCCACACTCACCGCCCAGCGCAGCCCGGAGCCCAGAATACCCAGTACCAGCGGGAATGACGACTGCGAGCCAGTTCCCACCGAGACCGGAAGCTGGGGGCCCGGTCTGGAGTGTCTGATGAGACTCGGTCGTACTGGCAGGAGGACACACCGGACCGGTGGGGCCTGGGTGGAACAGCAGCTCCGGCCACTCAGCGTCAGGGGTGCGCCCCGTCCCGCCATCCCCTGCCCGCCTGCCCCTGAGCACCCCTATCTCTGTGATGGGTCACTCGGGCTCCTGAAGGACCCTGAAGATCCAACCACGATGCCTCCACACGCCCGTCATTTCTCCCGACTGCAGAGCTACTCTCTGGAACAGTCCCCCAGCCCCACCCACCTGCTCCCAGATGCCCTTCCTCATCCGACCCTCCTGGGGCAGGGTGCCGGGCATGCTGGGGAGAGGGAGAGGGGAGCTTGTTGTGGAGCCCAGATCCCGGGAAGAGAGGAACAGGCAGCGGGGCGCCCGAGGGGCCCTACCTGGTTGATGGGTCACTAAGCATCACTTGAGATGACACCTGCTCCACGTGGCCACTTCTTTCCACACGAAAGCCAACTCGGGAAGACGGTACGTTTACAGCACTGCGCCCACGGAGGGCTACTGCCCGCCTCAACCCCTGCCGGAGGAGCAGGCCACCACCCAGGCGTGCACCGGGGCTGGGCACTGCCCGGCACAGGGCGGTCAGGGGGCGCTGAATGGAGCCGCGCTGACTGCAGCAAGGGGCTAGGCCTCCCCCAGAGATGCCCGGCCCGCAGGCCTGGATAGCTGAGGTCAGATGCCTCAGTCTCTCCCTCAACGCGGTTCTCATCCCTCAGAAGCTGCCGAGCCCCGAGCCCACTCTCAACCCCCCGTGCTGCCCTCCCCGCCCCGCCTCCCACCACCCACACGTCCAACCGGAGCTCAGCCTCCAACTAAACTCACACCCCCCAACAGATTGGCGACTTCCCCAGACCTCCAAACGAAGCCCAGGGTCCTAAACATGGCATCCTGTTCGACCACAGGCACGTGCCAAGTGCCACTCCATGCCCGCTCTGCCCACGGTGGGGGACGGCCGATCCCGCCTGCCCTGCAGACCCTCCTGCAGGCTGGGGTGCAGTGGGACGCGGACGCGCCTCTGCAGAAAAGAGGGCTGAGAACTGGCCGCTGAAACAGAGACGAGCAGAGACTGCCTGGTGGCCGGTCTCAGTGACATCAGAGGGAAGGGCTGCCAAAGGGCCGGTGTGTTCCGGAGGCGAGCAGACAGACAGGAAGAGGCGACCACTGCAGAGAAAGTGCCTGAGAACTTCCTGGAACTAAGGAAAATCACCAACCCACGAAGTCGAAAAGGCCAATGACCCCAACTCAGGCACACAAGAGAAACCCTCACCTGGGCACAGCAGAGAGGTGACTGCAGAGCCACTAGGGAGAAAGGACAGACCTTCCAACCAATCACGGCTGACTACACTGACCTCTCAACAGCAGAACCTAGAGCCAAGTCGGGGGAGATGCTGCCCGGGACCCCACAACCGGGAGGACACCCTCCAGGACGAGGGTAAACGTCTTCAGATACACTGAAAGAACAGTTAGTTATCTGCAGATCCTCACTGAAGAAAACCCTAAGGACGCATTTTCCGACACAAGGAGAAAAATGATTCCGAGTCCTGAGATACAAAAAGAATAAAGAAAAGAAAGTGGCGAGGGCTTCCCTGGTGGCGCAGTGGTTGGGAGTCCACCCGCCGATGCAGGGGACGCGGGTTCGTGCCCCGGTCCAGGAAGATCCCACATGCCGCGGAGCGGCTGGGCCCGTGAGCCATGGCCACTGAGCCTGCGCGTCCGGAGCCTGTGCTCCGCAACGGGAGAGGCCACAACAGTGAGAGGCCCGCGTACCGCAAAAAAAAAAAAAAAAAAAGAAAGAAAGTGGTGAGAGTTTTGAAATTAATCAAGTATTAACAATATAAAGAAAAAAACAATATAAAGTAATAATAACTCATATGGTCTAAAAAAGAAGACAGTTAAAATAGTCTAAACAAAAGCATGTAAACATGAAAGTGTTGGGTCACAATAATGTGCTCTAAGGTCCCGGCGTCTTTCAGGAAGAGAATTTACAATTAACTTTACAATGTAACAGCAAGTGTGCGATTTGCAATTTATATTGCAAAGTGAACAAGTGGAAGTTGTGAGAAGTTTCAAACTAAGAGAAAGGGAAATAGAATAATTAAAAAAACGCAAAATAAGGTATGACAGAAAAGAGAAACAAATGTAAAAAATATAGGACAATAATAAGCACAAAAATAAAATTACGGTAGACATGAACCCAAATATCAGTAATTTAGATAAAGGACAACAGACTGAATGTCCTAGTTAAAAAATAAAGATTGTCAGATTGAATGAAAACGAAATCTAGTTTGTGCCAAACAACCAAAGATACATGTAACCTGTAAAGATACAGCAAAGTTTAAAGAAACAAGGTGGGCAAAGATATGACAGGCAAATACACCCAAAAAGAAAGCTCAGAGAGCTACACTGTTACCAAATCTTTGCTCTGGTGAAAAGCACTGTCAGGGGCTTCCCTGGTGGTGCAGTGGTTGAGAGTCCGCCTACCGATGCAGCAGACACGGGTTCGTGCCCTGGTCCGGGAGGATCCCACATGACGCGGAGCGGCTGGGCCCAAGCCATGGCCGCTGAGCCTGCGCGTCCGGAGCCTGTGCTCCGCAATGGGAGAGGCCACAACAGTGAGAGGTCCGTGTACCGTAAAAAAAAAAATAAACAAACAAACAAACAAAACAAAAAACAAAAAAAGCACTGTCAGGTCAGGAGTGAGACACGCTGAACAGTTCAAACACCGGGAGGGATTGCGATTCTAAACAGGATGTACCTAATGACAGAACTCCAGGAGAAACAGACAAAGCCAAGCATGACCTAAAGGGACAGGTATCAAACATGACATTGACAAGTGCCAAACCCATGACCCTTTTCAGGACAGACAGGACGTGTATGAACACTGACTTCAAACAGAGCCACAGAGTAAGTTCCAAAGCATCGTAAGGACCTGGTGTCATACTGACCACCCTCTGTGACACCAACATAACTAAGTTAGAAATGAACAATGGAAAAAAAGAGAAGAAATTAATTCGGCAATGGAAAAGTAACTAAGGAAAACACCATACGTTCGGATATTAAGAAACTTTGAAATATCCCATCATGCCAAAGAGAGAATAATGGAAATTTTTTAAAAGATTTTTAAACGGAGAGATTTTATATATAAAAGCTTGTGAAACGCAGCCAAAGCATTACTTATTTTGTATTTATAAAATCTTACGTGAAAGGAAAGGAGGAAAAATAATGAGCTATTTATTTTAAGAAATTAGAGCATCCAAAAAATCAATTAATTAATTAATTTAAAAAGGGCTTCCCTGGTGGCGCAGTGGTTAAGAATCTGCCTGCCAATGCAGGGGACATGGGTTCAAGCCCTGGTCCGGGAAGATCCTACATGCCACGGAGCAACTAAGCCCGTGCGCCACAGCTACTGAGCCTGTGCTCTAGAGCCCGAGAGCCACAACTACTGAGCCCACGTGCCACAACTACTGAAGCCCACGTGCCTAGAGCCCACGCTCCACAACAAGAGAAGCTACCGCAATGAGAAGCCCATGCACCACAACAAAGAGTAGCCCCTGCTCGCCGCAACTAGCGAAAGCCCGTGCACAGCAACGAACACCCAACGCAGCCAATAAATAAATAAATAAATCAGAACAGGAACATAAAAATAAAAATAAAGAGCATAAGCGGAAGGAAATAAAGATACGAATATTCATTTTTTAAAAAAATGATGAACCCTTGGTGAGATAGATCAGAGTGTGGATGTCCACATGCAGAAATAGTCAACACCAGGAATTAAAAGGGGACAGCTCTAAAGGTCCTGCAGACATGGAAAAAAAAAAAAAGAATATTAGGAACAACTTTTTGCCAAAAACTTGAAAATCTGGATGAAATGGACAAATTCCCAGAAAACTATATTTCCGAAACTAACTTAAAGTGGGGGTGTGTGTGTCCTACAATCATTAAAGAAATTGAGCCAGAAGTTACACTTGCCCCAAAGCAACTTCAAGCTCAGGTACTGCACTGGTGATTTCTCCCACACATTCAAGGAACAAACAATTCCTGTTTCACACAAACAATACCATGCAACAGCTCTTTCTGCAGGATATCTTGGCACCAAAATCTGATAAGGGCAGTAGATGAGCAGGAGATTACAGACCCTAGACAGAGATGCAAAAGTCCTAAGCAAAATCTAAATCTCAGCCTACCCACGTACAGGAAGGGGAACATGGCGTGACCACGCTGGCATTTTTCCGAGAGTGAAAGGTTAGTTTAATGCTAGAAAATCTATTGACGTAATTTACCGCATCAGTCGTTAAAGGAGAAGGACCGCGTCAGGCTCTTGATTATACCCGACACCCACGTACAACAAGTGCAGAGTGAGACCCCAAGGAGAAACTATCGTGCAGCCACCAGAATTGCTGGAACTGAAAAGATGGTAACACAGAACGTGCACAGAACGGCTGGCGGCCATGGAAGGGGGGGTGCCACCACTTCGGAAAGCCGGCAGTGTCTTCACAGTTGACACACCCCCGCCTCCCCTGCGACCAGCCATCCTGAAGAGAAGAGCAAACGCGGCCCAAGCCCCGACCCTGGATGGCCACAGTGGCTCTGAACACATCAGCCCCAAAGGAAATGACCCCAACACCCACCGGCCGGAGCAGGTTCAAACCACGTGCGGATGCCACCAACGTGGAGAGGGAGCCGCGGGGCTGCCGTGGGCGATGCCCGGGTCACCTGGCCGGTGGGGGAGCCTGGCCCCGAGCGCTCGACACTCATCCGCGGGTGATGGAGACATCCCCGTCCCGCGGGCTGTGGCGGACCTGGGCACGCGGCCGCCAAAGCTCACACTTCCGGCTGGAAGCCCTTCCGCGAGTGTGAGCTCACCCCCCGTGGCCGGCAGAGGACGCCAACAGGAGGACGTGGAGGAATGTGAATGCGCAGTAAGCCTGTGAAAAGATGTCAGACCCCGTGAAATTAATTCATAAGCCTCAACGGGAAGGAAAATTAAGGGGCAAGTGCAAGGGTCCAAAATGCCCCAGACCCTGCTGAAGCTGGGGGGCGGGGGTGGGGGATGGAGGCTGCTTTGTGAATCCCAGCAGAGGGGCAGGGATAGGAAGACGCCAAGGCCGGGGGTCACTGGGGAGGGGTGCTGTCCACTCCCTCGAGGAAACCCACGAAACCGAGCCTGCCTCTGTCACAGCCCCGTGGGCCTGGCACCAGCTCCTGGGAAGAGCAGAGAGCTCTCCCGCCACCACCAGGAAGGACAGACCACAAGACAAGACCAAGGCCAACGCTGGGTGCACCTCAGGAGGCATCACAGACCTCGAAAAGACAGCCAAGAAGCGTGCATCACCAGAGGAGGGTGGTTTCAACACATTGCCGAAAACGGATTACCAGTCCCTAAAAGTTGCTGAGACTCAAATAGGGGGAAAAAAAAAGGAGAAAAAATTGGCAAAAGAAATGAACAGGAATTTCGCTGATGAGGAAGTACAAATGGCCTACATCAGTAATCAGAGAAATTCAAATTAAAACCACAATACCATTTCACACCCACCAGACTGGCAACAATTGAAAGTCAGGCAGTGCTGGCAAGAAGGCAGAGCAGTGGGGATGCGGGGGTGGGATGGGGGGTGGGGGGGGCCGGAGCTGGCATAACCGCTCCGGGAAGGCTGCTGGTGGTGACGCCCAGCACACGCCCCCCAAACCCTACTGCCGGCGGCAGAGGGCCAGTGCGAGAATGCCCGCCCACGGGGTGCATTCTTAACTGGCCCAAACCTGTGGACAGCCACAGGTCCCCCCACAAAGCAGAGACACGTGCTGCTGTCTTACAGGGAACACCACGCCGCAGGCACAGCCATCAGCTCGATGCCGCTCAGAAACTTAGAGACCAGGCAAGAGGAGACGTGCAAACGGACAGAGAGTGGGATCCCTTCTACATAAAGTCTCTGAGCGGGAGGAACGAAGAACAACCTATCCAAGGAGGCCTGATCGGGGGTCCAAGCGGGGGACCCGCAGCACCTCGCGGGGAGGGCCGCGCCGGGGCGCAGAGGGGCTGCTCTGTACGTCCGACCCGGAGCTCTGCGCCTGCCCACCCCGACGGCTGCTCAGCCCCACGCCTACAGAGCAACCCGCCAGGCCCCGCCCCCCGCGCCCCACCCAGGCAGAGCCGTGGACTCCCGGCACCTAGCGCTGCACGGCCCCGCCCCCACCCTCCCCACACACCCACCCGAGTGGGCTTCCTACACCAGCTCCGCGGGGGGCCGACTGGGCCCCTCGACCACGCAGCCCCTGCCCACCTGCCACCTCCCTCACCTCCCTCTGGTCAAAACTTCGGTGGTCTTTCAGGGCACCCCCGGAAGCGGCTGAAGAGGTGCAGGAAGGGGGGCAAGCATGCCCTCAGGGAGCGCCGTGGGGAGGCAGCCAGCGCGGGGTGTGTGTGTGTGTGTGACGATGCAGGGGTGACAGACAGGAGAAGCATGGTGGGGAGGGTCCAGGATGACCCTTGCCTGTGGCGCCCGACACTGGGCCAAATGCCAAAACGGGAAGTTGGAGGGGGTGGGAGGCCAGGCCTGGGGAGGTGCCCCTGAGACTTCCCAAACAAGAGGCAAGCAGGTGGGCCTCCCGCGGACACAACACTCTCCCAAAGCCCCACACAGGTCTGGGAGCGCCCATCCTTCCCACTCGGCACAGCCAATGCCCTGAGCCACCGGCCTCATGCTCGGGAGCGCAACCCTGGCACCCGGCACCCTCTGCGTCCCCAACACCTGGCTCGCACACCTGTTGAAGGAGCCGTGGCAGAGCGCACCCCCCTCGGTACACACTGGCCACTTCCTCTGGTCCCGCCAGGGGATCTCCCCAGGGAGAGCTTTTCCCTGCCCCACCCCCCCTGCAGCCCTTGTGGCCTCGTGTCCATTCCAGAACCAGGCCCTGGTGTGAGTTTGTCTCTCTTCCCCCTCAGCCTGGGAGCTTCCTCAGCAGGGACCACTGAATCAGGAAAAAACCCGCAGAGCTTCAAGCTGGCAGGAGGAGCAGGGAAGCGACAGGCCTGAGTAGAGTCGGGATGGCCATGGCGCTGTCCTGTGGGTGAGCCTCGTCCAGCTGTACCGCTGGGGACAGGGCACTTCCCCCCAAGTGGAAAGGGCAGCGTCTTTTGCGATGGCAAATTTAACAGTATGATGTAAGGAGCAGTGTTTATGTACAAGGAAGTCCCTAAATTACACAGCACAGTGCAAACAGGCAAGGGGCAGATACCCCCCGCCAGCAGGACAGAGGGGGTACGGCCAGACCCTCAAAAGGACGAAGGATGAAGGAATAAAATTGTGGTCCCAGGTCTGTGTGTCCTCTGGACACTGCGTGCCCTGAGTGACTCCCAGGCCACTCAGGCTTGACAGTGTGGCTGGACGCAAAAGGAAATCTATGGTACCCGGTGGAGAGAGGAGACACCCTGAGTCAACTCCACCGTCACCGCATCGGTAGGCAGGTGCAACGAGGCCGGTTGGGAGCCAACCAGGTGTGCGCCTCGGAGCCTCGGGGGACCGCGGGGCCTGAGAAACCCGGGGCCACTTCCTCCGCTACACGGGACCAGGACCTCAGGGACCATCCACGCATCAGGGGTTGTCCGCACGGGAGGCGCGTGCCCGAGGTGGTGCGCAAAGGCGACGGCCCGGGGTGTGGGTCCCGAGTGGGGATCCCGGAGTGAGCGGTTTTGGGTGCACTGTCCCGGGTGGGGGCCCCGCGTGCAGGTCCGGGGTGGCCGGTCCCGCGTGCAGGCCCCGAGTGGGGACCCAGGCGCGAGGTCCCCTGTGGCCGGTCCCGGATGGCCGGCAGGTGCGCGCGGGAACAAAGCGGCAGGCGGGCGGCGGCGTACCTGGGCACGCAGCTGGGGCTGGAGCCGTCCACCTCCCAGGTGGCGAACAGGTTCATAGGCACCGGCGTGTTGAGCGCGGCGGGCGCGCCGGCCAGGCCCAGGCGGCCCCGCTCGGCCATGGCGCCGGCCCCGCCGCTCCCTCGGCGGCCTGGGCTGCGGCCGGGCCGCGGACGCGCGGCGGGCGGGCGGGCGGGCCGGGCGCGCGGAGGGCGGTGGCGCGGTCACATGGCTGCAGGGCGGCGGGGACAGCCGGGCGGGCGTCGGACAAGCCCGCGGGCGGCGACCAGGCTGCGGCCGCCCCGCCCCGCCCGCGCGCGCCCCCACCGTGCTCCCCCTCCCCCGACCGCGCCGCCGCCGCTGATTGGCTGGGCGGGCGCGCGCTCGCCGCTTCGGGCCCAATCACGGCCCGCGGAGGGCTCACCGGAAGTGAGATTCGCGCGCCCCCCTCGAGCCGGCGCCCCAGGAGGCGCCCCAGCCCGCGGCCCGCGGGAGCGCGCGTCCGCGCCTGAGCACAGGCCCCGCCCAGAGCGCCGCGCCCCGCCCCCCGGGAGAGGCAGGGAGGGGCCAGAGAGACCGCAGGGTCCGCCTATGGCCCTGTGTCCCGCGAGCCCCCCAGGAGCACTTATTGTCCCCCTGTATCCCCCGGGCCTCTGCGCGTCCCCGACCCCCAGTCCTACGCCTCCTCAGAATCTTCCCGCCCCCCCGCGCACTCCGCGTGTCCCCCGGCGGCCTCCAGTCCCATGCCGGCCCCCGGGTCCTCCGCACCGACTCCTAGACCACCGGGCCCCCGCGCCTCTCGTGTCCCCCGGAGGCTTGCCCATCCTGCGAACTCTCTTTGTCCCCCCACCGTCTCCTTGTACCCTCCCCCCGCGCTGACTCCCTTGGCGGATCGCCCGGGTGGGGCGTGAAGCAGGAGGACCAGGGTCGCGGGTGGCACAGACCCATCAGCGCCCCCCAAGGAGTTCCTCCCTGCGGGCGCACCGGGGCTCCACACAGGCTCAGTGTGCAGACTGGTCCTCCATAAATCCCCTCTGGAGTGTCCTCTTTCTGCCTGAGCCTCCTTATTATCCAGCAATGCCCTTTCTGCGGTTTTTACACATGACAATGGAGAACAAATGTCTGGGGGCAGGGGTGGCTCCTGGCCATGGGGCTCACAGTGAATTTGGGGATCCAGGCAAGTAGGAGGCAATGACCAGAGCTACCCATTGGGCCCATGGGGCAGGGAAGGTCAGAAAAGGCCCTAGAAAAGAACATCTAGTTTTGGGGGCCCAAGGAGGGGTCCCCTCCCCCCATCCTTTTGGCGGTGGTTCTGATCAGTCACCAGATCCTGCTGCTGAGATTTAGGAAAAGCTTTTCTGGCATCTCTTCCGTTTCTTTGTAGCCACAGTATTCACAGTTGCTTTTCTCTCTAGCTGCTGTCTGTGTCTTGTTGTCTACTGAAAGAAGCCCAGCCCAAGCAAACGGACTTTCTTCCCTCACCCTTGGGGTTTACAATCCAGTGCCCCGTTAGCTCTTTCTCCTGCAGAGGACCCCATGCTGGCTCCTTCCTTTGTAAGAGCTCAGCATCCAGCTCTAACTCCCTATCTGGAGCTGCAAACAGCTGTGGCTGCTTAAAGCCAGGGTGGCATTTTGGAGAGAACAAGAGAATCTGTGTTTCCCACATGTTCCTGCGCCTTTAGGGTGGTACAGCTGAAAGGCACGCGGGGCTGTCTGTCCTCAGCCAGCTGACTGGGTATTGTCTTACATCGCTGCTCCGGCCAGGCAGAGTGCCTGTGGGTCTCATACCTCTGAGATGGGGGGAAGGAGAGGTCCGGAGAACGGGCACCAGCCCCCTGTGAGGACAGGGGCCCAGTGACCTCGGCGTTTGGCGTGCTGCGGTGCCGGACGGCGAGAGGTGCGGTGGCGTCAGATGAATGGGCCACCTGACACTTTGTGTCTGTGTGCGCTGGCATCTCACCCAGGAGAGGAGTATACCTAGGGGTCAAGTGAAGAGATGTGGGGTGACTAAGCCATACACAAGGGGGCTTGACACCAGCTGCCTGTACAGTAGAGCTGTGCCCTTCCTCGGTACCAGGGACCACTGTGAACCCTTCATGGTCTGGACAGCCCTGTTCCATCCCCAATTCACAGACGAGGAAACTGAGGCACCCAAGAGTATGCAGCCCCTAAGGGGAGGGGCCCGGGTGTGGGCTCACACAGTCTGGTCCAGAGCTGTCCGGATAAGCACGACGGTGGAAATGCTTAAATCTTTCTGCGAGGCAGGGAGGCAGAGACTGGAAACAGGCTGTGTGCCTGTTTTTATTTGTTCCTTTTTTAAGGTAGGACCATATGGACACCACAATGTTAGTGGTGGTGAGATGGAGTGGACAGGTATCACTTTGTGATCAGAGTCACCTTTTTGGCCAGAACCTCTTACATGCATTGCCACCCTCTGTGTTTGAAAATGACTCTGGATTGTGTGTCCCAGGATGAGCGCCCTGAAAGCTGGGAGGATGCCCCTCCACATGGCACAGTGTGACACATACTTCCCCCCACACTCACCCCGTAAATGTTTGGAGGACATCTGTTCTTTCTGATGGCTGTTTCTTTAGAACAGGAACTTGGTTAAAGAGGACCCTCTCTGGACAACTGGTGTGGCATGGTTGGGGATGAAGCTGGAGGAGAGGGTTTGTCTAGAGCACTGAGGTCCCTGGAGGGCACCCTGAAATCCTTTGCTGAGGACCTGATAGTGCGCCACCTGCCTGCCAAGTTTTTCAAACGCATTAAGGCCTCGGCTTTCCAGACGGGGCGGTAGAACTGCCGCTGTGTTGAAGCCCCCCCGACTCCCGGTAGATGGGACGAGGTGGAGGCTGGCAGCTCCCTCCCTGCGATCCCACCCATCGTCGCTGGGGGGCCCTGCGCCTTCAAGTCCGGGCTCTCGCGTTTCTACTGGGGCGCTCTGGACCTCCGGCTCTTTGGAAACTCATTCGTCTGTTCAGCCTGAGTTAAATCCCCCAGGCGTGGGAGGCAATGCAGCACCAGGCAGGGCGGCCCCTGACTGCAAGAAGCTCCCCTCCGGGTGCGGACACCACGGGGCTCCCTCCGGCAGGAGCCTCGGTGCGCGTCTTCCCGCGCCTGGAGCGCAGCGGGCTGGGGCGCGCCAAGTCGGGGGAGGCTTGTGTGCTCCTCCACCCTGTGGCCTTTGGAGCGGCTCCAGCCGGTCAGGTGAGTGGCCAAGGCCTCCTGCAGGACGCAGACACCCGTTCAGCTGCGTGGTTCCAGCCTGCTCCAGCCCTCAGCTTGGTGGCATCTTCTCTTCTAGGGCGGTGCTGGGGGAGAGGCGCAGGGGCGGAGCAAGACTTTGGCTGGCCCACGCTCCCGGCAGAAACCCCTGGATGTGACCTATGTCCCATCCACTCCTGTGGGTGGAAGATGTGGTGTGGCTGAGGCACCATCACTGAAGTAGGGATGGGAACTCTTCACAGAAGCCACAGCAGATGACAAGGAGTGGCCCGGGAGGCAGTCCTCTTACAGGGAAAGAACAGCTGTGACCTCCCAGGGCAGGGCAGGTGTGCTGGGAATGCTGTGAGCTGGAAGTCTGTGTCTGAGATGCTCTGGGAAGCTGCAACAGGATTGCGGGCAACTGGCACCAGAGCCGCAGGGGTGGGTGGGCTCAGCTTGAGGGCAGCATCAGCACTCCTTCTGTTAATATTCAACATAGGGTTAGAGATTCCGACACTCAGGATGCCTGCCTGTCTTATTCACCTGTCCACCCCGGCTGAGCTTAGTAAGCCAGGATGTCATCCAGCATCTGTCTCCCTGGGATGTCCTCTAAGTGGCTGGCATGGAGCAGGTGCCCCACTGATCCCTACCATTGACTGACTGCGAAAGAAGCTAGAAATTCCATCAGGAGCTGCCCAGTGAAAACGCCCCAGGTGACCCTTACAGAGCTGAGTGGAAAGGTTCAGACATTTGTTCATTTCATAAATGACCAGCAGGCTAGTTTCCAACCCTAGGAACACAGGAAAGAAAAAGCAGAACCTGGTTCTTACCCCCATGGAGCGTACATTCTCCCCGGGAGAGAACATGAACAGGTCAACCAACACAAAAAAACATTGTACTTCCCGATAACGGGTGTTGGGACTGAGAGAGCGTGGGCAGGGAGGTGACGTGGGGCTGAGGATGGAAGGACAGTGAGGTGCCAGTGGGGGGAGGTCAGTGCCGGCCTGGGAGATCCCTAGAATTCTGTCTGCTAGGCTCAGGCTCTGGAGGGCTGGAGCATCCCCAAGAGTTTAGGGCGGGCCTGCCCTCAGCCGGCTGAGGGTTACTGAACAACAGAGAACAGAGACTGAGGACCACGGGCAAAGGCACAGCGGGGTGTTTACAGAGGGGTCAACAGCACGTCATCCGGTGCGCTGGGGGCACAGAATAGAGTACGGGGAAAGGAACCACAAACCAACCACCTGGAGAGGTCTGCACAGGGGCACATCTCGGCAGCCTTTTTCTATGCGCACCCATACTTTTTTTAAAAATCTGGGTGGAAGTACAAATATTGTTTTTTTTTCCCACCTGACAGCAAACTATGAGCATTTTGCTGTATCCTTAAATGTTCTTCTAGAGTGTGCTTTTCAACGACCTTTTAGTATTCTGTGATGTGGATATGGTACAATCTGTTTACCCAGATGTCCATTTGTGGGCATTTAGACCCACATCATATATGTGGTAAAGCGTTATTGGCATCCCATTAAAATGGTCAGTTAGTCCTTAAAACGTTAGTAAGGGCTAATGTTTTAGTGGGAGGAAGGGAGAGGTTATACTGTCATTATGAACAGAATTTGGTTATATCCTGAGAAAATGCAAGGGAAGAACCTGGAAGAGTGCTGGAACTAAGCAGAAGTAAGACTGTTACAGGTTGTAAGATACAAAGGGACGGTCCACCCCTGAAACAGCAAACAATAAAACAAAATACCTCTCGTGGCAGAGAGCGCTAGTTGGCCCCAACATCTGTTCTCTCTCTTCCAGAGGGACAGAGCTCGTGACTTGGGGCTGGACGTAGGGGGATGGACCCCCTTTTCCAGCTTCGGGAGCGTACAGCTGGGTGGTAAAGGAATATTGGCCTGTGTGGACAGCAATGCCATGTGAGGAGTCTTCTCTGGGAGGGGACTCATCAAGTGCTCCCCACAAACGGACGGGCCCAAAATGATCAGTGCAGGGGGTTCATAGGGAATTTTGTCTTGACCCCATGGCCACAGGTGCCCAGATTAAGCACTGTTTCTGGGTGTGTGTGAGGGTGTTACTGGATGAGATCAGCACTTGGACAGGTGGACCAGTAACACAGGTGACCCTCCCCAGTACAGGTGGGCCTCATCCATCCGCTGAGGGTCTGAATAGAACAGAAGGTGGAGGAAGGAGGGATTTGCCCTTTTGCACCTGCCTCACCGTTGAGCTGGTCTTGTCTCATCTCCTGTCCTCGGATGGGGGTGATGCCATCGGCTCCCCAGGTTCTCAGGCCCTTGGACTTGGGGTGAGTCACACCACCCACTCCCTGGGTCCCCAGCCTGCGGACGGCAGCTCGTGGGACTTCTCAGCCTCCGTGACCGCATGAGCCGACCCCTCATAACAAACCTCCCTGTCAGTGTACGTCCTATTCGTCCGTGTCTCTGCAGAACCCTGACTAGTACAGGGAGCTTGAAAAGCTGATGCTAAAGTTCAACTGGAAGAATAGACAAGTGGTCGTGCCTGTGAGACGGGGTGACTACAGTACCCCGTCTTCTCACCTGTGAGACGGGGTGACTGCAGTGCCCACGCTGCCTTGTCTTGGGATCAGCCACAGGGGTGGGTGTGAACACGTGGAGCTGCTGCCCAGAAGGCACAGGAGAAATGGTTAGTGTCGTTACCATCACCACTACCAGGCTTTGGAAGGGGAGACATCCTAACCTGTCATTAGGTGACAGTGACCGAAGCCATGCCTGTCACTGCAAGAATCCAAGAGGTGATCAGTAGCACAGAACAGGTAAGAGGAAGGCTCTTCTCAAGGCTGCTTGCCAGAAAATCTGGTGTGAGCCTCTCTCGTGCAAAACACCTATGCGAAACCCAGGTGGACGACACAGTTAAGTGTCAAATATGGCAAAGCCACCTCTGGACTTGAGGGGGGCACTTTCTGAGCATAGAAACACTCTAGGAAGTCACTGGCTGATAGCCGGCAGTGACTGTGTACCTGGAGATGTCCACTGTCTCCGAAGCCAAAAATCTACTGTCAGCAAAGTTAAAAGGGAGAAGAATGTCTGGAATGTATGTCGTAGGCCAAGGGTGGTAACCTGGTTACCTAACGACCACCTGCAAATGGATAGGAGCAATGCAGACAGGGAAAGGCATTCCAGAAGACCGGTAGACGGAGGTGGGTTGGCCGGCAGTCATGGGAATCGAATTCCCGCGTACAGAGACACCCGTTTTGCCCTGAGAGTTTGAGGATCTAACACTGGGATCCCTGCGTTGGCGCTGGCAGGAAACGGGTGCCGGTGCACCGGAGGGGCTGCATCAGGCCCCTTCTGGGGGAACCAGAGGAGGAGGGGTCAGGAGCACAGGACCCCG
Source organism: Mesoplodon mirus (assembly GCF_964341445.2). Taxonomy (NCBI): domain Eukaryota; kingdom Metazoa; phylum Chordata; class Mammalia; order Artiodactyla; family Ziphiidae; genus Mesoplodon; species Mesoplodon mirus. Next base: position 188,626,786 of record NC_138979.1, on the reverse strand, counting down.
CAGGTGGCACTGCCCTGCAGCCACACTGCAGGAGGTTCCTGAGGTCACCTCTGACCTGTGGGAGCCTCGTAGGCCCGGGGCCGGGCCAGCGGGGCTTCTCAGAGTGAAGCCTGGAATCACATCCAGGGTTGCAGAGCCAGGGGAGGTCAGGCCGGCCACCGCACAGCCACCCGCTGGAGCATACAGCTGTGTGAAATGGTAAGTTAGGACATGGCTAAAAATACGATCCTTTCTGGTTAACAAAATGTGTGTGTAAATGCATGTACATGTAAAATATATATTTACATGTAAGTGATTATACGTGTAAAAGACCTATTTTCAAAGTACAAGGAAAATACGGAAGGTTAAAAATGAATCCAAAGTGTTAAGAAATTATCTCTTTGGCAGGAATTCAGTTGATCGAGCTTTTCTTTTTGCTTCTCTTTATCTCACATTTTCTCTATGATGAATATGTATTAATTGTACCACGAAAATAAAGGAAAGAATAGCAGCTTCTGTGGTCAGATGGCGCGGGCGGCCTGTGGAGCATAAAGGTGCCAGTGAAATGGGTGATTGTGCAGCTTTAACAGCATGGAGAAAGCCCACTGCACATGCCTGTGTGAGAAAATCAGGGTGTGTAGCTGAACAGACAGCACACCTGGGGTCAGGATAAAGCGTACGAGCCCTCCTGCCTCTTACTGGGGGTTGTTCTGGGCCCTGAGTGTAAGGGGCGGGGCACCTTTGTAGTTACATTCTTTTGTGGGGGGGTACGCGGGCCTCTCACTGCTGTGGCCTCTCCCATTGCGGAGCACAGGCTCCGGACGTGCAGGCTCAGCGGCCATGGCTCACGGGCCCAGCCGCTCCGTGGCATGTGGGATCTTCCCGGACCGGGGCACGAACCTGTGTCCCCTGCATCAGCAGGCGGACTGCCAACCACTGCGCCACCAGCAAAGCCCTGTAGTTACATTTTAACACTTTTCTGAATTCCCCACAATGGAAATTGTGTCACAATAAGTCAGTACAAGAGTTAAATGTTGGAAAAAAAACAGCAAGGCCCTAATACAGAAATCAACAGAGGACATTCCCGGATAATTCACAAAAGGTGCAACACCATGGTGGCAGCGCCCATGAATCAATGTTCGACCTCAGTGCTGTTCAGATTAACATGGGAATGATTTCTGGTTTTCCTTAGAATTTTCTTTGTTTTCCTAATGTTTTACAATTAGCAAACATGCTTTTGATACTTGAAAGCAACACTATTTCTCAAGTAGAAGAAATAAAGTCGGACCAGTGGAGGGTGGGCCCAGAATGCCGGGCTTTGTGCAGTTTTAAGCAAAAAAAGACCTGAGTGACACAGCATTTTTCAAATATTGGTGTTGGTTGCGTGGCACACGGGACAGGGACATCTGGGGCACCAGGGGTGCACTGCCACTGCCAGGGGTGGGCCTAGCTGGCTGCTGAGAGCCACGGGTAGGTGGGCCTGGGAACGACCTGGTGACCACTTGGGTTTGCGGCAGAGGGGAAGAGAGGAGTAAAAACCAGCTCAGGCTTGGAAACTGACAGTCTCCCAGGAGAACGACCAAAATTCCTGAGGGGGAGATGCAGTACAGAAAGCAAAACAAACACACAAAGAAAAAAACGGGAGAGTGTCTGGGATGCGGAACCGTCGGGGTGGGGAGCCTGGCCCTGTGTTGTATGCTGCAAAGGGACACTGAATCACACAGACGCAGCACATCTCCCAGGAAACTTCAGGCACTGCAAACTAGTGAGAGTCCCCTGACAGGTCTGTCAAGGGGTAACTTTAGCTGGGACGGGGAGGAATTCACTGGAGGCACAGAGAGTGGCACATTCACCCCAAAGGCCACCTGCATGACGTGGAGGGCGGGCATGAGCTTTGCGTGGCCAAGCCAGCCCAGAGGAGAGCGGGTGCAGGGTGGTCCTCATCCAAGGAGGAAAACTTACCCATCCAGCGAATAACTAGTAGGCGTCTTCCCCTTTGGGGAAGATCATGTGTTTGTACATAATATTAAATTTTGCAGTAGGCTGGGGGTTTGCAAAAACAGGTTCAGCTAAAAAAAAAAAAGATCCAGCTATTCTACTAACATTGCATGCTGATTTCTCTCGTCCAGTATGACCCTGGCGCAGGGGCTGTGTCACCGCTGTGCTGTCCCCTCCCCAGGTCCTTTCCTTCTTGGGACATGTATTGGAGTCATGGGGGTCAGCCAGGGCTTGGAGACATGAGGACATCCAGGGGACCCTGGGCTTTGACCTTGGGGTACACTCCCCAAGGAGGCCTGGTGTGGCATTCCTCTCTCAGATCCTCTGGATCCGGAGCATGCACCTGATGGGGGCCCTCAGTGTGGCCCCAGGAACAGCCAGGGGAGGCGACACCTTGGCTGTAGGTGGCCTCAGAGCCGGAGAGCGTAGCACCCACGCGTCCTTAGATTCTTCGTTTGTGCCAAGTCCAGTCCTTATTAGCTTGGTCTTGATGACCGTCTTGCACTGGTGAGGATGGGGTGATTCCAGCCTTGCTAAAATGTACGCTGCTGGCCGTTGCTCTCCCTGGCCCATCTCGGCACGTCCCCAGGTGAAGGTCCTCCCGACAATCGAGGAGGCACCTTCTCTGAGCAGATGGAACCAGGAAAGGCTCTGTCCCCAAAAGGCAGCAGCCACAGCCATGCTCCTCCTCCCAGGGAGGCTCACTGTATCTGAGGACATTCCAGATGTCTGGAGTTCAGGAGCCGTCCGGCGGCCGCAGAATTCAGGCGTGGAAGGAGCTGTAGAAAGGGGTCAGGCCCCCGTCACCCCGTCCACGGGAGGAACCAGAGAGATGCAGGTGGGGCAGGTGGCCCGGTACACCAGGGACCCCTCCCGCCCCTGGTGGAGGTGGGAGCCTGTGACCCACTGTGCGTCGGCCCAGGAGGTGGGACACGAGGGCGCCAGCCCATGGCTTCTGTGGCGGAAGATGGACTGCCTGCCCCCTCAGTGGCACATGATGAGGGTGGGCAGAACAGACAGAGACAGGGGTCTGCGTTCTGGGTGGTCTGTGATCGTCACTGCAGTCTGCAGCACATACGCCATTTCCCCTGCTCTGCCCCCGCCAATGCTGGGATGGAGGCGCCATCACCTCTGCTATGCAGACCAGGACATAGAAACTTGGAGACCTCGCCCACGGGCACTGAGCCGCTGGTTTTCAGTTGCGGTGATGGAAGCTTGCGTTCCCAGCCTGGTCCTCTCACCTGTGCTGACTGCCACACCAGGGTTCTTGTCTTCCTTAATCAATAGAAATTGACCAGAGGCCAGACAAGAAATTCACGCAAGGCTTTACTGGGGCTCCTGCTGCAGCAGCGGGACTGAGAAGTATCAGGCTCCCTTGCTTGCTCCCCGAGGTAGGGCAAGCTGGTTCCTTATAAGGGGTAAGGATAGGGGCGTGTCCAGGGGTCAGGCTGCAGGGGTGGCTGAGGTAGTTTGCCTACCCCTTAGGCGGTGCTGTGTGCAGCAGGCATGCGCAGTACCCTGCTTTTGCTCTGGGCTCTTCAGAAGCATCAGCTGGGCTTTTTGGTCTTTTTGTATCTTGTTGTCCATAAGCTTGTTTGCCCCAGCTGTTTGCATGCACACATTTATTTTCAGTCCCTTATAGTTTCTTTGTATTTCGTTGCTGGAGGAGAGGTGTGTCCAGGTGCAAGCCCTGCAGCAAAGGGTCCCAGGTCCCAGCCCGTCTCAAATGTACCCGAGATGTGTTTTAATCAGGTGTGGTAAGGTGACAGACACAGAGACAACTGCCTTTGAAAGAAGGTGCCCGAAAAGCAGGAAGACAGAGAACCCTGCAGAGCCTGGAGTAAAGCTTGGAATCCTATCAGCGCCTGATTGCATCAAGATATGGGTTGCCCCCACCTGTGTGACAGACAGAAGGAAAATAAATTCTCTCTGAATAACAAAAACATCTCCCGAGCCTCACAGTTTTTCTTTACAATGATCATCATTTATTCCAAAATTACCAGGTGTGCCAGGAAACGATTTCACATAAGCCAAGAAAAACGATAGACATAAATCCATAGGTCACCAATATTGGAATGATTAGAATGAAACTTAAAATGTGATTAATACATTCAAGAAAATAAATTTTTAAAAATGGAGAATTTCATCAGAGAATTGAAATCTAAAGAAAAATAATCATGAAAATTCTAGAACTGAAATATAAAATAGCTGAAATGAACAACAGAATAGATGGTTTCAAAAGCAGATTACACACAGCAGAAGAGAGGATTAGTGAAATGGAAATTACGTAAGTAGAAAATACCCAGATGGAAACAAGAAGGGGAAAAAAGAAGTAAAATAGAGTATAGTATGAGGAACATGAGCAATGGAATAGATGGTTTTAAAAGCAGATTACACACAGCAGAAGAGAGGATTAGTGAAATGGAAATTACGTAAGTAGAAAATACCCAGATGGAAACAAGAAGGGGAAAAAAGAAGTAAAATAGAGTATAGTATGAGGAACATGAGCAATGGAATAGATGGTTTTAAAAGCAGATTACACACAGCAGAAGAGAGGATTAGTGAAATGGAAATTACGTAAGTAGAAAATACCCAGATGGAAACAAGGAGGGGAAAAAAAATGTGTAAAAATACAGAGGCATATAGGACATAGCAAAAATCTAACATGGGTGTAATTGGAATCCTAGAAAGAGATTTAAAAATTTTAAAAGTATCCAGGAAAAAAATTGTAGCTTAACTTCAAAGTGCAACAAAACAGATAAAAAACAGACTTTTTCCACAGAAATGATGCAAAGAAGACCATGGAATGGGCCTTGAAATTGCTGAAGGGAAATGACTGACAGCTTCCAATTCTATCTTGGTTGCCGGCAGTGTGGCCACTCCCGCGGGGCCCTGCCCCCTCTCCAGCCGCCCAGCTGCTCCCACCTGTGCCCCACAACCAAGGGCAGCAGCCAGGCTGCAGGGTCCCTCGTGCACTCTACACTCGTCAAGCCCCCCACACCCTCTCATATCCCCACCTCGGGCGTCCACACCGAGGATTCCTGCAGCTGGGCAGGCCCCCAGCCAGGGCAAGGGGCGGGCTCCCTCCTCCAGGAGCCCCCATCTCTCCTCACAAGACCCCGGGGTCGACCCCCACTTCTCTCCCCGAGGGATGGGGAGGAGAAAAGCCACCTGCCCCCAGGACTCCCTGCAAGGAAGGCAGGTGTCTCTGCAGCCCCCGCCCCCCAGGCCTGCAGCCTGCACCTCGGCCTAGGGAGGGAGGCGCCCTCCAGCCTGGTGCTCCAGGTGGGGCCTGGGAGCCCACTACTCTGACTCGGGGGCCCAGCTGGGTGGGGAGCCCCACACCACGCCCGGGCAGCCTCTCCTCCTTCCCTCTATCGGGTGACAGGTGCGGGAGGGAGACAGCCGTCCAGCGTCCTCCGCATCTGCTCATCTGGGGCTGGCCTGGCTCTCTGCTCTGGACACTTCCCTCCTCTGTGTGGGTCGTGAGGCACTCTCGGGGCTCCCAGACCCCAGATCTCTCCCGCGCCGGCTGCAGTGGGGTCCCTGCGCTGGTCCCCCTCCCTTGGGAGCCTGCAGGGGTCTGGGCACCCGGGGTGGCGCTGGACGTCTGGTGCCCCGTGCGCGTGTCAGGTCGGGTCAGGGGGCGGCCGGTGGCGCTTTTAAATATGTTCCGAGTCCCCCTCCCTCGGGTGTGGGCAGGACGCCCAGGTGGAGCTGGTGCAGGGACGGCACTGGCAGGTCAGTCAGCCAAGCCTCGCAGCTTCTGTCCTACGGGTCCTGGCCCCCGGCCCCCCTGTGAGGACGCTGTGGGGGCCGCCGGGTGAGGTGCTCAGGCCCCACCATGATTCTCGTGAGGGAGCTTGGAGGCAGAGCCCCTGGTTCCGGCCAAGTCTTCAGAGGACGCGGCCCTGGCCGACACTTTGGCCGTGAGCTCGGGAGACCCCGGGCCAGAACTGTCCCGTGAAGACTCTCCCAGACCCTTGACCCACAGAAACTGTGAGATGATAAAGGTTTGTCTTTTTTTTTTTTTTTTTTTTTTTTTTGCTGTACGTGGGCCTCTCACTGCTGTGGCCTCTCCCGTTGCGGAGCACAGGCTCCGGACGCACAGGCTCAGCAGCCATGGCTCACGGGCCCAGCTGCTCCGCGGCATGTAGGATCCTCCCGGACCGGGGCACGAACCCGTGTCCCCTGCATCAGCAGGCGGACTCTCAACCACTGCGCCACCAGGGAAGCCCGGGTTTGTCATTTTAAGCTGCTAACTTTTGTGGTTATTTGTTAGGCAGCAATTGATAATTAGCATACAAAAAGTTGGCCAAAATGTGGAACAGTATTGAACTATGAGACAGTAATTTCATGGGACAATTTTGGGGATCAGTTTGCCCATGTGTAGTGTGTTGAGTGTAGGAATACTCTGCGCTCCAGTGATGCCCCTTGGGTCTTCCTTGGGGAACATCCATGTGTGCATGGGGGCACGAAGACAAGGGTCATCACTGCAGCAACCTCTGTTTCCTCAGCATGAGACCAGTGACCAAAATTCTGCTCTGTCCTTCCAACAAAAGACTATGTTGTCCTGACCATACGTGCACTGTCTTCTAGCTTAACCGGCTCGACTGCCCACGCCCTGCAGTGAGGGCGGCCACCTGCAGGGAGAGGCGATGATGAGCCACACATCGATGGGGCTCAGAGGCCAGCCAGGCACCCTCCCGTCATGACAGAGATCCACTGCAGATTTACAATACCCTGTTGTATCTCATTCCAGGAGTCTTGCAGTTCTGTTTCTACGTTCAGCATTTAATGCCATTTGGGATTTATTTTTAGAACAGGGTGAGGTTGGGGCTCAATTTACCCTTTTCCTCCTCTAAACGGAAACCCCAGCCCCACTGAAAAGTCTGTCTTTTCCACAATGATGGAGGCCTCTAAATTTCAGTGCATAGTTGGGTTTGTTTCTGGACTTCTGGTTTTATTCCACTTGTCCATTTGTCCCTGTACAAATACCACGTGGTTTAATGGATGTAATTTGATATAATACTTTGATATACAGAAGGGCAATTTTCCTCTTCTTTTAGAATTTTTTAAAAATAAATTTACTTATTTTTGGCTGCGTTGGGTCTTCATTGCTGCACATGGGCTTTCTCTAGTTGAGGCGAGCGGGGGCTACTCTTCGTTGTGGTGCGTGGGCTTCTCACTGCGGTGGCTTCTCTTGTTGCGGAGCACAGGCTCTAGGCGCACAGGCTTCAGTAGTTGTGGCACACGGGCTCAGTAGTTGTGGCTCGCGGGCTCTAGAGCGCAGGCTCAGTAGTTGTGGTGCACGAGCTTAGTTGCTCCACGGCATGTAGGGATCTTCCCGGACCAGGGCTCAAACCCGTGTCCCCTGCATTCGCAGGCGGATTCTTAACCACTGCGCCACCATGGAAGTCCTTTTAAGAATTTTCTTGACTATTCTTGTGCAGTATCTCTTCCAGATGACTTTAGGGTCAGCCTATCAAGTCACCTGAAAATCCTGTTGACATTTTGGTGGGGATTAAATCGACTTTACAAATTGACTCGTGAAGATTTTAAGTATTTACAACATTGTATTCAGGTGGGAATGGGGCATTTTCTGATTCAGTTAGAGCTCCTGTCAGTCCTACAGTCAAGGTTTAAGGGTTTTTGAAAAACGTGGTCTTGAGAATTCTCTGTTGGCCTAGCGGTTAGGATTCCGGACTTTCACTTTTGTGGCCTGGGTTCGGTCCCTGTAACTGACATCCCGCAAGCCGCGCAGCCAAAAACAAACAAAAAAATGTGGTCTTGCACATTTCTTTTCAGGCTTATTCCCGGGGACCGCATGGGTGTTTCGGCGACCGTGAATGGCATCTGAAGATAACTGAGGGCGCGGGTGAGAGGGACACAGAAACGTGATGACACCGGTAACCACAGGTGGCACAAGTGACTGTCAGGGGTGGGGAGACACGGAGTGGGGGGCCACACAACAGGGAGCGGGGTTGCATGGGGGCGTAAGGGCACCGCCACACAGAGGCCGCGGAGCCAGGAAGAGCCGCGGAGCCTGCCCCCAAGCCCGAAGGGAGGGGCGGGCGGTCCCGGGCGAGGGTCTCCACTCTCAACCTGCGCCGATTCGTCGCTGAGCTCTGCTTCTCAGACCCCGCCTGAGGCTCCGCCCACAACAAGGTAAGCCCACAGTCCCTCGTCCCGCCCACAAGGCCCTCAGGTCCCGCCCACCAACCCCTGCTCTCGCTCCGAAGGCCCCGCCCACAAACCGCGATACCGCCCATCTGTCCCCGCCCCCGCAGGCCGCTCAGCCTTTCCTCCTGCTGCTGGCGCGCTGGTGTTGCGGCCTGTAGGTCCCAAGTTCCGAGGCCTGGTGGCTGCGTCCCGGCCCGGAGGTCGCGTGTTCGAGTAGTCGCGTCTTTGCCGCGGCCCCAGAGCCCGTGCCCGTTCCGCGGGGCGCAACCGTGGCGGGCAGCGCCGTCCTGGCCCGCGCGGCGAATCTGCCGCTGGGAATCGGCGGGCTCAGCGGCGGCGGGCCCAGCGGCGGCGGCCTCGCGAGAGTCTGGGCGGCGCGGACGCGGCTGCGGACGGGCCCGCGGACGGGCCCGGCGGACGCGCGGGCCGGCGGGCTGACTGGGACCGGGGCCGGCGGGCGGGGGCCCGGCCTCGAGCCGCCGGCATGACTGGCCGCGTGTGCCGCGGCTGCGGCGGCACCGACATCGAGCTGGATGCGGCGCGCGGCGACGCCGTGTGCACCGGCTGCGGCTCGGTGCTCGAGGACAACATCATCGTGTCCGAGGTGCAGTTCGTGGAGAACAGCGGCGGAGGCTCGTCGGCCGTGGGCCAGTTCGTGTCGCTGGACGGTGGGTCCCGGCGGGGCTGGAGGGGCGGAGGACTGGGTGGCCAGTGGCCTCCGTGCGTGTGCGGTTCTGGCTTTAGTAATGGAACTTACCGAAACAGGGGACAGGATGCGGCCTGGGGTCGGGGTCGTGGCCCATCCCCCTCAGTCGGCGCAGTCCCTTCGCTCCTTGGGGGGACAGTTGTTTGAATCTGGGGGTCGGGGACGTCAGCGCGTCCCCCTTCTCAGTCATCATAGTCGATTCAGCTCCTTTCGGGTTACAGTTGTATGAATTTAAACACATTTGGATTCGAGTAACACCACAGCGAGGATAGAGTTCCACAGCCCCACGCCTCCCCGCAGCGGCAGCTGCCCTCCGTCCCTGCAGTCTTGTTTTTCAGGAATGCCGCGTAAAGGGAACCAGCCCGTGGGCCACCTTCGGAGACTGGCATCTGTCCCTCAGCCCTGTGCCTTTGGGATTCGCCCAGGCTGTTGCGAGGATCTGGGCTCCTTCCTGTGCACGGCCCACGATTTGCTGAAGGACCTTTGGTTTGTTTCCAGTTGGGGGTGATTATGAATAGAGCTGCTAAAAACTTCGTGGGTGGCTTCTTCCGTGGACATAGGTTTTCATTTCTCTAGGGTGGTTACCCAGGAGTGGATGGTAGCTGTATGTTTAACTTTATAACAAACCACCAAGCGGATTTTCAATGTGGCCGCACCGTTTTGTATTCTCACTAATTGCTTCACCAGAACTTGGCGTTGTCTCTGTATTTATATATCTTTTGGGTGTGTTTTTAGTGTGTTGTGGTGCCTCATCTCCGTGTTAATGCATTTTCCTAAGGCATAGTGATGTTAGACAGCATTTAGTGTGCTTATTTGCCATCCCTTAATCCCCCTTGCTGAAATGTCTGTTCAAGTAGTTTTTTGCTCATTTTATATTCAGGTTGTTTGTTTCCTTACTGTTGAGTTTTGAGCATTCTTTAAATATTGTAGTTACAAGTCCTTTGTTATATATGTGATTTGCAGAGCAGTTTAAAATTTTGATTAAAAGTTTTAAAATTTGATGCAGTCCACTTTATTGATTTTTTTCCTTTCATAGATTGTACTTTTCTCTTGTTGCAGAGCATGGGCTCTAGGCACGCAGGCTCAGTAGTTGTGGATCACGGGCTCTAGAGAACAGGCTCAGTAGTTGTGGCACATGGGCTTAGTTGCTTTACGGCATGTGGGATCTTCTCGGACCAGGGCTCGAACCCGTGTCCCCTGCATTGGCAGGCAGATTCTTAACCACTGTGCCACCAGGGAAGCCCCGTATAATAAGTCTTGAAATCAGATGTTGTGATTCCGCCAGCTTTGCTCTTCCTTTTCAGAATTTAGTTATTGTAGTTCCCTTCCCTTTTCATTCAATTTTAGAATAAGTTTGTATATATTTACAAAAAACCTTGCTGGGGCTTTGACTGGAATTGCATTAAATCTCTTGATAAATTTGGACAGATTTGACATTTTTACTATATTGTGTTTTCCAATCCATGAGCACAGATCTCTCCATTCATTAGGTTTCCTTTGATCTTCCATCATGATTTGTAGTTTTCAGCATATAGCTCCTGTACATATTTTAGACGTTTACCTAAGACCCAAATAGAGCTATTGTAAATAGTATTTTTCAAAAATTCAGTTTTCAGTTGTTCATGGCTGGCATATAGAAATATGGTTGATTTCTGTCATTGGCCTGTTTCCTGAGACCTTGCTAAACTTTAAACTTACTAGTTCTAGGAGTATTTTTAAAATAGATTCCTTGGGATTCTTGATGTAGACAATCATATTATCTATAAATAGGGGCTGTTTTCTTTCTTTTGTTTCTGTTTCTTGCTTTTGAGCAGACATGCTTGCCTTCTTCCCAGTCTTAGAGGGAAACATTCACTCTCCTCCCACGCAATGTGATGTTAGCTATAGGTTTTTAGTTGTTTTTTTTTTTTTTGCGGTATGCGGGCCTCTCACTGCTGTGGCCTCCCCCGTTGTGGAGCACAGGCTCTGGACGCGCAGGCCCAGCGGCCATGGCTCATGGGCCCAGCCGCTCTGTGGCATGTGGGATCTTCCGGGACCGGGGGACGAACCTGTATCCCCTGCATCGGCGGGCGGACTCCCAACCACTGTGCCACCAGGGTTGCCCAGCTATAGGTTTTTGATATTCTTCATCAATAAAGTTGAGGAAGGTCTCTTTCCACTCCTAGTTCGCTGAAAGTTTTTATCGTGAGTGGATGATGAGTTCTGTTTTTCTTCTTTGGTCTGTCAGTGTGGCTGGTTTTTGAATGTTCAGCGTGCTTTGCATTCCTGGGGTAAACCCACTTGATCATGGGGTATTATTCTTTGTATGTGTTGCTAAATTAGATTTGTTAATATTTTGTTGGGGATTCTTACATTTATGTACATGTGGTATATTAGTGTGCAGTTTTCTTGTAATGTCTTTGTCTGGTTTTGATATCAAGGTAGTGCGCCTCCTGGAATGAGTTGGGAAATGTTCCCTTCTCTTCCATTTTCTGGAAGGGATTGTGTAGAACTGGTGTTATTTCTCCCTTGACTGTTTGGTGGAATCTACTAATGTAGCTATCTGGGCCTGGAGGTTTCTTTTTCAGAAGTTTTTAATTACAGGTTCAGTTTCTTTAATAGTTGTAGGTTTTATTTATATTTTAGAATATCTCTTGTGTGCCGGGTGAGTTTGTCGTTTTGAGGATCTGGTCCATTTGATCTAAGTTGCTGAATTTATGCACGCAGGGTTGTTGGCACTATCCCCTTATTCTTTGGAGGTCCGCAGGATCTGTAGTGGTGTCTCATTTTCCTTTCAGATATTGGTGTTTTGTATCTTCTCTCTTTTTCCCTTTGTTTCTCCTGCTGGAAGTTTATCAATTTTTTTGATCTTTCCAAAGAACCAGTTTTGGGTTTCATTGCCTTTTTTCTCCTGTTTTCTGCATGGCACACGTCTTTGTGTTCTTTTTGTTGTTGTTGTCCTTATTTTTTTCGTCCTTGTGTTCTTCCTGAGCAACTTCCTGGGACTGCTGTGGGAGAGTCTCCCTGGCGCTGTGTTTGCAGCTTTGTCACGTGTTGCCAAACTGCCCCCTCAGTCATCCAAGACTTTGATGCCTGTTGGGAAGAGAGTAACAACGACAGTAAGAAGGAATAATCATAGTAGCTGACACTTAGGGTTTCCCACGGGAGGCACTGTGCTGAGTGCATCCCTTGTACCTGATGACAGCCTGTCCTCACTGCAGACGACACAGCTGGGTGCAGAGGAGTCCTGGACGTGAGAGATGTGCTGCCACCTGTGGGCGGTGACGTTGGTCCCACGTCCTGTGAGCACAGGCTCAGAGCTGGGTGCCCTTTGGTGGTGTGATTTAAAGGTGGTGTGAACCTGGGCTCACTCTCTGGAGGGCCCCCAGGGAAGCGCTGCAGGCGTTGTGGGTTCTCAGCTCCCGTATAGAGGGCGGAGAGGGAGGGGCACCGCTGCCTCCCGCAGCCCCTCCCTCCCCTGGGTGGGTCCCTCACAAGAGCAGCCACCCTGGTTGTCGACTCCGGCTGCTGTCAGCCTCCCTGGTGCAGAGTGTGTGCCCAGCTGGCCCCCCAGCTCTTCCTTTGCTCCAGCCTCATCCTGGAAGCTGGGCCTTCTCTCTGGGGTGCCCTTGTGCAGGGCCCAAGGCCGCTGTCTTTCCTAAGCGTTCTTGCTTACTCTTTGAGAAGGAGTGGTGGATGGTTAGCTCCTCAGTTTACTTGAGAATATGTAAATTAGACGTCAGGGCCCTGTGGCCAGCGGCCCTGTCACCAGCTGGGCTTCTGACTGTGACCCAGGCCCAGGGTCCAGAGGCGAAGGAGCCCAGTCCCCCTGGGTCCCCTGGTAGATGTTTGAGGACCGGCAAAGTGTGAGTCCAGCGTCCCAGGCTGGACTCGCAGAGTGGTGGCAGCCAGGGTGGTGCTGGGGACGTCTGGACTGTGTCTTTCTGTTGATGGGCAGCTGGGGAGGGGCTGGGCGTGGCTGAGAGAAGGGACGGATGTGAGGACTGCAGAATGGCAAGGTGGTGGGCGGGGCTGGGGCAGCTGGGCCTTTGCAGGCCTGAGGAGGGTCCCGCTGGGTCATGGGGGAGGGGCTCACCAGAGCGTCAAGGAGCTCAGGGGCAGAGTAGGGCTTCCTGGCACAGGCCCACGCCAGCATCCTGTCCCTGGTGTCGGTGCTGAAGGTCTCGAGGACAGCAGGTCTTTCCCCTGGGTGTCCCCTGCAGTTGATGGTGCGCGGTGAGCCCACGGCCCCTCCCGGGAGCTGTACCTGCCGCTCCCACAGGAGGAAGCCCAGAGGCAGAGGACCTGCTTCCCTGGGTCCTTCCCTTCCTCTTCCAGGGTGCACCCCCATGGGTTCCGTGACCACAGCTTTTAATCGCTGCAAACTTTGTCCCTGAAGTCAAGGTGTATGTAAGTGCTCGTGCTCTCGTGGTCATGAGTAATGAGGTGCTTTCCATGTGTAACACGATGAGGAAGGTTTGGTGCCCAGCTCTGGCGGGGGTGGAGCCTCTCTTGCTCACTGGGGCAGCTCCCTGGGTCCTAAAGAACAGCACACCCACCTGCCCTCTGCCTGGCTTGTGCCCTTCCTGGAGAGGGTTCTCTCAGGCACAGCGTACCAGGTGTCCTGGCCAAGCTCTGGTCCTGGAGTTTCGGAGGTTCTGCATCTCTGTTTCTCTCCTGTGGCCCCTCAGAGCCCCACTGAGTTTCTGCTAGAAGGGACCTGCTCTCGGGAAATGGCTGAGTTTTGTTCTGGAGGCACTTGGGTGAGAGAGGACTGTTGTTCCTAAAATGCCATTTGCTGCTTTTATCACCTGCCATGCTGCATGCCGTGTGGTTTCCATAATCAGACTTTTAATCGTGACAGAACAGGCTCTTCAGTAGCTGTGTCTGGTTGAGAGAAGTTTAGGCTGCTGCTACTGTTTAGTTATTGGTTCACCAACGGCAGGAGGTCTGCGTCCAGCCACGTCCCCATGCCCGGGGCTCAGTGTGGACTTGCTGAGTGTCTTTCGGGTGCCTTAGGGGAGTTATGCCCACGTCCGAGCTCAGGTCGAGGGGCCACTGGATTCCCCTTCCATCCTGGAACCGCCCAGCCGGACCTCGTGCAGTTGTCCCCGCTTAAAAGGCGTTTCACAGCAGTGGCGGAAGCCCCTCACTTTACATAAAGTGAGTGCAGACTTAGGAAAGGTGTTGCTTTCCCGCGTGGGAGGGACCCGAGGGAAATGGAGGGCGGTGCCGTGCGCTGCTTTCCTGTTTGTGGTCGTGGGTGTTGGTGTTGCTGGCTTTGTCCTCGGCGCTCAGAGTGGCCGAGAAGCCCCCCCCGCCCCCCCACCAAGCTGCAGGGGTCAGGCCTTTGCACCTCCTTGCTTTTGCAGCCACAACTGGGAGGGGCACAGGTGCATCTGGGCGGAATTTCCGGCCCCTCCCCTGCTGTCCACAAGGGGGCAGTCTTGGCCCGGCTGTGCTGACAAAAACCTGCAACTTCTACTTGTTAGATGCAGCTGGTTATATCTTGTTTGTTACAGGATCTTGTTACAGAAAACATCCAGTGCTTTTAGAAGTAGAGGGAATAATATGAAGGGCGTCTGGAAGCCAAGCACACGGAGCATTGATGGTTTGGGTCAGCGGTGGTGGTGCTCAAGCCTTCTTTCACGCTTCAGGGGACCCTGGCCCCGTGGTGGTAGCTGTTTGAGATTTGCTGAATAAGCACTTTTCGTAGGCTCCACCACTGCTTTCCAGATGTTCTCTACTGTAACCAAACCCCCAGTGGGTCGTCTTTGTTGAGTAAAGAACGTGCGTCCATTGGGTAAAGCAGGTTTTGACCTCCGCCCCCTCCCTTCCCCCAGCTGGCTGGACCCAGGAAGGCACCTTCCTTGCCAGGACTTAGTCCCTGTTGCTCCTGGGAGCACGTGAGGGACTGAGGCTACGTACAGGGACCTTGGGGAGCACCAGGGTGGTGTGTGTGTGTATATGTGAGTGTGTGTGAGTGTGCATGGGGACAGCAAGCATCAGCTCCCAGAGCAGGTGGGGCCGGAGCAGCCCCAGGAGGGGTGACTGGGGCGTTGGGGAGAGACAGGGAAGGACAGCACAGCAGCAGGAAATAGAGGTCCTGGAAGTGCACGGGGGGGCGGGGCGTGCAGAGAGTGCGGGGGTGGGGGGGGAGGTGAGGGGAGAGGGGCAGGGGAGGGTGTGACCTCTCAAGGTCTTGCAGTGCATTTAATGCTCACCCAGAAACGAGTCTCCACTCTTACTTAGCAGCATCTTTGTGTGACCTGTCCTGGTCGCTTCCCATCTGGGTCTAAGCAGGGAGAGGTGGCTGGGAGGAAGGCCACCCAGGGTCCTTGTGCCTGGAAGGTGGGGTTTCAGGGGATTTATACCTTCACATTGTCCTTTTTCTAATGCAACATTATTGTAATTGCTTAAAACACGTGCTGATTTCCGTTAAAACAATATGGTGATTTTTTTCCCTTTTTCTCAAATAAAAGTTGGGCAGCACTGGACACAGGTCAAAATGTGGCTGTCCTCGTCGGGTGACTGAGGGATTGTGGCCTTCTTCAGTGGGTCCTGTGTCTAAAAGACCACAAATATAAAAATTCTAAAGTTTATAAAAGCTGCCCGTTTATAAAAGCTGCCACAAAATGAGGGGGTACAAGATGCAGACCCCCAGGCTCAGGCCGGTGAGCTCGTGTCAGGCTTCTGCAGAGTCAGAGGTAACACTGGAGTGTTGGAAGCTCCTCATTTCTGGGCCGGATGGACAGGTCTCCCCTGGGCCCTGCACTGCTCCTGGCTCCTCTCCAGGCCCCCGGTGTGCCCTGCCTGGCCCTCTCTCTCCCCGCCCTCTATAGCCAGCTTCTTGAAGACACTAAGTTTGTGGTAACTTGTCAGGGCAGTGATAGAAAACCAGCACACCCAGGGTGACAGCAAAACCTTCCCCAGGCACTGCCACCTGTTCCCAGGCTCCACATCCTCCTGTGAGAGAGCCCTGGGCTCCCTGCCAGTCCCCACTGGGGCCGGCGCTTAGACCCCACTGTCGGACCACAGGAGTTGGTGGGGGTCACTGCCCAGCCCTGGGCCTCAGCCCCAAGGAAGCTGCTGAGGCGGGGACGCTGGGTGCCGGGGCCACCGGTCAGCCAGCCCCCTGCTGTGCTCCCGGCTACTTCCACCTGCTCGTAGCCCACTAACTGCCCAGCCAGGCCTACCTGTTGCTCGTTTCAAAGTCTTCTTAGCCAATCTTATTTCTTTTTTCCCCAGCTGAACTTTAGAATCATTTTGCTGAGATCTTTAAAGAATCTCGTTAGTACTCGTTTGGGATTTGGTTGCAGTCCCAGAGAAGCTGAAGGCCGACTTGTTCTCCGCTGTCTGTGCTGGTAGCTGGCCTTTGGATGACCCAGAGGTCCCTACTGGCCCCAGGAGGTGGGCCGTGTGTTTTCCTCAGGGGCCTATTCTCAGACTTCAGTGATCTGGCTTCCCAGATCCCTGTCACTTCTGAGTTTCCATTTCATCCTCCAGCAGGCCCTGCACCCTTACCTCCCCCACGAGGCTAACAGTGTGAGGTCGTGTTCCCTAACTTCAGGAGCCTCTAATCCTTTGCACTGTACTTTGTAACAGACACACTGGCCTGTGGGATGCGCAGCGCTTCCCGCCCCCTGGCCTGTGCTTGGCCGCCTGCGCCCCTCACTTTAGCGCCGTGCTTGTTTGAAGATCGTGCTTCAACGCTGGGGTTTGTAAGTCTGGTGAACAATCTGGGTGTCCACCTGGCTGTCTTCACAGGGTATCAGGGCAGAAGTCCCCGCCCTGAAGCCCTGCAGAGTGGAGTACGTGAGACGTCCTGGGGAGGCTTGGAGCTGGTGGGAAGTTCAAAACAGAGCGCCCCTAGGTGCAGCTATGGCTACGCTTTGGGTCCAGGGCTTCCTAGGCTGCTGCTCTGTGAGCGGGCGGCACACAGATGGGTGGAGGTGCAAGCGTCTCTTGCAGACTGGCTCCTGCCCTCCGAGAGCCCACCTCCGCCCCCCCCCCCCGCCCCCGGGAGATGGATGCGATCATAAATGTGAATTGGCTGGCCCAGGGCCCGCAGAGGGCCAAGGTTAGGGGCCGGGCCGGGCCGGGCTGGGCCTGGGCTGTAGTTTGGAGAGCTGTGTGACCGTCTGTTCTGGGACATGGTTAGAGAATGCAGATGGGCATGGTCCACGCCCTCGGCTCCAGGTCAAGGCCACGACCCTGGTAGCAGGGCAGAGGTGGGAGTGGTGCTGCGGGATGCTCGCTGCTGCCTCCTGCCCCGATCCTGCTCCAGAGACACTGATGCAACGAAACGGCTGTTCACACAGATCTCTGCTCATGAGTCTCATTTGTGTCTCTAGGTGCCGGCAAAACCCCGACCCTGGGCGGCGGCTTCCACGTGAACCTGGGAAAGGAGTCAAGAGCACAGACCCTGCAGAACGGTACTTCCCGCCGTGGGTGCTGCTGGAAGAGGGTGGGCTCCTGAGGCGGGACAGGGATGTGGGACGAAGGATAGGAGTGACAGCCTGCCGTGACCCCCCCATCTTTGTCACCAAGCCAGTGCAGGCCCCACTTCTGGGAGGACTTGTTGGCGGAGTCCCCTCCCCGGGTCGTCAGGGCCCTGCCTGTGTGCCCTCCAGTGCCCTGGGCCTCCTGCAGGGGCTCTCTGCCAGGGCTGCTCTGAGGTCTCTGGACCCTAACGGGCCCACACCTGTTTGTTACAGTTTCAGTCGCGATAAGCACAGGAAAGACAAACGTACAGCAGTCTGATGTGTGGTGCCATTTTCGTTGTATTTTGTAACCGTCCCAGTCCACAACAGATTGGAGAAATGTCTGTTCAAACCTTGGCCTGTTTTTAATTGGGTTATTTGTCTTCTTATTGAACTGTAAAAATTCTTTATGTGTTTTAGATACAAGTCTCTCTTATCCGTTATATGATTTGCAGAAAATTTTCACCCATTCTGTGGGTTTTTTCACTCTTGATGGTATGCTTTGAAGCACAGAGGTTTTTGATTTTGATGATGTGCGGTATATTTACTCCTTTGTTGCCTGTGCTTTTTGGGTCATAAGAAAGATTGCCTGATTCAATCCAAATTGCAAAGATTTATGCTTATGTTTCCTTCTGAGTGTTATGGATTTAGCTCTTAGGTTGAGGTTTTGATCCACTCTGAGTTAGTTTTTGTGTCTAGTGTAAGGTAAGGGCCCTACTTCACTCTTTTGCATGTGGATATCCAGCTTTCTCAGCATCATTTGCTGAACAGACTGTATTCAGTTGGCACCCTTGTCAAAAGTCAGTTGACCATAAACGTGAGGGTTTGGATTCTCCCCTCTGTTCCATTGGTCTGTGTCTGCCCTTTTGCTAGTATCACACTGTTTTGGTTACTGCATCTTTGTAGCAAGTTCTGAAATCAGGAAGTGTGAGTCCTCCCAATTTGTTCTTCATTTTGAACATTGTTTTGTTGACTATTCTGAGTCCCTTGAATTTATATATGAATTTTAGGTTCAGTGTGTCAGTTTCTGCAAAGCAGCCAACTGGGATTTTAATAGGGATTACATTGACTCTGTAGATCCATTCGGGGAGTATTGCCGTCTTAACAAGACGAAGTCTTCTGAAACCTGAATGTGGAATGTCTTTCCATTGATTTAGGTCTTCCATAATTTGTTTCAACAATTTTTATGGTTTTCAGAGTATAAGTTGTACATTTCTGTGCTAAATTTATTCCTAAATATTTTATTCTTTTTGACTATTGTAAATTGAATTGCTTTTTTCATTTCATTTTTTGGTTGTTTGTTGCCAGTGTATAGAAATATGAGAGGTATTTGTATATTGATCTTGTATCCTGTAGCCCTTGAAAAACCCACATATTATAATAGTATTTTTTAGTGGATTCCTGAAAATTTTCTATATATAAGATCACGACATCTGAAAATAGATAGAGCTTTGCTATACTTTCCAATCTAGACACCTTTTTTTTTTTTTTTGCGGTACGCGGGCCTCTCACTGCTGCGGCCTCTCCCGTTGCGGAGCACAGGCTCCGGACGCGCAGGCTCAGTGGCCATGGCTCACGGGCCCAGCCGCTCCGCGGCATGTGGGATCCTCTTGGACTGGGGCACGAACCCATGTCCCCTGCATCGGCAGGTGGACTCTCAACCACTGCCCCACCAGGGCAGCGCTAGACACCTTTTAATATTCTTCCCTGATAGCCCTGGCTAGAACCTCCAGCACCACGGTGAATCCAGGTGTCTTATTCCTGATTTCAGGGGAAGCGTCCAGTCTCTCACCATTAAGTGTGATGTTGGGTGTGGTCAGCTCAGGCAGGGACACCCTCTGCTGGGACCTTTCAGACACTCTGTGAGGACGCTGTCAGGGATGTTATGGCACATAAGAGTGCCTCCGTATTGGGTGTGTCCCTAAGCCCCACGATCTTCACTAGCACGCTGGGAAGATGGGCTTGGTGAGGTCCAGCATCCTTACCTATATGCTGGTCACCTTCTCCTTGGCTCCCGAGGACCCACCTCCTGTTGCTGCTGTGGATGGGAGTGGCCAGCACAGACTCGGCCAGCAACTCCCCAGTCCAGTAGGGCTGACATCCTCGTCAGCTGACTACCGTGAGGGCAGGTGGTGGGCTTCTAATTATGACTCGCATCAAAATGTTTTAAATTTTCCATTGAGCTTTCTCCTTTGACCCCACGGGTTTATCAGCGTTGTTGGCTCTTCCAGCTTGATTCTTCTGTGTTTAGAGCTCATACTCTGTTGGATTTCAGTCGTTTGAAATGATTTGACGCTTGCGTTATGGCCCAACATAGGGTCAATTACAGTCAGTTTGGGCACTTGAAAATATTTTTCTGCAAAAAGTGGGGTGTTCTGTACATGTCACTTGGGTCAGATTTCCTCCCAGTGCTCACTGATTTTGGTTCTGCTTGTCTGTCTGTCACTGAAAGGGCATATTAAGATCTCCATGATGATTGTGGATTTGTCCATTTCTCCCCATAGTTTTGTTGGTCTTTTGTTTTGCCTGTTTTAAGACTATGTGTATACAAGTTTAGCGCATACAAACTTATTTATTTATTTAGGCCGTGCTGTGCAGCTTGCAGGATCTCAGTTCCCCAACCAGGGATTGAACCCAGGCCACGGTGGTGAAAGCCCGGAATCCTAACCATTAGACCACCAGGGAACTCCTTAGTGAACACAAATTCACAATTATTCCTGGCTGGTAGCCTGAGCCTCCATTGCTAAAGTAGTGCTCTGGCCTTCAATCCCACTTGTATTGGCCTAGTTCCACCTGCTTTCTTCTAGCTGGTTCTATCACATAATCTTTCTTTTTCTCTGTGGCTGACTTTAAGATCTTCTGCACATGAAGAAGTTTATTCCCTATAGAGAATGTATCTATTTCCGGACTTCCCTGGTGGTGCAGTGGTTGAGAGTCCGCCTGCCGATGCAGGGGACACGGGTTCGTGCCCCGGTCCGGGAAAATCCCACATGCCGTGGAGCGGCTGGGCCCGTGAGCCATGGCCACTGAGCCTGCGCGTCCAGAGCCTGTGCTCCGCAACGGGAGAGGCCACAACAGTTAGAGGCCCACGTACAGCAAAAAAAAAAAAAAAAAAGAATCCGCCTGCCAATGCAGGTGACACGGGTTCGAGCCCTGGTCTGGGAATATCCCACATGCTGCGGAACAGCTAAGCCCATGCACCACAGCTGCTGAGCCTGAGCTCTAGAGCCTGCAAGCCACAACTGCTGAGCCCATGTGCCACAACTACTGAGCCCATGTGCCACAACTACTGAAACCCGCACACCTAGAGCCTGTGCTTGGCAACAAGAGAAGCCACTGCAATGAGAAGCCTGCACACCAAAACGAAGAGCAGCCCCCGCTTGCTGCAACTAGAGACAGCCTGCACACAGCAACGAAGACCCAACACAGCCATAAATGAATGAATGAATGAATGAATAAATGAATAAATAAATAAATAAAAATAAAATAAATGGAAAAAAAACAAAAAGAACGTATATATTTCCAAAAACCTAGAATAGGTGGTACATCGGACTCAAATCAGTTGTAGTTGTAAACAGCAGCATTCATGCAGACATATTCATGGCAGTAAAACTGGAAACTAGCAATAAAGAAAGAGAAATAACCCACCTAATTTAAAAAAAAACTTTAAATAGCCCTTGGTTTAAGTACAAAATCAAAGCAGAACTCACGGACTCCTCGGAACGGGCTCGGTGAGGTCTGAGGCCGAGGTGGAGCCCACTCAGCTGTTTGGGGAAGCCCAGAGCCCTGGGGAGCAGCCTAGTCTGTCTTCCTCCTCACACCTTTCCCGGGGGCTCCTGCCTGGGGCCAGCGGTCAGTGGCCTGGCCCCTGAGGAGGGTCTGGCCCTCCCTCCGCCCACCGTGGCAGGTGTCCTCTCCTGTCTTCGGCTGCCTCCCCCGGTGTTATCGTCCTGTCTCTGTGTGGGTGGGGGCTGCAGGGACCGAGGGGGGCCATCTCTCCACAAGGCGCCTCTTTTCTCTGGACCGGACCGGAGCTGGCCTGTTGTCCTCCCCTGGGGAAGACTCCTGTCTTTTCACTTCCCACCACCCGCCCCCAGTCTGTTGGGTTGGGTTGAAATCTATAGATTTAAGTTCAGCTGTTACTATTTGTGTTAGGTTTTGGGTGCCTTTCTTAGAAAACAAGAGAGTTGGGAGAGGAACAGACGGCTTGGATTGTGATTCCGTTCACGCGGGGGTCTGCGCCTCCTGGCCCCCCTCCCTCCCTGGAGGTGTGGTGCCCGTGCAGGTCCCTCCCTTGGGCCGTCTCTGGTTTATTGGGAACGTGCTCAGGTCCCAACTGAGGTGCAGCTCAGTGAGAGAGAAGCCCTGGACTCTGTCTTCCCTCTGGGTGCCTGGGAGGGGCTGGAGCGGGCGCCCCACTTAGCGTGGAAAGGGCATCCTGGGCGCCAGGGAGGGGATTTGGTCCAATCTGAGTTTCCGTCTCACTCTCTTTTTCTTTCTTAACTTGGACCTTTTGGGGTTTTCTCTCTATCTTTGAAGTTCTGAAATGCCTCTAGGCTGGAGCATTGGTCACTGACTTGATGAGCCCTTTCACATGGGAGACATTTCTCAGGGAAACTTCTTATTCTGTTCTTTTGGTTTGTCTGTTTTTCTTGGTATAACGTATGTATAGTAAAGTGCGTAAAATATACCAGCCTTAAGTGAATTGCTTGATTAATGTGTATGACTTAAGGCCTGGGCTCAGATCATGGTTGAGCATGTTTCTTTTACCCCAGGAAGCTCCCCACTGTCGATTAGTTTTACTTGGTTTTCTACTTCAGACAATGACAATCACAGAGAATGTCCTTTTGGTGTGTGTATATCAGCAGTTTGTTTACTGCCATGTAGGATTTCATTTGTGAATATACCACAACTTATTTATCTGCTTTTCCTATCCATGGACGTTTGGCATCCCCAATTTTGGCTGCCTTGTGTGTTCTTTTTTTTTAAATACTTTTTTACATTCTTTATTTTTAACATTTATTTTATTTTTGGGGGCTGCATTGGGTCTTAGTTGTGGCACGCGGGATCTTTGTTGAGGTGTGCAGGATCTTTCTTTGTGGTGCTTGGGCTCTTTGTTGCGGCGCTGGACTTCTCTCTAGTTGTGGCACGTGGGATCTGTAGTTTGCGGCGCATGGGCTCTCTCGTTGAGGTGCATGAGTTCAGTAGTTGTGGCGTGAGGGCTTAGTTGCCCCGCGGCACGTGGGATGTTAATTCTCTGACCAGGGATCTACCCTAGTCCCCTGCATTGGAAGGCAGATTCTTTACCACTGGTTTCCTTTGCTGTGCAAAAGCCTGTAAGTTTGATTAGGTCCCATTTGTTTATTTTTGTTTTTATTTCTATTGCCTTGGGAGACTGACCTAAGAAAACAATGGTACAATTTACGTCAGAGAATGTTTTGACTATGATCTCTTCTAGGAGTTTTACGGTGTCATGTCCTTTATTTATTTATTTTTTGGTTGTGCCGGGTCTTAGTTGTGGCAGGCGGGCTCCTTAGTTGCAGCTCTCGGGCTCCTTAGTTGCGGCTCGCCAGCTCCTTGGTTGCAGCATGCAGGCTCCTTAGCTGTGGCATGCAAACTCTTAGTTGTGGCATGCATGTGGCATCTAGTTCCCTGATTACGAATCAAACCCAGGCCCCCTGCATTGGGAGCATGGAGTCTTAACCACTGCACCACCAGGGAAGTCCCTGTGGTGTCATGTATTATGTTTAAGTCTTTAAGCCATTTTGAGTTTATTTTTGTGTATGGTGTGAGTGTGTGTTCTAACTTCACTGATTTACATGCATCTGTCCAACTTTCCCAGCACCACTTGCTGAAGAGACTGTCTTTTTCCCATTTTATATTCTTGCCTCCTTTGTCGAAGATTAATTGACTGTAGGTGTATGGGTTTATTTCTGGGCTCTCTATTGTGTTCCACTGATCTGTAAGTCTGTTTGTACCAATACCACACCATTTTGATTACCATAGCTTTGCAGTATTGTCTGAAGTCTGGGAGAGTTATGCCTCCTGCTGTGTTTTTTTCCTCAGGATTGCTTTGGCAATTCTGGGTCTTTTATGGTTCCATAAAAATTTTTGGGTTATTTGTTCCTGTTCTGTGAAAAATGTCATGGGTATTTTGATAGGGTTCACATTAAATCTGTAGATTGCTTTGGATAGTATTGCCATTTTAACAATATTAATTCTTCCAATCGAAGAGCATGGGATATCTTTCCATTTCTTTGAATCCTCTTTAATTTCCTTTATTAATGCTTTATAGTTCTCAGCATATAAGTCTGTTACCTCCTTGATCAGGTTTATTCCTAGGTGTGTGTGTGTGTGTGTGTGTGTATATATATATATATATATATATATATAGGGTTTTTTTGGTGTTATTTCAAAAGGTATTGTTTTTTTACATTCCTTTTCTGATATTTCATTGTTGGTGTAAAGAAATGCAGCCAATTTTTGAATGTTGGTCTTGTATCATGCTACTTTGCTGAATTCATTTATTAGGTCTAGTAGTTTTTGTGTGGAGTCCTTAGGGTTTTCTATATATAGTATCCTGTCATCTGCATGTATTGACAGTTTTACCTCTTCCCTTCCAGTTTGGATACGTTTTATTTCTTTTTCTTGTCTGATTGCTGTGGCTAGGACTTCCAATACTACATTGAATAGAAGTGGTGAGAGTGGGCATCCTTGTCTTGTTTGAGATTTTAGTGGGAAGGCTTTTAGCTTTTCACTGTTGAGTATTATATTGGCTGTGGGTTTGTCATAAATGGCTTTTATTATGTTGAGATATGTTCCCTCTATTCCCACTTTGGTAAGAGTTTTTATCATGAATGGATGTTGAATCATGTCGGATGCTTTTTCTGCATCATTTGAGATGACCATGTGGTTTTGGACTTTTCTTTTGTTAATGTGGTGTATTACATTGATTGATTTGTGAATGTTGAACCATCCTTGTGAACTTGGGATAAATCCCACTTGGTCATGGTGTATGATATTTTTTATGTGTTATTGGATTCGGTTTGATAATATTTTGTTGAGAATTTTTGCATCTGTGTTCATCAAAGATATTGGCTTGTCATTTTCTTTTTTGGTGGTGTCTTTGTCTGGTTTTGCTATCAGGGTAATGGTGGCTTCATAGAATGTCTTTGGGAGTGTTCCCTCCTCTTTATTCTTTTGGAAGAGTTTGAGAAGAATTGGTATAAATTCATCTTTGTATGTTTGGTAGAATTTGCTTGTGAAGCCATCTGGTCCTGGACTTTTGTTTGTAGGGAGGTTTTTGTTTTGTTTTTTTAACAGATTCTATTTCACTTCTAGTGATTGGTCTGTTCAAATCATCTATTTCTTCTTGATTCAGTTTTGGTGGGCAGTATGTTTCTAGAAAGTTGTTCATTTCTTCTAGATTGTCAAATTTGTTGGTGTATAATTGTTCATAGTATTCTCTTATTTTTTTTTTTTTGTATTTCTGCAGTGTCAGTTGAGATTTCTCCTTTTTCATTTCTTATTATGTTTATCTGGGTTCTCTTTTCTTCTTGGTGAGCCTGGCCAGAGGTTTGCCAATTGTGTTTACCCTTTTAAAGAAGCAGCTCTTGGTTCTACTGATTTTTTTTCCTATTTTTTAAAATCTCTATCTCATTTATTTCCTCCATGATCCTTATTATTTCCTTCCTTCTGCTGACTTTAGGTTTTTGTTTGTTCTTCTTTTTCTAATTCTTTTAGGTGGTAGGTTAGGTTGTTTACTTGAGACTTTTCTTATTTTTTGATGAAGGCCTGTATTGCTATGAACTTCCCTCTAAGAATTGCTTATGCTGTATCCCATAGATTTTGTATGGTTGTGCTTTCATTGTTGTCTGTCTTAAGGTATTTGTAGCATGTTATTTAGTCTTCTGTAGTCTTTTTTTTCCTCATTTCTTTCCTGTGGTTGATGTCTAGTTTCATTGGCATGTTGGTCAGAGAAGACGCTTGAAATAATTCCTGTAGTTCTAAATTTGTTGAGGTTAGTTTTGTGCCCTAGTATGTGGTCAGTCCTAGAGAGTGTTCCATGTACGTTTGAAAAGAATGTGTATTCTGGTGGGTTTTTTTTGGATGTAATGTCCTGAAAGTATCAATTAAGTCTAACTGTTGTATTATTTAGGACCTCTGTTGCCTTATTGATTCTCTGTCTGGAAGATCTGTCCGTTGGGTGAGTGGGATGTTAAAGTCTTCTACTATTATTGTCCTATCCTGTCTGCCTTTATCTCTGTTAGTATTTGTTTTATGTATTTGGGTGCTTCTATATTAGGTGCATATATGTTGATGAGTGTAAAATCCTTTTCTTGTATTGATCCTTTTATCATTATATGGTGTCCTTTATCTTTCCTTATGGCCTTTCTTTTAAAGTCTATTTTGTCTGATATGAATAGTGTGACTCCCGCTTTCTTGTCATTTCAGTTTGCACAAAATATCTTTTTCCATCCCCTCACTTTCAATGTGTGTGTGTCCTTTGCCCTAAAGTGGGTCTCTTGTAGGCAGTGTGTTATAGGCTCATGTTTTTTTAAAAAATAAATAAATTTATTTATTTATTTATTTTTGACTGTGTTGGGTCTTTGTTGCTGCGCATGGGCTTTCTCTAGTTGTGGTGAGCGGGGGCTACTCTTTGTTGTGGTGTGTGAGTTTCTTATTTTGGTGGCTTCTCTTGCTGCAGAGCACAGGCTCTAGGTTCATGGGCTTCAGTAGTTGTGGCTCGTGGGCTCAGTAGTTGTGGCTCGCAGGCTCTAGAGCGCAGGCTCAGTAGCTGTGGCTCACAGGCTTAGTTGCTTCGCGGCATGTGGGATCTTCCCGGACCAGGGCTCGAACCCGTGTCCCCTGCATTGGCAGGCGGATTCCTAACCACTGCGCCACCAGGGAAGCCTGGCTCTTGTTTTTTTCTCCAGTCTGTCACTCTGTGTCTTTTGATTGGAGCATTCAGTCTATTGACATTTAAGGTAATTATTGATACATACGTATTTATTGCCATTTCAGACCTCGTTTTGCAGTTGATTCTTTGTTTCTTCTTTGTTCCTTTCTTTTTGTTTTTCTTTTTGTGGTTTGATGATTTCCTTTCATGCTTGTGTTCTTTTTGGTTTTCGTGAATCTGTTGTATATTTTTGATTTGTGGTTGCCCTGTTTTTCAAGTGTGTCAGCGCCTTCTTATATCTGCTTGCTTTGGACTGATAGTCATATAGGCTTAAACACATTCCAAGAAGAAAGAAAAAGAAAAAGAATCTGCATTTTCTTACTGTCCTTCCCCACATTTTATGATTTTGATGTCCCTTTTTACATCTTCATGTTTATCCTTTTGCTGTTCCTTGTGTTTATCATTGCTTTCACAAATAGGTTTTTTTTTCTTTTTGATCTGTTTACTGGATAATTTAAGGGATTTACTGTCCAATTGTGATTTCCTCCTTCCTATATCTTCTTGCTTCTTTTCTATTTAGAGATGGCCTTTCAATATTTCTTTCAGGATAGGTTTAGTAATAGCTGTATTCTTTTCATTTTTGCTTGTCTGAGAAATTCTTTATTTTTCCTATTCTAAATGATAATCTTGCTGGGTAGAGTATTCTACAGTAGGTTGCAGAGTTTTTTCTTTCAAGACTTTGAATGTATTTTACCACTCCCTTCTGGCCTGCAGTGTTTCTGCAGAGAAATCAGCTGATAGCCTTACGGGAGTTCCCTTGTAATTAACTCTTGTTTTTCTCTTGCTGCCTTTAGAATCCTCTCTTTATCTTTACATTTGTCATTTTAATTATAATATTTCTTAGTGTAGGTCTGTTTGGGTTCATCTTGTTTGGGACCCTCTATACTTCCTGTATCTGGATATCTGTTTCCTGCTTTAGGTTTGGGAATTTCTCAGCCATAATTTCATCAAACACATTCTCAATCCCCCTTTCTCTTTCTTCTCCTTCTGGAATCCCTAGTATGTGTAGATTGGCCTGCTTTATATTATCCCATATGTCTCTTATATTGCTTTCATTTTTTTCATTTGGCTTTCTGTCTGCTGATTTGATTGGGTAATTTCCACTATTCTGTCCTCCAGGTCACTTATTCTTTCTTCTGCATTATTCATTCTGCTTTTCTGCCTTTAGCTCAGCTTTTGTCTCAGCAAATGAATTTTCTAATTTTTCTTTGCTCCTCTTTATAGTTCTAGTTCCTTTTTACAGTAATCTGCATTTCTGTCAATAGCCTTTCTTAATTCTTTCAGTATTTTCATTACTGACTTTTTGAACCTGGTGTCTGTTAGACTGAAGAGGTTTCCCTGTTTGTTCTTTCAGGGGAATTCTCTTGGTCTTTTAAATGAGAGTGCTTCCTCTGCCAATTCATTTTGTTTATGTTTCTCTTGCTCTGTGAGTTTAGGAGAAACAAATATCTACTGTAGTCTCAGAGGGCTATTTATATGCCGGAGCGTCTCTGTGTAGCTTGTGTGGGTTTAATATTTTTTTGGCATGAGGGCTGTTCTTGGTTTGGATGCTTGCTGTCTCCTTCTTCAGCATGTGCTGGCCTGTATCCCCTTGATAGGGGCGTGCAGGTGCATGGCCCATGTGCATGCTCCCAGGGGGGCGGGGCAGCAGTTGGCTTCTGGTCATGGGTCCCTGGTGGAGGCAGCTGGCTGCAAGTACTCTGGGGAGATGGGGCAGTGGTTGGCGCCGGGTTGAGGGACCCTTGGCAGTGGTGGGCTGCCAACGCTCTGGGCAGGTGGGGGCAGTGACCTGCACCTGCTCACAGGACCCTCGGCAGCGCTGGCCCGCACTGCCTCTGAAGTCTGAGATGGCAGCAGCGACTAGTGCCCGCCCCTGGAGCTCTTGCAGGCGGTGCCCTGCTGCGTGAGAGCATGGAGAAAGAAGCTCCTATGGTGGGCCTGTTCCTCTCCTTGTGTGCCCCCCAACAGCTGCACCCTGCCTCTCTGGCAGGCCCAGGCTTCTTCCTGGACTCCCTCATTTGTGGCGCACCACACCCCAGCCCCCTCAGGCTGTCTTCGTGCAGCCAAGCCCGGTCCTCTCCCCAGGGTCTGACCTCCAAAGCCCAAGCCTCAGCACCCAGCCCCTGCCGGCCCCAGTGGACGGGTGTCTCAGACTGTGGAGAGCCTGTCGGCACCGATCCTCTGTGCAGGTCTCTCTCTGCTCTGCGCTCCCCTCTGTCCTGACAGATCTCCCCACCAGTGAGGGGACTTCCCGTGTGTGGAAAGCTTTCCTCTTTCACAGCTCCCTCCCAGGGCAAGGTCCTGTCCTGATTCCTTTCTCTCTTTTTTCCCCCCTTTTTTTTTTGTCCTACCCAGTTACGTGGAGATTTTCTTGCCCTTTTGGAGGTCTGCGGTCTTCCGCCAGCATTCAGTAGATGTTCTGTGAGAGTTCCACAGGTAGATGTATTTTTTATTTTTTATTTTAAAAAGTTTTTTGCCGCACCTCGCAGCATGTGGGATCTCAGTTCCCTGACCAGGGATCGAACCTGCGCCCCCTGCCGTGGAAGCGCAGAGTCTTAACCACTGGACCGCCAGGGAAGCTCCTGTAGATGTATTTTTGATGTGTGTGTGGGAGGTGCGCTCTGTGTCCTACTTCTCCACCATCTTGATCTGCTCCCTCGAGGTTTGCATTTTTCACTGTGGAGATCCAGTTGTTACACCACCATTTATCAAAGAGACCATTCTTTCCTAGTCAATTGCATTGGTCCATTTTCCATAAATAAAGTGACCATAGGCGGAGGAGTCAATTCCAGACTCTGGTAAGACACCGCAGACACACTCTTTACCTGCTGTCAGTTGGTCTGTCTGTCCTGAGCTAGCGCTACATTGTCCTGATTACTGGGCATTCCAGTGAAAACGTGGTAGTGTACGTTCTTCAGCTTTGTTCTTGTTCTTCGAGATCGTCTTGGCTATTCTAGCTCCTTTGCGTTTCAAAATAAGTGTTAGAATCAGCTTGTTGGTTTCCAAGGGGAAACTTGCCGGTTTTTTGATTGGGATTGCATCGAATCTATAGATCAATTTGCGGAGAACTGTGTCATTTACTTATGAAATCTAATAGTTTATAAAGTCTCTCCTTCATTAACACTCATGTGGTCTGGGACTAGACATTATTGCTTCTTTCTTTCCCGTCTTTATGGTCATCATTTATTTTCAGGGCTTTGTTACATTTTTATTGCTGTGTGTTGCTACACTCTCCAGTGAGGTGCTGAGTAGAATGGTGGGATTGGGTGTTCTTGTCTGATTCCTGACAGTGATGGGAAGTGGTCAGTATTTCTCTGTTACTGAGAATGATGTTAGCATTTTGTCACATGCTTCTTTGTATTATTGAAATGATTATATATTTTTTCTGTTTATTTTGTTATTGTAATTAATTACACTGATTGCTTTTGTGAATGTGAAGCTCACCCCACATTTCTGGAATAAATCTCATTGGGTCTCGATGCATTGTTCTTTTTTTGTTCTCTGTAAGAGCTATGTGTGATTTACCTGTTTCTTTAAATGTGTGGAATAATTTACTAGTGAAGCCATCTGGGCTTTGAGTTTTCCTTGTAAGGAGATTTTAATTACAGATACATTTCTTTAACAGGACAATTCTAAATAGGATTTTACTGGGACCACTTAGATTTTCTATTTCTTCTTGTCAGTTTTGGTAAGATGTGCTTTTCAATTTAATATCTGTTTCAGTAATTCAAATTCAGATTTTTTGTCATAGTCTTTCATAATATCCTCTTATGCTTTTAATGTGTTTCCTAGATTTTTAGTGATGTTCTCCTTTTATTCCTGACATTAGTAATTTATGCTTTATCCCTTTTTTTCTTGATTTATCTTGCTAGGAATTCAGCAATTTAGCAATTGTGTTAATCTTTTCAAAGAGTGAATTTGGCTTTGTTGATCTGCTGTCTGTTTGCTCTTTGATTGGGCTCTGTTCCGTATTATTCCCTTTCCTCCACATCTTCTGTGTAGTTCATTATTTTTTGGCTTCTGAAGTTGGAAACTTCATCCGTTTTTCAGGCTTTCTCTTTCTACTATTTGCATTTAAGCTGTACATTTCTCTAAGCTTTGGTCTGGCTGTACCCTCCAAGTGTTGAGATAGCTATTTCTTTGTTTGTTTGTCTTTTGTTGTTGTTGTCGAAGTGTAGTTGATTTACCATGTTGTGTTAGAGATAGCGATTTCTCCTTTTAGTTCTGTGGGGGTTTTTTAAAGTTTTTATTAAAATAGTGTCAGACTTGCAGACGTACAGCAGAGTTGCATATATAGCACCCTGAGCATTCCGGTCCCCAGCTTTCCCGTTAACGCAGACATGGTCCATAACCTTGGCACAGTGATCCATGCTGAGAAGGTGTGGCACGTGGCACAGGGCTGCTGACGACACTGCACACCTGGCTCCCCGTCCCGGTCTGCCCACTCATGCCCTCTTTGCTTCAGGGTCCAGTCAGGGCTCCTGGGCTGCATGTAGCCTCGCCTTCCATAGTCTCCTCCCATCTGTGACAGTTTCTCCCAACCTGGACACATTGGAAGAGTCCTGGGTGGGTGTTTTATAGAAGGTTCCTCAGTTTGAGTTTGCTGTGGATTCTGGGAGGAGATCCCACAGAGACGTGGCACCTTTCTCTTTGCCCCATAGCAGGGCTACCTCAGGTCATGTGACTTGTCACTGGTGATGTTGGCCTAGATCACTGCCAGGGTCCTCCACAAAATGTCTCATGTGTTCCCTTTTTTATTTTTTTGTGGTACGCGGGCCTCTCACTGTTGCGGCCTCTCCCGTTGCGGAGCACAGGCTCCGGATGTGCAGGCTCAGCGGCCGTGGCTCACGGGCCCAGCTGCTCCGCGGCATGTGGGATCTTCCCGGACCGGGGCACGAACCCGTGTCCCCTGCATCGGCAGGCGGACTCTCAACCACTGCGCCACCAGGGAAGCCCTCACGTGTTTCTTTTCCATCCTCTGTCCCTTAGAAGCGAGTCACTGAGTCCAGCCGCACTCAGACAGGGGAGGGAAACTGAGTCCACCTCCCTGGGGAGGGGGATGTTAATGTGCACGCTACTGGAAGATTGCAGGGAGGAACTTGTGGCTGTGCAATACCCGCTTCTCCTTGAAGTCTCGCCTGCTGCTCCCAGTGGCCCTCAGCAGTTCTTTCCTGCAGCAGCGCCTTTTGTGGTAAGGCCCTCATCTCTGCACCATTTGAGTCTTCGGAATTCTGTCAGGTAGCTTTGGCCCTTTCTTGTTAGTTCTGTCAAGTTTTACTTTGTATGTCTTGAAGGTAAGTTATTAAGTCCATACTGTTGCCCACCTTCAAATACAACAGCCAGTTACGTTACCAGCAACATGAGGTTACTCAGGAGAGGCAGGGGAATTGCAGTTCGGGACCCGCAAGCTATGGCAAACCACAGGCAAGCCCTGCAACAATGGAGAGGAGCCTTCCTTTATGGGGGGGGCGCGGGGGAAGGAGGAAGTTGGGCGGGGCTGCTTTGAAGGTTTTCCAGTCTCCATTGGCGGAAAGTGAGAGTTGAGGGTGCGGCAGTTTCTCATTGGCTGGGCTGTTGCTGGGCCGGGAGAAAAGCTTCCTTCCTCTTCCCGGGGCAGCGCACCAGCTTCTTCCTGCCCAGAAGCGCAAAGCAAGCTGGGAAGGAGGGCCTGGTGTGGGAGCGCCCCCTTCAGGGCTTCCCGCCTCCGTTTTAAGCGAGGTTGCCCTTATTAATTTCCACACTGTAGGACTGTTATTTCTTCCGGTGGCGTTCATATGTCCTTATCCCATGCCCTCTTTATTTCTAATAATCCTTCTTGCCTAGAAGTCTGCTCCCTGTCTGCAGGGAGAGGCCTGCCCATGTCAGCTGTGAGCCTCCCTCTGTGGTTTGTCACCTGGCAGCTGCCCTTCTCCTTTGGGGCTGCATTCTGGGAGGGTCCCTTCCTCCAACTCCTAGCTCTCTTTTTATTTTTTATTTATTTATTTATAACTTTATTTTATTTACTTATTTTTGGCTGTGTTGGGTCTTCGTTGCTGCACTTGGGCTTTCTCCACTTGCGGTGAGCGGGGGCTCCTCTTCGTCGCCGTGGGTGGGCTTCTCGCTGCGGTAGCTTCTCTTGTTGCAGAGCACGGGCTCTAGGCGCACGGGCTTCAGTAGTTGTGGCTCGTGGGCTCTAGAGCACAGGCTCAGTGGTTGTGGCTCACGGGCTTAGTTGCTCCGCTGCATGTGGGATCTTCCCAGACCAGGGCTCGAACCCGTGTCCCCTGCATTGGCAGGCGGATTCTTAACTGCTGTGCCACCAAGGAAGCCCCGGACTGTGTCCTTTTAACTACAGCCTATTCATACATTTCTATGAATTGACATCTTTCTAATATTCTGAGGTTATGATGGGGCTAGCAAAGCTCTCTTCTGTTAGCAGTCTGCTTGTGGAGCTTGGTGTTTCTCTCCTTCATGTTGGCGTTTTCTACAGATTCTCAGTTGTTAGTTCATGTTTATACGAATGTAGGTCTTAAATTGAACTCTTTACATCTGTAACCCACCTGGGGCACCCATTGGCTTCCGAGTGCCCCTGGATATGATCATGGGAGTGGCTTCTAGTGTGTCGCTGCATGGGAACGGGTGTGACATGCTAGTGCACTGTGAGTCGGGCCAGCTGCACAGGCCCGGCTGGCACTGTGAAGGTCCTTCCGGCCCGAGGGAGGCTTCCGGGGGAAGCCCTGTGGTGTCGTGGCTTAGCTTCTTGAGCTGGGCCAGGTTAGACCCTCCTTCCACATGTTCCCGGGGCACTTGCCTGCCCGCGTGCTGCTCTGTGTTCATTCTCGTGCTCTCTGCCATCACCACAGTCCTGGAAGGATGCTGTTTGGCCACCGTCTCGAAGGGAGAAGCAGGCCCTATTTTTACAAAATGTCAAAAATTTGAACACCCTATGTGCTAGTGCGTTGCCTTTTTGCATTCATTTACTATTCCAAGGAGAGGAAGCTGTGGTTGGTTAATCAGGAGTCTGTTTTACATGAGTTTGCATTTGTTAATACCATCTTCGTGCATTTAAAAGCTGTGCACACGCCTGCGCCATATGACTCGTTCAGTCTGCCAACTGTGCTGCTGGACTTGCGTGAAATAAAAACTCATTTGGGGGGTGGGGAGTAACTGCCGGTGGGTGCAGGGTTTCCTTTTGGGTGATGAAAATGCACCCAAGTGTGGTAAGGGCCGCACAACTCTGTGAGCGTACGAAACCACTCGCCTATAAACACTTTAAGTGGGCAAATGTTACAGTACGTGAGTTATATCGCAATAGAGATGTTATAACTTACTGTAATAACTTCAAGCCCCCCAGGCTGCTGGGGGGGCCCTGGCCCTTGGTGTGGGGGGTGGGGTGGGTCCTGGCCTCTGTGAGCTCCTCTGGGGAGCACCTCTCTCACCTTCCGTTGTGGGAGCTCCCAAACGCGCACCGAAGAGCTGGCTGGGAGCGAGCCCCCGGCATGAGCAGGTCTCATGTCAGCCGCCCCGTTTACCTCTGAGCTGGCTGGGCTGCGGGGTGGACCGCGTTTGTCCGTCTGGCGTGTCTGGTGTGAGAGCATGCAGTGCTGACGAGGAGCCAGAGCCCAGCCTTCCTGTCTTCCTGTCCAGACGGTCAGTGTGTCGGCTGTTCCCCGGCCTCGGCTCTGGCACGGTGAGCGCAGTCCCTCGTCACTTCAGCCTGACCAGAGGCCTCAGAGCTGCGCGGGCTCCAGGCGAGCTGCGCGGGGGTCAAGAGAGCAGGGCCACAAAGGGCAAGGATGCTTCTGGGACATGCTGACTGCCTGATGCCATGGTCGTCAGGCCCGTCCCTTGGCTGCCAGCCTGCATGCCTGTGGCCAACTCCCCGGGGCGCTGGCTCCCGGGTGCCCACCTTTGGCCGGCGGTCAGTGTTGGCGTGTGTGGGGTGTGGGGGCCAGACCGTTAGCGGACGAGGCTGGAGGAGACACCACACCGCCCTCGCTTCCCTGAGCCCATGGTCCTTGTCAAAGAGTGCAGCAGAATCGGCTCTTAGCTCTCTGTGGGCGAAGCAGAGGTCCCTGTCCCAGTGTAGGGCAGCCTTCGCCAGAGGAGAGAGGGTCTCGGGTGCCAAGGACACTGGGTGGAACTGGAGTCTGTGCTGGGACCTGTCTGCCCGCCGTGCCAACACGGCACATGGAGGTGGGTGTGGGCTGGGCCTGGAGCAGAGACGTAGGAAGCTGTGGATGCTCCGGCTCACGAGGGCAACGCGCTGCCGCGTGCTGGATGGCCCACGATGACCCGCTGGTGTGTGGGCAGCATGTCTGCTTCCTCTCTTGCTGCTGTCTTTTGGCCCATAGCTTCTGAGAAGGCCTTGCTTCAGGAAGAGGTGTGGACGCAGACTGTGGCCTGGGTCAGCTGACATCCTGGCCGTGCGAGGGCCTGTGCCCCTCCCTCCCCGAATCTGCCTCTGCTGCCCATGGCCTCACCGAGGCTGGCGTGGGGGCCTTAGGGAAGGCTGGGTGGGCGTGACCCACCCCCTGGCCGTGGGAGCAGGAGGCAGAGCCTGGGGAGCTCACCCACGGGGAGAGGGCGTTTGAGGTTGAGTGTGTGGAACTTGCTGGCCATATTGTTTAATGGTGTTCAGCACCAGGCTGGCCGGCCAGCACAGAGCCCTTTCCAGACACACTGAGCTCAGGGCCCTTGAGAAGGGCCCTTGCCCCCTGGGCCTGGACCTGATGCCACTCCAGCCTGGAGGAGAGCGTCTCACAGCACGTGAAATAATAGGAAATTTGCATCCAGTGTCCATACATAAAATTTTACTGGAACCCATGCAAAAAGTGAACTTCAAAGTGTAAAAGGAAAAGGGTAAATCTTCACTCTCCATCTCAAATTGCTGAGGCGGTCGTGTGACCCTTTTATTTTTAACAAAGTTGTCAGTTAACGGACAGTTGGGAACCCGCGGTAACGTTTCATGTTGTGTCCTAGGGAGGCGTCAGATCCATCATCTGGGGAACCAGCTGCAGCTGAACCAACACTGCCTGGACACAGCCTTCAACTTCTTCAAGATGGCCGTGAGCAAGCACCTGACCCGTGGCCGGAAGATGGCCCACGTGATCGCGGCCTGCCTCTACCTGGTGTGCCGGACGGAAGGCACCCCGCGTATCCTTTGGTCTGGGGGCCTCTTGGAGGACCCGTCTTGGCTCTTGGTCAGCCTCCCTCTGCTGTCGGGATCTGTGTCCTAGTAGCTTAGTGTTTGTGTTTAATTGGAGCGCCGTGTTGGATTAACCGTCTGGACGGATCCGAGACTTTCAGAGACTGAGGAGCTGGGCAGCTGGGTGCCCGCCCCCCTCGGCCCCTGGGGAGGACTCTTCAGCACCTTCCTGCGGTTGGCCAGTTGTAGCCAGGCCGGTGTCCCGAGGGGCTGCTGACCTTGTCCCCTCCTCCCCAGCCTCGCCTCCTCCGAGAGCACGGTCCTCTGCTCGCCCCTTGTGCCTGGACGCTGGGGCGCTCTCGGCTGCCCTGCAGGCGTTGGTGTGCGTCGGGAACTCTGTCCACCGCGCCTTCCTGAAGAGGGCCTTCTGGGGCTTCCTGGCCCCGCCTTCTGGGGCTTCCTGGCCCCGCCTTCTGGGCCTCTGCTCTCGCTGCCTCCTCGAGTCTCTTCTCCCCTCGCCTCTCCTTGCAGGACCCACGCTCCTGGCCCTGGGTCCTCGTCTTATGTGACAGCACGTGCCCCGTGGCTTCTGAGAACGGGCGCCTCTGAGCATCTGACCTCCTGTGGTTTTCCTTCTGCCCAAGCTTTGGGGATAGTCTGGCAGGATTCTGGGTTGCAGATTGGTCTCCCCAGCATTTGGACAGTGGTGCCCATAGTCTTCCTGCGTCCCGCGCGCCTGTGGAACAGTTGGATGCCCTGGTTCTGGGTCCTCTGTGTGGGACGGCTGCAGTGCTCTCCGGGCTGTAGCACCTCCTGATTGTCTTCAGGCTCAGAGGTCCACGTGCCGTGCCCCCAGCGGCCCTTCCCCCGTGGCCTCCCGTCTCCGGCTTCTGGAGTCACTGTGGCTTCTCCCTTTGTGTCTTCTTTGTTCACTCTGCTGCCCTGCTGACCTGTCTTCTGGTCTCCTTTCCTGTTTCCCACTTACTTACCTTCTGCTTTGGGAGAGTCTGTCTTCCAGCCAGGCCTGCGTTTCTGCTTTCATGGTTTGAGCTGGAGCAGCTCCGTGTTCTCCGCACCCTTCCTTGTGAGGCGGCCCTGCGAGGCTCTCGTGGGAGCGGAGGCCTCTTTGAGCTCTCTCCTCCCCTGCTGTTCCTTCCGTGTGCCGCGCAGGCTTTCTTCGATGGCGGGTGGCCTGGCCGTCGCTCCCGTTTGCATGGAGTGCTGGAAGGGCCCTGGAGACAGTGTGCGTGGGTGGGCGACCCTCAATATCAGAATCTTTCATTAAAATGTCTTTCAGTTTTTGAAAGGTACCGTTTCAGCATAAAAGGAGCGTTTGTTGCTTGAAGGGGTGAAACTGCGCGCCCTGGCGGCCCCACGAGGTGGCGCAGTGGAGCTCCGTCCGTGGTCACCGCCTTGCCCCGCGGCGAGGCCTGCCCCGGCCTGGCTCAGGCGGGGTGGGGAGCCGGGGGGCTGCAGGGAGGTGCGGGCGCTCGGGTCAGGGCCCCGCTCTGCCTGCTCAGCGTGGCCCGGGCCGGAGCCGAGGCCGCAGAGGCGGTCGGGGCGCCTACACAGGTGTACGGGCGGGCGGAGCTCTGGAGACGCTGCCGCTCCGGTCGCTGCCTCGCGCTCCTCCCGCCCCCATGGGGCGAAGGGGCGGGCACCTCGTCCGGGGTCCAGACCTGGCCCCGCCCCCGGGTGGAGGAGAGTGAGCGGGGGCCCAGCAGCCCCGCCCCTCCCGCCCACAGCAGCCCCCGCTGGCTCACACCCTAGGGGTGGGTGCCTCCCACACGGTGGAGCGGCGTGCCGCCTGCAGAGGAACGTGACCCTGGACGCGGCGCCCCGTGGAGGAGCCGCACTGGAGGCCGCACGTTGTGTGATTCCCTGAATACCAAACGTCCAGATGAGGCAGATCCAGACAGAGCAGATCCGTGGGTGCCGGGGACTGGGGGTGGTGACGGGGGCGGGGGTTGGGGGGGTTTCTTTTTAAGGGATAAAAATGTCCTGAAGTTAGATTATGGTGGTGTTTGCATAGCTCTGTAAATAGACTAAGAACCATTGCAGTGTACACGTTGAACAGGTGCATTTGTGGCCCTGACTTTGACCTTGTGAAGCTGTTAGAGATGAGACAGCGGAGTGCGGGGAGTCCAGCGCTGTGGCTGGTGGGCCTGCCGGTGGTCCCCTCAGGATGGCCGTTTGGGGGCGGCGGGGGGGGGCACAAGTGTGACACGGTCCTCTCTGTCTTCTTCTGGTTGACGGCACTCCCCTGCCCCCATCCCCCAGCGGCGTCCCCAGACTTGCCCTGGCCAGGCCTGAGCTCCCACCCGCTTCCTGCTCCTTCACCCTCCCGGCTGCCTGGCTTGCTGTGTC
Organism: Mesoplodon mirus; assembly: GCF_964341445.2. Classification (NCBI taxonomy): domain Eukaryota; kingdom Metazoa; phylum Chordata; class Mammalia; order Artiodactyla; family Ziphiidae; genus Mesoplodon; species Mesoplodon mirus. The sequence continues at coordinate 188,589,005 of NC_138979.1, read as the reverse complement.
CACCGCCGCCAGTGCCACCTCCTTTCCTTTCGTGTAAATTCCGAGCCCCTAGAGCGCATCTGAAGGCTTCATTCACTCTCCTCTCCTTGCCCCAGGCTGCCTTGCTGTCTCTGCTGCCTGGGGCTGCACCGGCCCTGCAGACAGCGCCTCCCCTCCGCGCCCCCCCCCACCCCGCCCCGACCCACAGAGGGTAAAGCCCTCGCCCGGGCAGGCTGAGGAGAGACCTGCTCTCTAGACCGTCCGTCCCTGTGTGGGCATTTGGCAGAAACTTTCAGGCTGTGAGCAGACACCCCTGTTGCTGCCAGGCCGGTGACCCAGCCAGCGCGTCTTCCCGAGCTGTGTGTCCAGATTGTTACTGCAGCTTTTAAAAAATTTATTTATTTATGTATTTTAAAATATTTATTTATGTATTATTTATCTGTTGTGGCTGTACCAGGTCTTAGTTGCAGCACGTGGGATCTTCTGGGTGGCCTGTGGGATCTGGTAGCGTCATGCGGACTCTTCGTCGTGGCATGCATGCGGGATCTAGTTCCAAGAGCAGGGATCGAACCCGAGCCCCCTGCATTGGGAGTGTAGAGTCTTAACTACTGGACCACCAGGGAATCCCCCCCCTTTTTTTTTTAACATAAACCATCTTCAAAGTCCCTATTGAATTTGTTACAATATTGCTTCTGTTTTATGTTTTGATTTTTTTGGCCTTGAGGCATGTGGGATCTTAGCTCCCTGACCAGGGATTGAACCCGCACTCCCTGCATTTGAAGGCGAAGTCTTAACCACTGGACTGCCAGGGAAGTTATTTATTTATTTATTTATTTATTTATTTATTTATTTGGTTGGTTGCACTGTGTCTTAGTTGTGGCAGGCGTGCTCCTTAGTTGTGGCTCGTGGGCTCCTTAGTTGTGGCTTGCCAGCTCCTTAGTTGCAGCACGTGGGCTCCTTAGTTGTGGCATGTGAACGTTTAGTTGTGGCATGCATGTGGGATCTAGTTCCAGGACCAGAGATCGAACCCGGGCCCCCTGCACTGGGAGCGTGGAGCTTTAGCCGCTGCGCCACCAGGGAAGTCCCATCGCAGCTTTTCGTGAGACACATCCATGGGAGGTGTGTCTTGGCCCGCAGCTAGTTTTTAAGTCTCTGGTATTGACTGGGTGCCAGCTGAGCTGCCAGCAGGCCTGTGTATGAGCAGGTGAGCCCTAGCAGTGGTCTAGGCCAGGAGGCTGCTGTTACCTGTCACCCTTTCTGTGTAGAGCGTGCCCGCGGCCACAGCCGTGTCCTGCCCACCGCGACCTTCAGATCTTCTTCTCTCCCAGGCTTCAGACGCCCGGGGTCTTGTTAACAGCGGGTTCTGGTCTGCAGATCTGGGCGGAGGGGGGGGCTTCCAGACTGAGCTTCAGTCCCTCTCCTCAGGTTCACCTGGGGATCTTCTTTCTTGGTGGGCAGTGCAGCTGGGGACTCCCTTCTCCCCAGCCTACCATTACCTGCTTCCCTCCGCCCCTCCCCCTCTGCTTCCCTTCCCAGGGACAACCTAAGAATTGAAGAGAATTTTTTTTAAATAAATTTATTTATTTATTTTTTAATTTTTGGCTCTGTTGGGTCTTCGTTGCTGCGCACGGGCTTTCTCTAGTTGCGGCGAGCGGGGGCTACTCTTTGTTGTGGTGCGCGGGCCTCTCATCGCAGTGGCTTCTCCCGTTGTGGAGCACGGGCTCTAGGTGTGCGGGCCTCAGTAGTTGTGGCCCATGGGCTTAGCCGCTCTTCAGCATGTAGGATCTTGCTGGACCAGGGCTCGAACCCGTGTCCCCTGCATTGGCAGGCGGATTCTCAACCACTGCGCCACCAGGGAAGCTCTAAATAGACTTTATTTTTAAGAGCAATTTTAGGTTCACAGTGAAATTGAGAGGAGGGTACAGAATTTCCCATAGCCCCCAGTCCCCACACGTGCACAGCATCACCCAGGATGGACATCCTCTAGAGCGGTGCATTGTTACCAGTGGTGAACCCACAGTGACACCTCATCATCACCCAGAGTCCCTGGTTTGTTTACCTTGGGGCTTACTCTTGGTGTTGTACATTATGTGGGTTTGGGCGAATGTATAATACGATGTTATGTATCTGTGGTATCATGCAGAGAGTATGTGGTCAAAAGAAGGCCTCAGGGTGGCTGATTAGCATTTATCAGCAGGCCCTCAGCATCACTGGGCACAAGAGGAAGTTGCAGATTCAAACCCACGACAGGCAGACATGGAGAGGACCGCCCAGTGTTGGCCAGCCTCGGGCCTCTGGAGCTCTGTGACCTGCTGGCCAGTGTGTCCTGCCTGCCAGCGTCCAGTGATGCTGAGCATGGGCACACCCTGCGGTCCAGCAGGCACGTCCTGGGCCGAGGCCAGGGCTGGGCATCTGCATGGAAGGTAGTCTCCCCGTCCTGGCTGCCCTCCAGCTCTCGGCAGTATCTTTTTTTTTTTTTTTTTTTTTTTTGCTGTACACGGGCCTCTCACTGTTGTGGCCTCTCCCATCGCGGAGCACAGGCTCCGGACGCGCAGGCTCAGCGGCCATGGCTCACGGGCCCAGCCGCTCTGTGGCATGTGGGATCCTCCCGGACCGGGGCACGAACCTGCGTCCCCTGCATCAGCTGGCGGACTCTCAACCACTGCGCCACCAGGGAAGCCCTCGGCGGTATCTTTTGATGATGATGTTATATCTAAAAATACAAAATTCAGTGAGTAATCTTACTAATTGAACTTTGGGATCTCTTGTTTTGTTTTCTTTTTCTTTTTAAAAAAATTTTATTCATTTATTTATTTTTGGCTGCGTTGGGTCTTCGTTGCTGCATGCGAACTTTCTCCAGTTGTGGCTAGCAGGGGCTGCTCTTCTTTGCGGGGTGTGGGCTTCTCATTGTGGTGGCTTCTCTTGTTGCAGAGCATGGGCTCTAGGCGCACGGGCTTCAGTCATTGTGGCTTGCGGGCTCTAGAGTGCAGCCTCAGTAGTTGTGGCGCATGGGCTTAGTTGCTCTGTGGCATGTGGGATCTTCCCAGACCAGGGCTCAAACCCGTGTCCCCTGCATTGGCAGGCAGATTCTTAACCACTGAGCCACCAGGGAAGCCCTCTTGTTTTGTTTTCTTAATGTGTACAGTTGTGTCTGCTGCCAGTTTTAGTTGCTCCCTTCTGATCTGTATGCCTGTCATGTGTTTCTCTTGGCTGTCTGCACGCCTGTGGTGCCCTGTGGGGTGTGAAGGGGTGAAGGGGGGCGGGGCGTCCTTGGCTCTGTCCTGGCTCTGGAGAGCGTTTCCAGCCCTTTGCCTTAGACGTCTGCTCTAAGATGCCTTTATCAGGTAACAGGTTGGAGGTGTTTCCTTCTTCCTAATTGCCAGGAGCTTTTATAGTGAAGGGTGTTGAGTCGTCTATGTATGTATTGGTATGATCATCATGTGGGGTTTCTCCCCTTAATCTGCACCGAGGTGAATTACACTGACTGATTTTTTTTGGGGGGGGGGTGCCATGCCACGCGGCTTTCAGGATCTTAGTTCCACGACCGGGATCCAACCTGGGCCCCCTGCAGAGGGAGCTTGGAGTCCTAACCATTGGACCACCACACTGACTGATTTTTAAGGTTAAACCACCCTTTCACACCCAGATGTGGTCATGCCAAGTTACCCTCTCCAGGTATTGCTGATATTTTGGGTGGAGCTGTGCAGGTGGCCTGTATTCTTGCAGTGTCCTCGTCACCTGGGTGTGTCGCAGTCGTGCTCGCCCCAGCACCGCTGGGAGGTGCCTCCTCGTGCTCTGCACCCTGGGCAGGCCAGCAGTGACCAGTCCTCTTGAAATGTTTGGGAAAACTCACAGTGAAGCCATCGGCGCCTTTAGCTTTCTTTGTGGTAAGATCGTACTTGTGGCTTCAATTTCTATAGTAGATGTGGAACTATCCAGCCTTTCTGCTTCTCATTCCAGTTTTGCTAGGTTGTATTTTGCAAAGGCTTTGTCTGTGTCACTTCAGAGACCAGATGTATCAGAGTAAAGTTATCCTTAACATTCCCGGTTTCTCTTTTGTGTCTGCGGCACTTGTAGTAACGACCCCTCTGTCATGTCTTGTGTTTGTAATTTTGCCTTTTTTTTCTTTGATCCATGTTGCTAGGGGGTTGCCAGTTTTATTAGTCTTTTCTTTGGTAATGGCTTTGTTGAGATGAAATTCACCCGTTATGTTGTGCAAGTCACTGGTTTTCAGTTACATGCACACAAGTGTGCAACCATCACCACAGTCAACGCTAGAGCATTGTCACCGCCTCAGAAAGCGTGTCTCTCATGCCACCAGTCCTCAACAAGCAGCAGTCTGCTTTCTGCCACTCTCTGTTTGCCTGTTCTGGACATTTCATGTAAGTGGAATCATACAAGCTATCATTGGAGCTCTGTGTTTAACTCTGTGGGGCACTGCTGGACTGTTTTCCAAAGCAGCGGGACCATTTTGCATTCCTGCCAGCAGTGTACGAGGGTTCCAGTCTCTCTACAGCCTCACCAGCGCTTTTATCAGCCTTCTTAAAGAACCAGGCTTTTGCTTTGTTGTTTATCTGTATTGTGCGTTTATTTTATATTTCACTGATTTACTTTTATTATTTCTTTCCTTCTAGTTTCTTTCGATTTAATTTACTATTTTCAGCTTTCTTAGGTTCTTGATTTTCATTTTTTCTGTTTCTCCTAATATAAGCATTTGAGACTATAAATTTCTCTCTAGGCAGGTTTTAATTACATCACACAGTTTTGATGTGTCACATTTTTACTATGATCAGTTCAAAATATTTTCTAATTTCCATTTTTATTTCTTTTAGATATTAAGTCATTTAGAAGTGTACCACTTGTTTTGAAAACAGTTGGGAGTTTTCTAGTTATCTCTGTATTATCAGTTTCTAGTATAATCCCATTGTGGTCAGCGGACAAACACTGAATGATTTCCCTTTTTTCCCAGTGTGCTGAGATTTGATTTACAGCTCAGTGCATGGTCTATTTTGGTGGCCTCGTCATGTGCACTTCAAAGGAATGGGTATCTGCACCTGTTGGGTGGAACGGTCTATAAATGTCCATTAGGTCAAGTTGGTTAGTCCTGTTCAAATCATCCTTACCGATTTTTCAGTCCCCTTGTTCTAAAGAAGACTGTTAAAACTCCCACTGCAGATGTGGACTTAACTACTTTTCCTTTTATCTTGTTGGTTTCCCATTATATTCTTTTTTTAAAATAAATTTATTTATTTTATTATATTTATTTTCTGTTCTTTTTGGCTGCGTTGGGTCTTCATTGCTGTGTGTGGGCTTTTCTCTAGTTGTGGCGAGCGGGGGCTACTCTTCCTGCGGTGCATGGGCTTCTCATTGCCGTGGCTTCTCTTGTTGTGGAGCACGGGCTCTAGGCGCGTGAGCTTCAGTAGTTGTGGCTTGCGGGTTCTAGAGCGCAGGCCCAGTAGTTGTGGCTCACGGGCTTAGTTGCTCCACGGCATGTGGGATCTTCCTGGACCAGGGCTCGAACCTGTGTCCCTTGCATTGGCAGGTGGATTCTTAACCACTGTGCCACCAGGGAAGCCCTCCCATTATATTCTGATGCTGTGTTAAGAGGATACAGATTCAGGATTCTGTATCTTCCTGGTGGAAATGACGCTTAACGTTATAAAATGTCCCTCTTTATCACCAAATGCTTTTCCCCTTAAATTCTACTGTGTTGGATGTTAGTATAACTATACCCGCTTTCTTTTGCTGAGTATGTGCGTGGTCTGTCTTTTCCCATATTTTAAAATTCAATCCTCCGTGATATATTTGATATATGTTTCTTATAAGCAGCATATCATTGCTACTGAACCAAACTTGGGTCCGCTTGCCCACGTGCAGTAAAGCCAACCTACTGACACTGGTTACGCTGAAGGAAAGTGCAGGGCTTATTGCAGGCGCCAAGCAAGGAGGCCAGGCGGCTAATGCTCAAAAGAGCCTAACTCCCCAGAGGCTTTCAGGGAAAGGTTTTTAAAGACAGAGTGGGGGAAGGGGTTGTGGGGAGCGTGATCAGCTCGTGGACGCTCTTCTGATTGGTTGGTGGAGAGCTAGTCGGGAGTCAGCATCCTCAGCCTTCTGGTTCCCACTCGTCTGTGGTCTCCGTGCTTGTGGGCAGCATGCAGTTAACTTCTTCCACCTGGTGGGGGTTTCAGTATCTGCAAAACAGCTCAAAGGACGTGGCTCAGAGCAGTATGTCTCACCCTTCAGGAGGAACTAAATAAAGGTCCTTGACTTTGTTTAATGGCTAAACTATTATTATTTTGACTTGCTTGACTGTTTTCCTTTCTTTCTGCAATTGTTTTCACTGCTCTGGTTAAATTTATTCTTTGACTAAAGTTTTTCTACAGACAAAAGGCAGGTGGAGGGCTTGGGTGAGGTGGAGGAGTCCTGTTCTGGGAAGGCCCCATAGGGTCCTGCTCGGTTACATTATCATGTGTATTTGTCTGTTTTTTCTTTTTTCTTTTTTTGCGGTACGCGGGCCTCTCACTGCTGTGGCCTCTCCCATTGCGGAGCACAGGCTCCGGACGCGCAGGCTCAGCGGCCATGGCTCACGGGCCCAGCCGCTCCGCGGCATGTGGGATCTTCCTGGACCGGGGCACAAACCCGTGTCCCCTGCATCAGCAGGCCGACTCTCAACCACTGCGCCACTAGGGAAGCCCGAGTCTTAAAGTATTTTTTATTGGAGCATTTCTTCCACTTAAATTCAGTGTGTTTATTGATATATTTGAATTTAATTCTAATATCTTACTAGTTTTCTATTTGTTCTCTGCTTTCCCTTTCTTACAACCTCTTAGTCAAGTATTTCGTTAATTCTGTTTTCCTTCAAATACTTTAGTTATTTACTTATTACTGCTTTGGTGGTTACCCTAGAGACTGTGTCCTGTGCCCTTGACCTTAAGTTAGAAGCTGGCCTTTCCCGGCAGGACATGCTCTTCCGGGCCCTGCTAGGGGCGCTTTGGGCACTGCTTCCCCAGCCATTAGTGTGTTCACTCACACCTACCCGCTCTGACCCTTTCCATTCCTGTGTTTCTGTGGTTTCATCTGGGATCATTGTCCTCTGTCTGAAAAACAGTATGCCTGCTAGGGAAAGACTCCTTCAGCTTTTGTTTATGTGAAAACATCTTTGTTTTGTCCTCATTTTGAAAGATATTTTCAGTGAGTGTGGAATTCTGGGGCAGCAGGTGTTTCTCCTGGAGCTTTACTGCTCTCATCCCGCTTCTGCCTTCTGCCTTCCGTGGTGCTGTGGAGTGGGCGTTACATCGTCATGTCACTGTTTGAAGGTTACCATCTCTTATCACTACCTGCTTTTAAGAAATATCTTTGTCTTTCTTTCAGGAGTTTGACTCTGATGTACTTAGATGTGGTTTTCTTTGTATTTGTCCAGCTTGTTATTTGTAGAACTTCTGGAATTTGTGACTTAATGTCTTTGGTCTGTTTTGGGGAAATCTTGGGAGGTATCTTTTCAGACATAGTTTCTCTGCCGTTCTTTCTCTCTTCCCTTTCTAGGATCCCAGTTACACACACGTTAGACCCTTTCCTCATGTCTCAGGTTGTGTTGTGTATTTTCCATTCTGTTTTCTTAATTTTTCCTGTCTCTGTTTCACTCTGAATATTGTCCAGTGACCTGTCTTGAGTTCTTCTATCCTTTCCTTTGCAGTGTCTAACTGGTTGTTAAACCCATCTGTTAACTTCCTAACTTCAATGATTGTTTTACATTAGATTCTTTAGACTAGATTCCAGTTCTTTGGTAAAATTCTCCGTCTCTGCAGTTACATGAAAGCCTTTAGTAACTCCAACAGTGGGGTCATTGGTGGTTCTATTTTATTGCCTGAGGTTTCTTTTGGTTTTGGTTATGTGTTCCTGTCTGTTGTCATGCTTGGTACATTTTTATCGAAGTGCTGGATATAGTGTTTGAAAACCTGTGGCAACTGTGGGTAGTTTTGCTCCCGCAGGGGACTTGGTTTCCTCTGGCAGGCGGAGAGCTGTGAGGAGCTAGCCCGGGTCCTCACTGCACATCTTGGGGTGCACTCGGCTCAGGACCCAGGCAGGACCTGGCAGTGCCATCACAGGGGTCCCTGCCCACCTTCTCTTCTCCAGGCTAACTGCCGCTGGCCGTGGCATTAAGCCACTGCGCCCTTGTGCCCGTGCGGAGCAGGAACTGACCAAGGCCTGGAGGGAGCCTGAGTGCGTGGTGTTTGGCCCACTTCTCAACGGTTGGGTCCCTCGAGGCTGGCTGTCTTGGAAGTCTCCGACCCCTCCATTTTATCTCTCCCCCGGTGGGACTCTGTGAGCTCCAGGCTGTGGCCTTGACCTCTGCCTTGTGCCGTGGGGGCAGCCAGTGCCCTGAGGGGGAGCAGGAGCAGCTGGCAGGCCCCCTGGCACAACGGGAAGCCCTTCCTTTTCCTAGGTGGCTCCTGGCTGCCGCCGTCCCCCCCCCACCAAGTGCGTCCAGGCGCCACCCTGCCTTGTCACCCAGCCCTGTAACGCCCCTTGATGCCTGCTTCACTCCTGGCCCCTTTGTGGATTGCCTCCAGGACTTGCGTGATCTCTTAGAGACTTGCATCAGGGCTCCATGTCCCTGTGCAGGTACAGCGGCACTGCCAGGAAATAACCGGTGCACTGGGACACCAGGGAGAGGTGTCCTGGTGGCCTTTGTCCTTGGTAGGGCGTGGCTGCGAGCTCCTGCTCTAAACAGAGCTGTGGGCCGGCTCGTGAGTAACTGCCAGCTGGTGCTGGCTGCCTGGGGAAGGGCTCGCCAGAGCAGGGGGGACCCCGCGGGGTTAGAGGGTGGGCGGGTGCTGGGCAGGTCATCCTTCTCAGGGACGCCAAGGTTTGGCTCTTCAGTGCTGATGGCACCGTTGTTCTGGGACTCACTGTCTCGTGTCTGGTGCGGCCCCGGGAGGGTGCTGTGGGCCCACGTGGCTGCCCCACTGGCCTCACTGTTTGTCCTAAAGTGTGGTGTCCATGCACACACATGACATTTCGGACCTTCTGGATGTGCAGGGGCAGTTTTTCACCTGGAGAGACACTGTATCAGATGCAGCGTAGAGGAATATCACGTTCTTTTGACCTTTAGTTCTGCCTTATTTAAATCTCTGTAAGCTTTTCCTTTGACCAAAAATGAGTCTCAGTTTAAATCGGGTCCTGTCTATGATTGTTTTCCCAGCGGTGCTATGTGGGCCCGCCAGAGCGTCTCCCGTCCCCTTGGGGCGGAGCTACTCCCAGGCCCCAGGGACCGTGGTCGCCCAGCGTGGGCTGCCGCGCACTTTCTAAACCAGCTGGACGCACTCTGGCCTTTGGACCCTCAGGAGCGTCCAGGACCTTCTGAAGGTGTTCTGTCCACCACTCTCCTTTGTGCAGATGCACCTCTTCTAGGACAGGCGCTCAAATGGGTGTTTGTGGAGCAGAAGTGCCGCCTGCTAGAACACGGCTGGGCCCCGGGAGCACGGGAGGGAGACAGAGAGGCCAACAGAACTACACTCATGCTGAGCCAGGGCCTCACGCAGGCCTCATCTGTGGGCTTACTTACCGTTCCAGCAGGTTTGCGGGTCTGGGGTCTCTGCACCAAGGTTGGATGCAGCTGCCTAGCATAAGGCAACGGCTGCTGGGAAGGACACTGGCTCAGGGGCTGGCCAGACAGGAGACTTTTCCAAGCCATAGAACCCCAAACGCCCATCAGTTGGACCCACTGAGGCCCAGGCCCCGGGGGCGTTGGTGGGCTCTGGCCCAGGATGGGGCATGCGGGGGGTGCCTCGTTCAGGAAGCACGTAATTCAGATCATCCCGCTCAGAGAGGAACCAGGGCTGTCTAGACATTCCTGTGGACACGGGTTAGGTGTCCTGCCACTGTCATTTCAAGGACAGCAAATGTCATTTCATTGTAACTTGGTTAAAAGTTGAATCCCAATCTCCTTTATAAAATACACACATTTCCCCCCCCCATCATTTTATTATGAAAAATATCAAACACGTGGCAAAGTTGAAAGGATTGATTATGCAGTGGGCGCCCCCCACCCCAGCGTCTCCATCCACACCTTGCTAGTCTATGCTCGGCCCCCTCCCACCCGCCAGCCATCCCTCAGCCTGTCCTTTTTTGGTGTTTTTCAAAGTAGGGTGCAGACATCTATCCAGCGCCCCCAAGCCCTTCAGCAGGCAGATTATTAACTGACTAGATACCAGTATTTGTTTATGGTTCTTATTTCCTTTTAAGGTAAAATTGGCATAAAACGAAATGCACAAGTCTTCATTGTGCCATTTGATGAGTTCTGAGGAGCGCACGTGTCTGTGCGACCAGGTCTTCTGTCAGGATGCAGGGCGGCGCCAACACCCCACCCCAGACGCACCCGCTCTCCTGGTGACGCCCGTGGGTTAGTTTTGCTTGTTCTGAAACGCCCTGTCCGGGATGCGGCTGTGTGCTCTTCCTGCAGGTCTGTCGCCTGGCAGGCCTCTGCCATCTTGTCTCCATGGGGCGAGTGTGTGACAGGTCATCGGTGTCTCTGTCGACGGACACCCGGGCTGTTCCCGGTCTTTGCTCTTGTGCACAGAGCTGCTGTGAACATTCTTTTGTCCTCTCCTCGTGGTCGGAGGCCCTTGAGCAGGGCTGGTGTTCCACTGGGTGCCCTGCCGGCGGGCGTGGCAGCTGCGGTCATCTGTTGCTGTTGTAGGGGTGCTTTAGTTTGCTTTTCTGTGATAGCTGCTGGGGGGGGTGCTCTTTGCTTCTCTTCATGAAACATCTGTTCAAAACTTTTGCCCGTTTTTTTGCATTTATTTTATTAGTATTATTTTTAAAATAGACTTCATTTTTAAGAGCAGTTTTAGATTCATGAAGAAATTGTGCAGAGTTCCGTATTCTCCACCGAGCACAGGGTTTCCCTGTGATCAGCTCATGTTAGTGTGCTGTATGTTATAATTGATGGACCCGTCTTGATACAGTATTGTTAACTGAAGTCCATAGCTGATGTGAGGGCTCACTCTCGGTGGCCCGTGCTCCACGCGTTTGACAAGTGAAAGGCCACGTGTCCACCGTTGTGGTATCACACAAGCAGCTTTGCTGCCCTGAAAATCCCCTGCGCCCCGCCTGTTCATCCTCCCACCGGACCCTTGGCAACCCCTGACCCTTTCACTGTCTCCACAATATTGCCTCTTCCAGAATGTCATAGAGTTGGAATCTTAGGGCATATAGTCTCTTGGCTATGTTAATTTGTTCTGTTGTCACTGATTCCTGCTCATATATTTACGGTGGTCTTCCTTTCATTTCTTGTGCTTTCACTTCTCTTTTTTTCAGCTTTCACTTCTCTTTTTTTCAAAGTTCTTCTCACTAGTTTGTTGGTCTGCACTGTAGCATTATCTGTCTCACTGTGACTACACTCTCTGATGAAATGTCTGCCTTCAGACTGGGAAACAAGATGCCTTTGATTCAAGGACCTTGGAGGCCATGTTCAGATGCTCGCCGCCTGGTGTGAGGCTTTGGCACCGGGACTCCCTTTCTCCTTGCTCTGTTGGGCCCAGGATTTCCCTCTGGACACCTGGTCTGGGCTCTGGTTCAGCATGATGGGGATTTCTTTCTTAGTCACTTCTCAAAGCCATAGCACATCCGTGAATGACGCTAATTTCACTTCATTTGACAAGTTGCCTTTCTCAGTGGCTCGTGTTTTATATTTTATATTTCTGTGTATGTGTCTGGCTGAATCGCTTAGGACATATTCTGGTTACTACTTAACCATCTGCTGAGAGCAAGGACAGGCCCCACGCCAGAGTCCCCACAGCTGCCCCCGCGAGCACCAGTACCATAGGGGTGCCTACCGGCCACCAAAGGTGGCGGCCTGGTGTGTGTGTCTGTCCCCCAGGAGCCTTGAGTCCTGGGACAGAGGACACTGCTGGGCACCCGGCAGCCTCTCAGTGGATGCTCGTGAGATGCAGTGAGTGTGGTCGCGCACTTCTTGGGCAGGCCGGGGCAGGAGGCCCCTCAGAGCAGGGCCCCCCTGGCTGGGCAGGGCCCACACAGATGCGGGAGCCGTCCCGCCAAGGCAGTTGCACTCCAAGAGCCGTGTTGCAGGCCCCCACCCCAGCCCCACTCCCCCTCGTCCGGTAGTGACTCGGAGGTCTCCCGGAAGCTGAGCCCCGACGCGGCTGCTTCACTCTGCTCTCATGATCCAGTGCCGAGCTTAGACCTACAGCCGGGGTCTGCCTCCTGGAAGCTGTCAGGTGGCCGGAGCCTGTGGGCCGGGCGCTGCTCCTTGACTCCCCTTGCAGACATGCTCCTCGACCTCAGCGACCTGCTCCAGGTAGATGCGTTTCCTTTCTCAGCCCTTTCCTGCCCCGACTGGGAGGGTCCACAGGCGAAGGACACACAGGGTGTGGGTCTCTGTTTGGAAACTGGCAAACGGAGTGGCTAGGGAGACAGTGGACACAGGGTGATGGTGTTGTCCTGGGGGCTGGGCAGCCCTGGCCTTAGAGCCAATGGAGAGGCCCAGGTGAACTTGGTCCAAGGCAAGGGAGATTCTTTAAAAGAAAAAAAGTGGACTCACATGCATACATTTTAAACAATGTAAAAACTCACATTTACAGTCTCTTTAGGGAAACTTGCTTTCTGAGTCCCAGGAGGGCACCTCTCGTTTCCAAACGCCTGGCGGTAATGGAAAGACCCAACCAGAGGGACGCCTGTGTGGGCGGGACGCTCACGGTGGGAGCAGTGCCGGGGCGGAGCCATCGCAACTCCGCCCTTGTCCCTGGTGATGGCGCTGGGGCCGGGGCGGGCGGGGCCCCGTGCCCGGGAGTTGGGCTCTGTGGTGAGCACTCCACTGAGGGCTCGGAAGGAAAACCAATGTCATGGAAAGCAGACGTGACTGCAGTGTGAGGACTCATGCAGGATTCATAGGAATCCCACTCCCACGGGGAAGCTTCCTCACGAGCCTGGTGCTGTGCTGCCCCGGTGCTGGGCCTTCAGTGCCCTCGGTGCCGGTGCCGGCGGACAGACCTTCACTGAACTCAGATGCCGCCTGTATTTGTGTTCCCCCGGGTGCCTTCCTAAATGGCATCTCCCAGGAGCCCCGCTGGGATACTCAGGGGCCGCGCTAAACATAACCCCTCGGAATCGTGAGAATCCAGCGCTCCACGTGCTGTGTTTGGTCAGGGCGAGGCCACGTGGCCTGGTTTCCGTCCTGGTGACTCCGCAGGAAGGACAGGAGTGAGGGCTGGCACAGGACAGCGCTCCAGAAGTGCTTGGGCACCGCTTGGGAGGGAGAGGGAGGTGTTCCAGTACTTTCTTGCTTCACACCTTGGGAAGTAGGACACCAGTCAGGGTTCAGGTGGGAGAGGGTGACAGAGTAGATGCTCGCACTCACCTGGGGCTGGACCAGGGCCCAGCGGAGAGTCACTGTGCTGACCAGTGAGACCCCGTACGTTCAGGCTGGACCCACACAGACAGTTTTAACACCTCAGGTGGAAGGCTGAGCCTTGGGCCCCCGGTCTTGGGCAGAGCCCAGCCTGGGCACTGGGAAGGTGGGAGGTGACCTGGCAACTGTCACCCCCCAGCCCCCCGCTCCCAGCCTCCCACCCTGGCCCTGCCCGGGAGGGGCTGGGACAGGCTCAGCACCCACAGGACACACGTGTCTGCAGCTGATTGTGGCTGTGGAACACGCGTGTCGGGTGAGGGTCCCAGCCGGGGGCTTGCACTGCCGAGGGCTGAGCGCTTAGAGTACGTGAGCTGAAGGCTCAGGGCTCACTCCGTTCTCACTCACACGCGCACCAAGGTGGGCTTCTCCCCGGATTCAGCTCCCAGCCAACACCCTCTGGCAGGAGCTGTGGAGGGCCCGCTGCACCGTGAGGGTCCTGGCAGGACGTCCCTTTGTCCCCCCTATAGTGAGGCTGACACAGAGGCACTCACATGCCTGGGCCACGGCCCCTCAGAGGCAGAGCCAGGAGCCCTCAAGGTCTGCGGAGCCGGCCCGCCGTGTGGTAGGGGCACAGGGAGGGCTGGCCACCCACACACTGCCGCAGACACGGGAGAGTGACCCTCAAAGCATCTCTGGCAATAACCATGCATTTTACAGGCATATCCTTTTTAAAATTTGATTTTCCACTTGAAGTTGTTCAGAGAATGCTTTCCCGCAGCATTCAGGCTTCATCTGCCTAGGTCCCGGGCTCGGGGTGGTGGGGGTCACGGCGTGGGCAGGCAGGGTCGGGATGTGCTGCGGGGAAGGCGGAGACAGCACGCCGGGCGGCAGGTCCGTTCTGCTCTGGCCTCAGCAGAGGATGAGGCAGGAGGGTCGGGATGCAGGAGCCTGGTGGGAGCCCAGCGGAGGAAGATGCACACTGACACGCGTGCCTTGGGGGCAGGCACCCCCGGGAGCCCCCAACCCTTGTGATGGGGGTCTGGGAGGACGACAGAGAGTGGCTGCCAGTGGGGTGGGGGGTGCCCTCTGCTGCCTGGACAGGGAGGCCTGGCCTCCGCCGGGAAGGCCCCAAGCTGCCTGGTGCCCACAGGTACCCTCATCTCCTCCCCTAAGGAGACTCAACGTTGTACCATTCCTTAGCACCCTGGTCCGCTGGTGGCAGCAGGCGCCCGTGTGCCATCTGCAAGCCCCGTGATGGATATGACACACAACAAGGTCTTCAGTCTTCCTCAGCACCTTTTCTGGTGCCCTCTTGGGTGCTGGGCCAAGGGGCTCACAGGCCAGGCTTGATCACGTGAGGGAGCTCTCTGAGGAGGTCAGAGGCAGCCCTCCTGCGAGGCCCGAGTCCTGTGGGCAGGGCTGGGGTGAAGACAGGTGGGCAGGGGTTTCTCCAGCTCAGGCTGGGACGGCGAAGCCCACAGCTCAGGCCTGGGGGGAGAGCCTGGGCTTTTCTCAGATCTGCACGCCATCCCAGTCTTCCCTGCACTACTCCTGCCGTCAAAGTCCACTCAGCAGCATCCTCCCCACGAGCTGCCCAGCCCTCGGCCAGCACCAGGCAGGCTGGGAGGACAGTGCCTGGCCAGGCCCCGGGCTCAGTTCGCACCCGGGGAGGTTCTGGCAGGTGACTGGGTCAGGGGCAGGCTCCACGGTGGATTTGGACTTGAGGTGGGAGCAGTGTAGGGTCACTGAGGCCTGCAGAGCCCCACAGCCAGGACTGAGCTGGCCCGTGGGGACAGAAGAGGATGCCCCCGTGAGCCCCTGGGAACAGGATAGAAGAGTGGCCGTGGGCCCCGCAGTCGTGGCGCCTTGCGCACTGGATGATTCTGTTCGGCCAGCTACTCTTGAGGCAGCTTTTCTTCTCAGCAAGTTCAGTCATTGTTGAGATAGTGGTAGAGTCTAAACAACCCACCTGGGAGAGGGAAGGAGTGCCCTGGGCTGCTCTGGGGGCTCGGGGGGGGCGGGGCAGCAGGGGGGGCTCTTAAAGACTGAACGATGAAAGAAAAAAAGCAAACATTTCCTGCACATGAACGCCCTTCTTAGTTGTGGTGTCTTCACGACAGGTGAACGTTTACGTGCTGGGGAAGACGTTCCTTCTTTTGGCGAGAGAGCTCTGCATCAACGCACCAGCAATAGGTACCGCGGGGCTCACGGGGTGCGCTGCCGGGGCTCTGGGTGGGAGGGCGGCGCGTGCAAGGGCAAGGACCTCACGGGAGAAGTGCCGCCTGGAGGCTGCCAGGAGCCCAGCAGCCTGGGGGGGTTATTTCTGGTTTAAAACCAGAATGCTGTGGTCAGTGCCCGCAGGTAGGGATGGAGTGAGACGAAAGTGCTGCGTGGAGGGGGGCCCGTCTCTCCACCTTTCGAGCAGCACCCCTGGCAGCACGGTGCCTTGGGGTGGGCAGGCCCCCTGCAGACGGAGCCAGGCCTTTATGGCAGCTTTGCCATGAGGACTGTTTGCACAGTTGGCTTGGAGGGGCTGCTCCCTCCTTCGCCCATCAGCATCTAGAGGCACCTCCTTGTACCAAGGAGGTGGTGTGTGGGGCCAGGGAGGGTGGGCAGGGCGTGCAGTCCTGGGTCACCCACAGGGTGGTCCCCTGGGGCCGGGAAGGCACGGTCCAGCAGGGTGGGCCCGGAGGAGGGGGGCCGCAGGCACAGGGAGACCTGGGGCTGGGGGCTGTATCCCTGTGCCGAGTGACACGGTCCCTCCCTCTGGGGGTCATGCGGAGGTTTTTCAGAAACAAAGCAAATGCCCGAGGAGTTTGCAGCAAGGGAGGATGGAGGCAGGAGGCTCCGCGAGGCCGCCGGACGCCATGGCACGTGCGCGCAGGCTGCTGGGAGCCTGAGGTGGGAGGTCCGCTCTCGGGGGCAGGAGCCCTGGGCCCAGCAGAGCACCCCCCACGCCCCCACCCAGTCGAAATCAAACAGTAGGACTGTGAGCAGCTAGTGACACTTCAGGAAGTAGACACAACCTGACACCTGGCTTTTTCTAGAGCAATCTGGCTGCAGCCTGGAGAGCAAGCCCTCCCAGATGGCTGAGGCCCGGGCTGCCGGCAGAGGGCAGACTCGGGGACGGGCGGGCCTCTTGGGACCGCCCGCTAAGCACTGTCAGGGCAAGTTGAGACTCTCAGTCATTCATCTACGGCTCTCATTTTGTTAAAACTTTATTATGAAAATCCACTTAAACAGGTGAACTACTCTAAGTGACTTTTCCCATTTTAGATTTGAACAGAACTTAAGCTTAGAACCACTTAGAATAGAATCCAAGAGGATGCGAGAGACGGCAAAGCCCTCAAGGCAGGCGGTGTGGGTGCCCCTGTGAGGGAATCTGGAGCCTGCCTTGTGCCCCCCCAGTCTGCCCTCCACCTGGGATGTGCGCCCCAACGTACAGGAGGTGGCAGAGACCGAGGCTCTGGCTGTGTAGGAAAGCGTCGTGTCACAGCTTCGGGCTCCAGCCGACTACTTGCAGAGGCGGCACACCGCGAGCTCAGCCTTCGAGGTGGTGGGTCACAGGCTGCCCGTAGAGGAAGGGCCTGCCACTCGCAGTGCATCCCTGCCACCCCACAGCGCCTCAGGCGTAGAAGATGAGCTCAGGGATCTGCCCGCCCTGGACCCCGGTCCCGTTGGTGCTGTCGGAAGAGCACTGGAACTGGAAGGTCACCTTCCCGCACTGCACCTCGGTCATGCCCTCCTGCCCAAAGTAGCTGAGCTCGCTGCCATCCAGGACGGCGCTGGCGGTGTAGAAGGTGTCCTGCTCCACCTGCACGGGGTGTTCAAACCAGACTGAGAAGGTGCTGCTGGAGCCATCGGAGACAAACGTGGTCAAGTTCTGCGCCAGGACCGCCCCCAGCCGCTTGAGTTCGATCTTCACGCTGTACTCCGCTCTCCCTGAGCTAGAGCCGTACAAGCCTAGCCCCGCAATAAATACTCTCCTGTCCACGGCAAACTGGATGCTGTCGCAGCGCCCGCGGTAGCGCCACTGGTTGCTGCGGTAGGCGGAGGACTGGAAGCGGTGGCACCTCTGCGGGGCGAGGCCCTTCCTCTTGGTCAGGGGGAATTCGAGGAGGGGCTTGTTGGCCGCCGTGTACCACAGGAAGATGTTGTGGGTCTCCTCCAGCGTCAGGATGTCCGACTGGGCGGCGCCGTTGGCAAACTCTTCCAGGGTCATGGTTGGAATTCGGACCAGGTAGAGGGCTGGCCCCAAAACATGCCTCTTGTTGCGCGGGGTGACCGGCAAGCCCTGCCTCTTGCACTCTGCCTCGGCCCAGCTCAGGACCGCCTCGAAGACCACAGCCTCCTTGGTGTTGAGGGCCTCCCGCATCACGATGATCTCCAGCGTCTGCCAGTCAATCTCACAGAAGCCTTCGGACCTCAGGGCCATCTCAGCCTGAGCGTCGATGACCTCCCAGCAGCGCTGGGTCAGCTCGGGCTCCTCGAACAGCCGGCTCTGGGACAGCAGCACACAGGCGTTTTTGGCTTCCAGACTCGTCTCCAGGAAGGTGACACAGGCTTTTGCTAACGCGGGGACGATGTACTTCTTGGCGGCATACAGTGTGGCCAGCACCGTGTCGGCTTCCAGGTCAATCTCGTCACTGTACATGTACCTAGGCAGGAGGGGGCCAAGTCACAGGCCGCGTGGGGCACGCCGCGCACCCAGGGCCTGGGAGAGGAGCCCTCCATCCTTGTGGACTTCAGGAGGCTGCAGGCAGCTGGCTGGCGGAACCAGGCAGCGAGGAACCGCCCCATCCTTGCACCCTAAGGAGGCAGACTTACTTTAACAAGATGAGAAAAGCTGTAGGTTCCACGTCAGGGATGTGGATTTCTGACTTGACTTCTGCCAGGTCCCCGTAAAACATGGCATAAAAGACAGAGCTACCCACGGCCAAGACATACTGTGGATGAGAGAGAGAGAGCTGCCCTGAGCCCTGGGCCCTCCCTGCCCCCAGCGGCTGCCACACCCGGGAAAAGGACCGTCCATACTCGGGAGGTGGCCGGTCGCCTTTGGGAGCTCAAAGGGCCGAGCCTCTACCAACCTTGTGGGCAGGCACCCTCCGGGCCGCGCCCGGGGCCCCCACGACGAAGTGCACGTCGGCCATGAGCTCGTTGTTGAACATCAGCGCGTTCCTGCAATGGGCAGAGACACAGGACACGGCTCGGGGCTCGGGTCGGTGCGGGGCGCGGGCAGGGGTGGGGGCGCAGGTCCGGGCTCACCTCTCGCGCAGGGTCGGGTGGAAGGACTGCCAGTTGGGGCTCTCCAAGTTGTTGTTGTCGAGTGCGGGCGGCGCGGGCGCGGGCGGTGGCAGGACGGGCAGCGGGGCGCTGGGCCGTCCCTTCCTGCCCGCGGCGGCGGCGGCGGCGGCGGCGGCGGCGTTGCTGTTGGCGATGTCCGTGGCGGTGGCGGCCGTGGCTGCGGCGCCGGCGGGCGCGTAGAGCTCCGCGGCCATCTTCGCGGGCAGGGCGGCCTCCGCGCGCGGGGGCGGCGCGCCGTGCGCCCTCGCGCCGCGCCGGGGCCTCGGGGGCGGCTCTGCGAGTACCAGGAGCGCGGTGAGGCACTGCGCCACCCGGCCGTGCAGGCAGGCCAGGGGCAGCAGCATGGGGCCGCGGCGGCCCTGCGCGCGGGGGGCCGGCCTGCCCGGGGCGGCGGGCGCTGCTCCCTCGCGCCGCCCCGCCCGCCGGCCGGAGCCTCCAGCCCGCCCGCCCTCGCCCGCACCGCCGCGGCGCCCGCGCGTCACGCCGCGGCGCGGCCCCGCCCCGCGAGGTCGACGTGCTCGCCTGTGGCTCCGCCCCCTGCCCGGCTGCGCCCCGCGCGGCCGACGTGCTCGCCCGAGGCCCCGCCCCCTGTTCGGCCCCGCCTCGCCTCGCCCCGCCCCGCCCCGCCCCGCGCGGGCGCTTGCTGGAATCCGGCCGCGGAGATGCGGGAGGGACCGTGTAGGCGCGGGCCCGCGGCGGGGCGGCCGGCGGCAGCTTTGGTGATCTTGGCGTGGTCCGAGCTCTGCGCGGGACCCCGACGTAGGGGCTGCCCCTCTTCGAGGCCCACCGTGCAGCCTGCGCGCCTGTGCTGTCCGGAGTCCGCGGGACTGTCAGGGGCGGAAGGGACGGGATGAACTCCCGGAGAGACAACCCCCTGGGCGGCCGTCCTAACTAACAGGTGAGGTGCTGTCTCGCGGTGGGTTTGAGTCCCTCACGGTCAGTGACGTGGAGCACCGCGTCAGGTGCTTGTTGGTCACCTGTCTCTGGAGAGAAGTCTCTTGGACTCCTTTGCCTCTTTTGGAATAGGGTTGGTTTTGTCATTGCTGAGATTTAGGCATTCTCTACATATCCTGGAGATTTATCCCCTACCGGACGCATGATTTGCAAATACTTCCATTTTGTGGGTGGCATTTTTCACTCTGTTGACTGTTTCCTTTGCTGCACAGCGGGCTGTACGTTGGGTGTAGTCCCGTTTGCCGGACGCATGATTTGCAAATACTTCCATTTTGTGGGTGGCATTTTTCACTCTGTTGACTGTTCCCTTTGCTGCACAGCGGGCTGTACGTTGGGTGTAGTCCCGTTTGCCGGACGCATGATTTGCAAATACTTCCATTTTGTGGGTGGCATTTTTCACTCTGTTGACTGTTTCCTTTGCTGCACAGCGGGCTGTACGTTGGGTGTAGTCCCGTTTGCCGGACGCATGATTTGCAAATACTTCCATTTTGTGGGTGGCATTTTTCACTCTGTTGACTGTTTCCTTTGCTGCACAGCGGGCTGTACGTTGGGTGTATAGTCCCGTTTGTCTGGTTTTGCTTTTGTTGCCTGTGCTTTTGGTGTCATGTTCAAGAAGTCATTGCACATTCCAATGTCATGCTCGTCTCCTACGTTGTCTTGTAGGAGTTTTACAGTTTCATGTCGTACGGTTAGGTCTTTAATTCATTTGGAGTTGAGTTTTGTATATGATGTGTGAGATAAGGGTCCATTTTTTTTCTCTTGTATGTGGGTGTCCAGTTTTCCCAGCACCATTTGTTGAAGACGTTACCCTGTCCCCATTGTGTAGTCTTGGCACCCTTATCAGAGGTCATGTGACCGTGCATGTGTGAGTTTGTTTCTGAGCTCTCTATTCTGTTCCGTTGGTCTATATATCTGTCTTTGTACCAGCACCATAGTGTTTTTGGTTTTATCTTCTAAAATTCTTTTCCTGGTGAAAGTAATTTATTTATGTATTTACTTTTCTTTATTACTCCTTTTTTCCTGTATTAATTTTTTTTTTAAGATGGAGGTTTTTAACCTTTTTTTAATGTTTCATTTGGCTTTAGAAGTAATATTTCCATTTCCCCTTGTTTAGCCCTCTTTGCAACACTCGTATAATCTTTTTTTTAATTAGCTTTTTTTGAAGTATAGTTATTTACAATATCGTGTTAGTTTCAGGTGTACAGCACCGTGATTCAGTTATACATAGATACATATGTATATACATATATATGTATACTTCTTCAGATTCTTTTCCTTTATAGGCTATTACAAAATATTGAGTGTAGTTCCCTGTGCTTTACGGTAGGTCCTTACTGGTTATCTATTTTATATATAATGGTGTATATGTGTTAATCCCCACCTCCTAATTTATCCATCCCCTGCCCCTTCCCCTTTGGGAAAACCATAAGTTTTCTATGGCTGTGAGTCTCTTTCTGTTTTGTAAATAAGTTGGTTTGTATCTTTTTTTTTTAATATTCCACATATAAGCAATATCACATGGTATTTGTCTTTCTCTGGTTTACTTCATTTAGTATGATAATCTCTACGTCCATCCATGTTGCTGCAAGTGGCATTATTTCCTTCTTTTTAAAAAAAATTTTGGCTGCATTGGGTCTTCATTGCTGCGCGCGGGCTTTCTCTAGCTGCGGGAGCAGGGGCTTCTCATTGCGGTGGCTTCTCTTGTTGCGGAGCACGAGCTCTAGGCGCGTGAGCTTCAGTAGTTGCATCACGCGGGCTCAGTAGTTGTGGCTCGCGGGCTCTAGAGCGCAGACTCAGTAGTTGTGGCGCACGGGCTTAGTTGCTCAGTGGCATGTGGGATCTTCCCAGACCAGAGATCGAACCCATGTCCCCTGCATTGGCAGGTGGATTCTTAACTACTGTGCCACCAGGGAAGTCCCTCCTTCTTTTTTATGGCTGAGTAACATCCCATTGTGTATGTGTACCACATCTTCATCCACTCCTCTCTCAGTGGACATCTTGGCTACTGTGAATAGTGCTGCTGTGAACATCAATGTGCATGTATCTTTTCCTGATATATGCACAGGATTGTGATTGCTGGGTCATATGGTAGTTCTATTTTTAGTTTTTTAAGGACCCTCCATACTGTTCTCCATAGTGGCTGTACCAATTTACATTCCCACCAACAGGGTAGGAGGGTTCCCTTTTCTCTATACCCTCTCCAGCATTTATTATTTGTAAATTTTTGTTGTTGTTGATGGCCATTCTGACTGTTATGAGGTGGTACCTTGTTGGAGTTTTGATTTTCATTTCTGTAATAGTGATGTTGAGCAGTTTCTCGTGTGCTGGTTGCCCATCTGTATATCGTCTTTGGAGAAATGTCTATTTAAGTCTTCTTTTTTGCCTGTTTTAAATATTTCACTTCGTTAGTTTTTTATTTAACTACTTAGTTCATTATTTTGTCCTTACCTAAGCACTTAAGTCTATTAAGTTACCTAGAAAATTGTTCTTTAATTTTCTAATAGTTTGTCTGGAGGTGAGGGGGCTGTGTACCCTTGTCTTGCTAATTTTTAGTTTTCTTGCCCTTGAGGTCAAAGGGCACATCCTGTGATATTTCTGTTCTCTGGGATGTAGGGAGGGTTTCTTTGTTCTTTAATACACGGTCAATTTTCATAACTGTTCCACAGACTTTTTCCACAGACTTTGGAAAAGAATGATTACTTTTTGTGAGGTACTGACTTTAAAACATATTTGTTAAATTGAGCCTATGGTGATGGCATCCAGTTCCCCATTTGGTCTTTTTTTTTCCCCCAAGCCAGTCTGTCAAATTTGAGGGAATTGTGTTAAAAATCTCGTATCATTGTGGTTATGTTAAAATTTCATATCAAGTGTGGAAATTTCTGTTTCCAACACTTTTTGCTTTATTTAATGCCTTCTCTTTCCCCGTGTGTCTACAGATTTGTGCCTGTCCTGTCTTTAAGATCATCTTGTCCTTTCCATCATAAGAAACATTCGTCTGTGTCCCTTTCAGTGATCCCTTGCTGTGAGTCCTGTGTTGCTGCTCCCTTCACAGCTGCCCTTTTTCTCCTGGTGACCTGCTTCATGGGTCCCAGCATAGCCTTTTGATCTTCACCTTTTTGCATTATTTTTAAGTGTCTCTTGTAAACACTATATCCTAGTTTTAGCGCTTTTGTGCAAGCTGATTAGGGAATTTAACTTACATTGTGTGATCTATACTTGTGGTTTGTTATTTTCTCCTAGTTTTTATTTTTTTTTTTCTTCTCCCTACTTTAAATGCCCCAGTCCATTCCACACCTATCCCAGACTGCTGGCATGTTTGCCTTGAAATTTTTACCAGTACTACAGTTTTCTATTTCAAGAACTAATCAGCGTCAAAGTTCCACCCAAATCAGGATGAGATCTTTTAATGTGCTTTTAATTTAATCCCGTTCTGATGGGTTTTGTTTTACTGTAAATAATTAGAAACCTTAGCAATTATATTTTTATTTTTATTTATTTATTTATTTATTTAAATTTATTTTTGCTGTGTTGGGTCTTTGTTTCTGCGCGAGGGCTTTCTCTAGTTGTGGCAAGCGGGGGCCACTCTTCATCGCAGTGCGCGGGCCTCTTACTATCGCGGCCTCTCCTGCTGCGGAGCACAGGCTCCAGACGCGCAGGCTCAGCAGTTGTGGCTCACGGGCCTAGTCGCTCCGCGGCATGTGGGATCCTCCCAGCCCAGGGCTCGAACCCGTGTCCCCTGCATTAGCAGGCAGACTCTCAACCACTGCGCCACCAGGGAAGCCCAGAAATTATATTTTTAAAATGTTTTCTCCCAATAATATCTTTTTAAGCAACCGAATAACCCCGCAAAACCCCAAACCAACCCAAAACAAAACACCCACAGTGGAAGTAGGTGTAGCTCCAGACTGCCTAGGCTCAGCTGACTCTGCCCCATTTTGGCCACCCTGTCGTCTCTGAAAGGGGGTTAAGTGGTAGTAGCTGCCTGTTGTCAACCGAAAACAGCCAGTTACGTTACCAGCAACATGAGGTTACTCGGGAGAGGCAGGGGAGTTGCAGTTCGGGACCCGCAAGCTATGGCAAACCACAGGCATGTCCTGCAACAATGGAGAGGAGCCTTCCTTTATGGGGGGTGGGGTGCGGGGAGGAAGTTGGGCGGGGCTGCTTTGAAGGTTTTCCAGTCTCCATTGGAGGAAAGTGAGAGTTGAGGGTGCGGCAGATTCTCATTGGCTGGGCTGTTGCTGGGCCGGGAGAAAAGCTTCCTTCCTCTTCCCGGGGCAGCACCAGCTTCTTCCTGCCCAGAAGCGCAAAGCAAGCTGGGAAGGAGGGCCTGGTGTGGGAGCGCCCCCTTCAGGGCTTCCCGCCTCCGTTTTACGTGAGGTTGCCCTTATTAATTTCCACACTGGGTTGGCTGGGCTGAGCTGGGTGGCTGTTAGGGTCCGGCTGGCATAAGGCAACCAAGAGGCCCTGCTCCCTATGCCACCACAGCCTCCTCGGTCAGTGCAGGGGAGTGTCCGCCTGAAACCATGCGGTTCCGGGCGACCCAGGCTGCTTCAGGGGCGGCTGCCAATCTCTGTGGCCTCAGAAACCTTCCCTGGGTCCTTTATGTGAGCCAAGGCCGGCAGGGGTGGAAGAGGTGCTCGTAGGATCTCTGGGGCTTCCAGGGACCAGAGCCCAGTCGTGAATGCCCTGTAGATGTAGGGAGGCCAGGAGAGGTGGGCAGGCTGGGGCCCAGAAGGTCGGTGCTGGGTGTTGGCAAAGAGCTGGGGTCTCTGACACCCCTGCTTGCGCTGCTGTTGGGGGTGTCAGAGGTGAGCTGACCAGTTCCCTTCCCTCCTGGGCCTCCCAGCGTCTTCCCGGTCTGCCCTTCATCCTCCTCCGTCTGCCTGTACTCACCTGCTTCCGGGCCAGCCCGTCCCCTCCTGGAACCCCCTCCTCGGGCCTCCGCCACGCCCCCTGAGCACAGCCTTCCTGGATGATCTTGTCCAAAGGAGGTCTCGCCCCGTTTTTCTCTGTCATAGAGCTCTGTAGGGGTCCTTCAGTTGCCTATGGCAATCCAGACGCTTAGCTGAATTGAGTAAATTACTTGGTGGTGTTTGCCCGCTCTGTGAAGCTTCTAGCCCAAAGCTGCGTGAGGGAGTGCTGGTAAGGAGGGACAGAGTGTGTGTGCAGGCAGCTCCGGTCCCTCCTGAGCCGGGCTGACGCTCCCTTAGTGAGAGAGGTGTTCATCTGAAGAGGTGCACATGCCCGTAGACAGGAGGGCAGACGATGTAAGCTGGCATTACACGAGAGTAAGCACAGAAAATAAGTACGTAAAAAATTGGCTGACTCACAGCAGTCCACGAAATGCCAGATGAAGCGGCGGGGTTTTGCGTATGCGTCTGCAGGAGCGTGTGCGATGTGTACGCAGGCTTGGGGCCCCCATGTCACGTGGCAGGGCACGCGTGTCCTGCCCACCGGCTCCACTCTGGGTGCAGCAGCTGCCCAGCCGCAGTGTCTACAGCTGCTCCAGGAGGCTGCGTGTGCAGGAGGTTGCGTGTCCAGGAGGGGGGCTCGTGTCGGAGGAAAGGGGCCCTGGGGAGCCTGTGCGGTGGAAGGACAGGTGAGGGTGGCCCGAGGGGGGGTGGGGCGGGGGAGCACTTGTCGCACCAGGTGGGTTTCCGTGTGCTGCCAGATGTGGAGCACACGCACCGCAGGGCCTCCTGGCACTGCACACTCCTGTTCCAGGGCGCGTACGGCTGGCTGAGGTGCGTGTCTTCCACAGACCCCTGCCTGTACATCCCGCGCTTCGCCCACCTGCTGGAGTTCGGTGACAAGAACCACGAGGTGTCCATGACGGCCCTGAGGCTCCTGCAGAGGATGAAGAGGGACTGGATGCACACGGGCCGGCGCCCTTCGGGCCTCTGTGGGGCAGGTAAGGCGGTCTTGGAGTCACGCTGGCTGGGTCCCGCTGCCAGTGTGCGGGTGCTTTCTGTCCCGACCCTTCAGCAGGACGAGCAGGTAGGTAGTGGGTTGTCTCCAGGGCTGCCTGCTGGCCTCCCTTGCCCAGCCCTAACCCAGCCCTCAGGGACTTCTACCTGCTCCCTGTTGGCCTCCCCTCTGTCTCGGGGAACAGGCAGGACCCTCAGAGGCCAAGGGGACTGCCAAGCTTCCTGGCCTTGACCTGAAGCTAGAATGCTGAGGTGCAGCCGTGCTGAGTCATTGCTGCACAGGGCACCCCGGGCCTTTGGGCTAGCTCCCCGTCCCCCGAAGGACGGTCGTCTCGCCTCCCCTCCAGCTGGCAGCAGCCCACAGGCAGCCCTCCTGCTCTGTTCCTGACGCTCCCTGGGCCTGGAGCCCCTCCCCAGGAGGGCCGTCACTCTTCCTCTTAGCCTCTTACCTTGCCCCACAAGGTCGAGTCCACTCCTCTGCAGAGCGCTCAGCAACCAGCAGGATCAGTGCTTCCTGAGATGCATTCTCCATCTCCAAGCCTGACTCCCGAGCTTGCAGTCCAGAATCTGGCCCTCTCCTAGGATCCAGCCAGTTGTGGCCACCAGCACAGCAAACCTGGGCCCCCTCCCTCTCTCCCCGATTCCTGGCTTGTCCATCACCAGCCAGTGTTTCCCATACAGGTCACCTCAGAGTTCATTCGTTTGCTTTGAGAGGTTACACAAAGTTCTCAAAAAGTGTATTTTAATTTTTCTTGTGTTTAAAAAAGGAATGTGTGACGCAGTACTTCTTAACGTTTTTAAAAATTATTGTATAATTGCCTGCAAAGCGGTTGGTGGATCTTAGGTGTTCTGACAGTCGTGCAGACCGTGCAGCACCGCCCACAGTAAGGTGAGGAGGACGGTGTCGCCCCAGGGGCTCCCAGAGCACCCTCTGGCGCTGTCTTTCCAGCTGGTCGCACTGTGGGGTCATCGGCCCTCTGCGCACAGGACCGGTGCTGTTTCTGGCAGGCGCATCCTGTCTCTGACTTCCCCGCTGTGCTCCTTTCCAGCACTTCTCGTTGCAGCCAGGATGCACGATTTCCGGAGGACCGTCAAGGAGGTCATCAGCGTGGTCAAGGTGTGCGAGTCCACGCTGCGCAAGAGGTGGGTCGCTCTTGTCGCCGCCGGGGTCTCGGCCAGGCTTCCCTGTACAGCCTCTTGGTCCGTCCGAGTGGTGGCCCCTTTCTTCCACCCTGTGTTGAGGTGGACGGTGGTTTGTAAAGTCACCCTGGCTCACAGGTCAGGAAACAGGTTCTGAGAGTGGCCTCGCCTGTGTCCTGGCTGGTGCAGCCTGAGTGACCGGTCTCCCTGGGGGAAGCCAGGCTCAAGCACAGGGCCACTGTGTCCCTGTAATGGAGTGGTCGGGTGAGCCCCTGCTTTGGGTACCGTGTTCACAGGGTCATTACGGCAGCTCCAGCGGTAGGTCCACGTAGACTGTGACTAGAGAGTCACCAGCCCAGAGTTGCTGGCACAGCCGTCAGCGCAGGGTATTTACCCTGAGTCTGGAGCTCCTGATGGTTGTCTTTCAACTGAGATCATATCCTGTGGCAGTTTTCAAAGGCAGAAGGAGATTTATTTTGCTTATTTGAGCTCTGCTTCTCTTTAAAATTTTTTCTGTTGAACATTTTGAAGATTGTATAAAATGTAGGAAATGGACAAGAATTAAGTATGGCCGGGCACACGGCAGTGCAGGAGCCCTGCCTGCCTGGGACCGGTGGCTTGGCCTCCTTCCTTCTGGGGCCTTCATGATTCTACCTGTGGGAGCAATGAGGGCGCTGTGCCTTTTTCTCCCAGGGGCCCAAGCTATCGGCAGGATAGAGTAGGGGCTGAGAGGCTGCCGGACAGCCCCCGGCCTGTGCTCACAGCTGTGTGCGGCAGGGTGCTGGGCCTGGGAACCAACACCCCTGAGGGACTGTTTTGTAAACGGGGTGCTGGGTTTTTTTTAATTTGTTTTATTTATTTTTTGGCTGCGTTGGATCTTTGCTGCACGTGCACTTTCTCTAGTTGCTGCAAACGGGGGCTGCTCTTCGTTGTGGTGCGCGGGCTTCTCATCGCGGTGGCTTGTCTTGTTGTGGAGCGTGGGTTCTAGGCGTGTGGGCTTCAGTAGTTGTGGCACGCGGGCTCAGTAGTTGTGGCTCGCGGGCTTAGTGGCTCCGCAGCACGTGGGATCTTCCCGGACCAGGGCTCGAACCCGTGTCCCCTGCATTGGCAGGCGGATTCCCAACCCCTTTGCCAGCAGGGAAGCCCTGGGTGCTGGTTTGAGCGCTGTTCTCGGGCACCAGGTTCCCTTTCAAGCGTCTGTTTCAGGCTCACGGAGTTTGAAGATACCCCCACCAGCCAGCTGACCGTGGACGAGTTCATGAAGGTCGACCTGGAGGAGGAGTGCGACCCCCCGTCCTACACAGCTGGGCAGAGGAAGCTGCGGATGAAGCAGGTGGGCCGCCCGCGGGCCTGGCAGCCCCGCCCCTTTCCTGCTGTTCCTTCACAGCAGTGGCTTAGCTATGAAGACCAAAGCGGGGCCGAGGTGCTGAGCCTGGGTGGGGGCCAGGGTGCGCCACGCTGAGCGCAGTCCCTCCTGGGCCCCGAGCCATCTCAACTGCTGTTGGGATCTCCCCAGACCCCCCTCAGTGCATCCCATACAGTTTCCGGGGCAAGCCGCCTCCCTGAGGGCCCTGGTGCTCATGTCTCTGAGGACCTGAAGCCCGAGTCCCTCTCGTCAGGCTGGGGACCTGCTTTGGGGTCGAGAGGCCTCCGGGTACTGGCAGGCACCGCTCTTGCTCCTTTCACTAAATGCATTCGTCCTCTTCCTTTTCAGCTGGAACAAGTCCTGTCAAAACAGCTGGAGGAAGTGGAAGGTAACCAGCCCATCTTAATGTACGGGTGCTTCAGGTCCTTATAGGAACAGATTGTGTGCTTGCTTTTTTTTAAAAAAACACTTTATTTATTTGTTTGTTTGTTTGGTTGGTTCCACTGGGTCTTCGTTGTGGTAGACAGGCTCCTTAGTTGCGGCATGCATGTGGGATCTAGTTCCCTGACCAGGGATTGAACCCGGGCCCCCTGCACTGGGAGCGCAGAGTCTTAGCCACTGGACCATCAGGGAAGTCCCCTGTGCTTACTTTTTGCTGTTAAATGTATTGCTTCAGGTGAAATATCCAGCTACCAGGACGCAATTGAGATTGAACTAGAAAACAGCCGGCCAAAGGCAAAGGGGCCCCTTGCCAGCCTGACAAAAGATGGTGAGTCCAGCCACGTCTCCTCACCCGCTGGCTCAGTTCACCTGTGTCTGGCACTTGCCCCGCCGCCGAGCTTCGCTGCCTCTCCTACCGCCCCCACCGTGGCCGTGCGTCCTGTCTCTTGGCTCCACGCCCGCCCCAGGCCTCCACGCGCCGAGCTGGGCGTCAGCTGATCCCAGGACACCCCGAGCCACCCTGTCCCCAGCAGCTCCAGGGCGGCTGAGTCTTCCAGACCAGTCTCCTGTCCCCGTTGCCCTCAGGGTACTCACTCATTGGCAGACGCTGCCTGTGGGAAAGAGCTCGCCCTGCGCCCGTGGCCGCGGCCCACACAGCCCTCCCCACTGCCGCCTCTCCCCACGTCCCATCGCGGCTCTTGCGCACCCCCGTTTCTGGTTTGGGGCCTCACGAAGCTGCTGTGAGCCCCCTCGGACAGATCTCTTTGTGTATGTGTGGTTTCCATTTCTCCCACGTTGCTTCCTCGCCGTGCTCCGGGGACACGCCGGCCGGTTCGGGGCGCCCCCTCCGCTCACGCTCTGCGGGTCCGCGGCCGGCGCCTTCCCACCCCCTCTCTGGCTCACAGGACAGGGACGGGTGCTGACTAAGCATCGGTCCCATCAGTCCTCCAGTCTGGAAGGCGAGCACCCGCTCACCGCCTCTCCCCTGGGGCTGCAGCCGCCCTTGTTCACTTTCCCACACAGCCCGGCTCTCCACTCTGTCCATCACCTGCGGCAGGTTGGCGCCGTCCTCCCCCCGAGAGTGAGAGCGGGCTGTCTCCCTCCCGGGGCTTTTCTTCTGAGTCTGAGGCCTTGCCTCGGATGCTTTGAGCCCCAGCTGCACTGCCTTCTCTGTTGCTGCCATAAGTGGCGTCTTCAGCTGCTGTGTCTGTGGAAGACACTGGTTTCCAGGTGCTGCTTTTGTGCTCTTGTACGTTAGGGCTTCTGTTACTGCTTTCAGTCCTTCTCAGCTCATTGCTGGACTATTCGAATACTCGGTGGGTTAGGCCGTCTACACATAGTGGTGCTTCACTGCCCTTCCCGATGTCTAGGCCCCTCCTCCCGATGTCTAGGCCCCTCCTTCCTTGCTCTTGCCTAGTCCATTGCTTGACCCTTCAAGACCCTGCTGAGTCTTGCCTGCGACAACGGGCACGTCATCCGGCTTCCCTGCAAGGCCTCCGTGCTGCCCGGGACACACACTACACGCTTTGGGCTGAAATACCACGTTGTCCTGTAAAGGGAACACCCACCGCCGTTTGCACTGAGCCGTCCTATCTCAGCCGTTGAGGAGTGTTTCTGATGTCTGCAGGGTCTGCGGAGAGAACACAGGGTTTTCTTGGGCCAGTGAATGAGGTCCGTCATTTCCACAGTGTCCCGTGGTCTGGGAAGGCCTTGCCTGGCCAGACGGTGAACCTCTCTGTTCTCAGGCTGCCACGGCGTCCCATCCAGGCACAGATTTGAACAAACTTGTATCTTACGATACTTTTGACCTTATTGTTTCTCTGGTTGTTTTCATTTTTATCCTTTCTTATTCTGCATAGTTTGTTTCTGTGTTTTTGTTGTGGTTTTTTTGGTTTTTTTAACCTGGCTAGGTTGTTGATTTTCCGTTCAGCCAGCTCTTGCACTGACTCGTGAGCCCCGCTGCCTTCCTGGACGCCGCTGGTGATTCCCGCGTCCCTCCGCTCTGTCCTCCTCACAGCTTCTCTCCTTGCTCTACACTGAGGTTGCTGCCCGGCTGGTTCCCTCTGGCGCACGCGTGCGGGGCAGGGCCCAAGCGTCGTCAGAGCTGCGGCCCACTGTCCTGGCGGCAGTCGCGGAGTACGTTCGTCTTTGGCGCGGAGAGTCACGCGAGGGGGTTGGGAGTTGTCGCTGACCCCACGAGTACTGCGCTGTGGCCGGCGGTTCTGCTGGTGCTGTCCCTCCCGTGCGCCGTCAACTCTTGCGGCCACAGGTCCGCTGGTTGGAGACGCCGGTGGTGCTTGGGAGGACGCCCCCTCTGCTCCCGTCCAGCTGAGCTGGGCTCTGTGTCTGTCGGGGCGTCTCACTGGTCACGTCATCGGTTTTGAGGTCCTCTTGCAGACAGAGGTGGCCGCCGTGTTCCAGCTGAGGCTGGCTTGTGTTCGGTGCCTGGCGCCCTCCGCGGCCTGGGGGCACGCCTGGTGGTCTCTGCTCTGCTTGCCCCACCTGTTCCGTCCGTGTCCTCCTCTTCTAGGCAGCAGAGAATTGGGCTCTGCTTTCTGATCCAGCCTGAGGGCTTTTTCTCTTTCAACAGTGGAAGCGAGCTCTTTTATGTTTGCTTATGTGCCGCCTTGCTTGGTGTTCTCTGGACCTTGGGAAGGTCTGGGTTTTGTCCCAGTGTTGTCCTTCACGCGGTTTCTTCAGTCCTCTTTCTCGGGCAGCACCTGTTCGCACCTCCCAGCCGTGGCGAGGACACGGGCTCGCCCTCCTGCCCGCGCCCGGCTGCCAGTGGCCGCTGTCGCGCTCACCAGGCGCTGTGGAGGGGCCGCTCGTCTCCTGCTCCAGTTCCAGCTTTTCACACGCTTCCCTTCTGGGGAGACCATCGGGGACGTGTCCTCCTCCGTGCCCCTGCCGTTTGGTTATCTGGACCATCTCCATGTTGCGTCCGTTGTCTCAAGAAGGAAGGGCCGGGCCCAGCCCGCCTTGGCCGAGGGTCGCTCCTCGGATCCATTGCGTCCTCGTGAACGGCCCCTGAGCCTCCAGCCCCGGCGAGGAAGCCGCAGCTCCCGCGTCCCCTCCTCTGCGGCGAGGACGGAGGCTGGGCTGGAGGAGGACGCGGGCCACGGACGCAGGCACGAGTCCTTCCCTCCGGAGGACATGTCGTGTGCGTGCAGGGCGCTGGGCCCTGGGACCCCACGGCGGACAGAGCGGACTGACCGATGTCCTCCCTCTGCTGGTCCTCCTGCGGGATGTCTGGTGACACACACGGTAACGGCATGGGCTTCCAAGCAAGGGGCTGAGAGGGCGTGAGGGAGCCGTGCGAGTGGTCGGGGGTGTGCATCCCAGGCCCAGGGCCCGGCGAGTGCCCACCCCGCTGTGCAGCTACCTCCTGTCGCTGGAAGTTAGTCGTGTTGTGTACGTACGTGGGATCGTGTAGTGTGTACCCTGTTTCTACCCTGGCTTTTTCACTCGGTGTAGTTGTTCTGAGCTGTCCGTAGCTAGATCAGCCCTCTTTGTGGAGCCGTGGTCCCCAAGTGCACCCAGTCCTGGGTGGAAGGACCCTGGGATTATTTCCAGTCTTGGACTGTTGCATGTAACCTGCTGTGAACATTCGTGTAACTGTCCTTGTTTGTTTGTTTGTTTGTTTGTTTGTTTGTTTTCGGCTGCGTTGCGTCTTCGTTGCTGCACGCGGGCTTTCTCGCATTGCAGCGAGCGGGGGCTACTCTTCGTTGCGGTGTGTGGGCTTCTCTTGCTGCTGAGCATGGGCTCTAGGTGCGCGGGCTCAGTAGTTGTGGCCCATGGGCTTCGTTGCTCCGCAGCATGTGGGATCTTCCCAGACCAGGGCACGAACCCGTGTCCCCTGCATTGGCAGGCAGATTCTCAACCACTGCGCCACCAGGGAAGCCCTAGAGTTCTCAGTTTTGATGAAATCCGACTTATCAGTGCTTTATTGATTCTGCTTTCAGCGTCATGTATAAGAAGTTTTTGTTTAATTCACAGTCACCTATCTTCCCATTGTTTCTCTGAAATGTTTATAGTTTTAGCTGTTAGGTTCACATCTGATCCATTTTGAGTTAATCTTTGCATCGCGTGTGAGGTGTGGGCTGAGGCCCGTTCATGGGTGTGTGGGTGTTGGGCGCCCTTGGGACAAGGCACATCTTTTGGAATAAGTGCCTTTTGCAGCTGGGTGGAAATGCTCCTCTTCACCAAGCAGGCTCCGTGGCTTCCTGCCTGGTTAACAGGTGGTGCGTGAAATTGTGTCCCTAGGCTCCGCCGAGGACTCCACATCCAGCCTGTTTGGTGAGGAGGACGCCGAGGATGAAGAGCTGGAGGCCGCCGCCAGCCACCTGAACAGGGACTTCTACCAGGAGCTCCTTGGCGGAGGCGTTCCTGGCAGCTCGGAGGCAGCGGAAGGCCCTGAGGGGGGCGGCAGGCCCCCCGCCCTGGAGTCCCTGCTCGGCCCTCTGCCCACTGCGGCCAGTTTGGGCATCTCGGACTCCATCCGAGAGTGCATCTCCTCCCAGAGCCGGGACCCCAGTGAGTGCCCCGGGGCTGGGGGGGCAGGGGCGTGGAGAGACGGTGGGGGGCTCCTCCGGGCGGGTGGGGCGGGGCTTCCGGGCCTGGGTCGTCCCCCGCTGCCTGTGGGAGTTGGAGGTGCTGCTTCTGAGGGGCCCCCTAGAAGGGTGGGCTGGGGAGGGGCACTGCCAGCTCCGCTGCAGGCTGTGTGAGCAATCAGTGACCCCAGCTGTGCTGACGCCTGAATGCCACAGGGCTCGTCAGCATCTCCGGGACCCTCCTCCGCTGACCAGAGCCCTCAGTTTGGTCGGGCTGTGGCTGGAGGCTCCTTCCTGCCCCTGTGCAACTCCAGAGGCCTCAGTGCAGAGGCCCCATGCTACAGAGGGGCCATGGGGACAGACTGGCATCCCCTGCCCTCACCTCTGCATCTAACCTGGTGGGAAAGTGTCGGCCAAAGGCGGCGTCTCCACTGGTCGGACGGATGTCACTTGCGCGGCTCCAGTGCCTGCGGTGCCGGGGCGCCTGCGCAGGGCCCCAGCTGTTCCTCCCCCGGGGGGGCCTGGTGCGCAGGCAGCTCCAGGAGGGCAGCGGGTTTGGTCTTGTCGCAGTGTCACCGTAAGGTGGGCCCTGCCTCCTCTCCTCTGGGCACCAAAGGCTTGGTGTCTGTGTGGAGCCTCTGTGACAGGGACGTTGCTCAGGTGTTCCTCCTGTGCCCTGTGGCTGGGCGTGGCGATGGGCGGTCATGCGCCTACCCTGGTGGTGGTGGTCTAGAGGGGAGAGGGATGTGACACAGACCCAGCGCATCAGTTAGGTACATGTGGGTTGTACCCCAAAGGGGCTGCCGTATGAGTGGAACCCGGGACAGGTCCCACAGTGCGCTGAGCAGAGGGCATGTGCAAAGGCCCTGAGGCAGCTGGGGGGCACTGCGACTTGGACAGAAAGAGGCCAAGCTGGCTGGAGCTGAGAGAGCAAGGGGAGCGAGGCTGACCACAGAGGGGCATGGGGGTGTGTCCGAGCACCCAGCCTCAGCCGCGGAGCGGCAGCGTGACCGGAGAGCATCCCTGACAGACTGCTGGCAGGAGAGCATTCCCGGTCCCTGTCAGGCTGGAACCAACAGGACGGGGCAGAGAACCGTCGGATGACAAGGGGCAGCCCACAGGAGGGCCAGCCCCGGTTTCTGGGCCGTGCAGGTTGTGCTGTTGACCAGCTGGGGCGGGAGGGTGGTGGCCGACAGGTTTTGGGGGTGTCCTGAGCATGGTCACGGAAGGCTCCCCGAGGCCCCCTCTCATGGGCTTGTTGATCTGAAGAGCGTTCTGTACAGGAGAGCGTGAGGACTGGGAGGTCTTCCAAGTTAGCATCGTGCTTCCTCCACGAGGCACTGGGATGTAAGCCTCGCCCCCTGTGCCCTGCACTCGCAGGAATGGGGGCTGGGACCGGCTGGCGGCCGGGAGGAAGCGGGTGCTAGAAGCCCTTGGCCGCATCCCCGAGTCCTGAGACGGCCCAGGTGATGTATGTGCTCGTTTAACTGGACGTTGACCCTGAATGCCAGGCTGTGCTTCCCTCTAGAAGATGCTTCCGGGGACGGTGAGCTCGACCTCAGTGGCATCGATGACCTCGAGATCGACAGAGTAAGCGCCATGAGCTGTCAGTGGCCTTCCCAGGGGTGCTGGTTGGGGTCCGTGGGGTGCCAGGCTGTGCCCCATTGGGAAGCTCCCGTGGGCTGGGGGCACAGCTCCATACCCCCTGGGCCTGCCGTCGTTCAGACGGGCTCTTAGCAGTTTGCCCAGCAATGCTTGTTCTCTGGCAGGCAGGAAGCCTTTCCCCTATTTGTCACCAATCACCTTGTGCCTGAGGCCACCTGCGTGTTCTTAAGTTGGCGTCTTGAGCCCTCACCTCAGTTCCTTCTCCGGGATCCACGTCCCTGCGCTCTGGCTGGCCTGGCTCCCGTGCCCTGGGGGACCGCAAACTGCCAAGAGTCAGGGGGCGTTTGCTGCGGGGTTGGTTCATAGATGTGGCCCTCAGGCCAGCCTGGAAGGGGTGGAGGACGCCGAGGCGTCAGCCGGGTCTCCACCCACGTTCCCTCCTGGGTCGGAGGCCTCCTTCCTGGCTGGTGTGTGTGAGGGGAGCACGTTGGCAGAGCCGGGCTCCGGGCGTGCCCTCTGACCGTGGCGCCGCACTCTGCCCCAGTACATCCTGAATGAGGCCGAAGCCCGCGTGAAGGCCGAGCTGTGGATGCGGGAGAACGCCGAGTACCTGCGGGAGCAGAGGGGTGAGTGCCCGCCAGGCGCCCTGGGACGCGGGCCCCGTGGACCCCCTCCTGCCCAGGTGCCCTGGGGCGCCAGCCGTGCTGACCCCGCTCCTTGACCTTTCAGAGAAAGAAGCGAGAATCGCGAAGGAGAGGGAGCTCGGCATCTACAAGGAGCACAAGGTAGGGCGTGGCCTCTTCCTCAGGGACCTGAGGGCTCCCGCCGCCCCACCCTGCGCTGTGCTGGCCTCCCACTGGCAGATGCCTGGCCAGGCCAGCCCCGCCCCGGCCCTGTGACCTGAGAAAGCCCGCCTGGGGCCCAGCCCGGCCGGGGCTCTGCACGGCGGGCTGTGGGCAGAGTGCAGCTGCCCAGTGGCCCCTCCAGCGCTGGGCTGCCCGGGTGCCCCACTCTCCAGGGAGAGTAAGACTCCCCAGCCGACCCTGATTATTTGAGCCCCGCTCCCGCGTCCTGAGTGGCACCTGGCAGGTTCACAGGACCAAGACCTACAGGAAGCGTAATGTTGTGTTTCCGTTGAGCCCAAGAAGTCTTGCAAGCGACGGGAGCCGATCCAGGCTAGCACGGCCGGGGAGGCCATCGAGAAGATGCTGGAGCAGAAGAAGATCTCCAGCAAGATCAACTACAGCGTGCTCCGGGACCTCGACAGCAAGGGCGCGGGCGGCCCACACAGGGAGGACGCCCGGCCTCCGGAGAGGGCTGGCGCCAGGAAGCTGTCTCGGCGGAAAACGCCAGCCAGCAGGAGCAGGGCTGATCCCGTGGCCAGCGTGGGGAAAAGGTACCGTGCCAGGCGGGCTGGGTGTCGGGCAGGCGCAGGGCTGCAGGGCGTTCCCCACGTGTGTGCTGGGAACCAGTGTCGGTGTCCAGCGTGGCCCCTGCTGCCCTGGCCAGGAGCTGAGCAGGGCTTCAACCCTGGAAAGGGTCCTGCCCCACTGGGGTCTGCTCTGTTTGAAGAGACCTGTGGGCCGGGCCTGTTCTCCACCCCAGGGGTCCGTTCTCCCGGGAGGGCCCCCCGCCATGCTCTGCGCGCTGCCTGCCCGTCCCCCATCCCCCTGCCCTCTCCGCCGGGGGAGAGCAAACCACTGATGGGGCAGGTGGGGTAGGGTGGGGAAAATAGGAGCTTGACCACAGGGCCCTCCTGCTGGCGGCTGGTGGGGCCACGCACCCCCCTGTGGAGCCAGGTCCAGGCAGCTCTGCAGTGCCCCCCGCCCCAGGCCGAGAGCCCCTGCCGCAGCCGAGGCTGGTCGGTGTGCCCGCAGCCTGGCCCCTGGCTGTGCTGGCGGGGGGATTCCGGAGGGGAGGGCCCTGTGGGGCTGCACTCCCACCACCCCAGCCCCTCTCCTCTGTCGCTACCGTTTTCTAGTCCTGACTCATCTGAGAAGTAAGGATGTTCTGATTTGCATTTCTGTTCTCTAAAGTGGGAGTAATCATTTTTCGCAGTTTTTGCGACACTTCTTCTGTAATTTGGTGACCCTGCTCCCTTGTTTCTCGAGTCCTCACGCCCCCAAGTCCCCAAGCGCCCAGTACAGCCTGTCAGTGTCCAGACAGCTGGTCCTGGTCCTGTTGGGTGTCCCCGTGCTCCCTTCTGATGACCGGCACAAGAGCAGGCACTGTGGGAGGCCCGCCCCCCCCTCTTCTGGAGCCTGGGAAGCACCCCTGCCTGGACACGGCGTGGTCGCTGCATGTGCTCCGGGTAGTGGCAGGCAGCCTTGTCCTGTTCAGCCTGCCCTTTGGCGAGGGGGCGCCTCACCCCCGAGCTCGGCATCCCCTGCTCCCATCACCATGCACGGGGGTGAGGGGGGCTGCTTTCCCAGAGCTCAGGTTGAGCCTGTGTTTGTCAGTGGAAGGTGCTGTGGCCGAGCCCTGTCACACGGTCCGGCTGTTCCCTCGTGGGCATGGTGTTTGCCGTCCGGCTGTGAGCATTTTGGCGGCTGGCGCCCACAGTGCATTTACAAAAGTGGTGGGGCAGCCACGGGTCCTCCAGGCCACCGGCTGGCTGGGGCCGTGGGCTGAAGGGAGGAGCGTGTCCCCAAGTGCTCGCAGACCCCCCCTGAGAGGCCCAGCCAGTCACCCGGCTGCCCGCAGGACGGTGCGTGGACGGCTGCCGGGTGCGCTTTGAGAGGAGGGCCCGAGACCCAGACCCACCTCCTGCGGCCCTCACGTCGGGAGCCGCTCTCACCCCATCCGCTGACGGCGCGCTCTCCCAGCGGGGCTGGCCCTCAGTCTGCAGGGAGCGCGCCACCGGCTCCCGCCTCCTGGGTTCTGGGGACTCTGGACTTCTCTCCTGGGCCTTGGGTTGTTGCGGCTGTGGCTCCAAGCTCACGTCTCCCCAGGTGACAGGTGGGGATCCAGAGAGCCATCCGTGTGGGAGGGGCTTCCTCTGAGCTTGGCCACAGCCTTCCGTGAGCCGCCGCCTTGTCCCCTCCAGGCTGCAGCCCTAGACTGTATAGAGCGAGGGCTTCCTGTGAGACCCCGGAGCCACTGCTTCCGAGGCCCTCACGGGACGGGCTGCCCAGACCTGGCCTGACGGGCCAGACCCCCGCCGTCAGGTGTCCGCTGTCAGAGGCTGTTATGGGGTCCATTCCCCGTGTGCCCAGCGTTCATTGGCACGTCACAGCAGGGCTGGGCCAGATAGCCAGGAGGGTCCAGGGTAGCGGGCTGTGCGGGGCTGGGGCCGCTGTGGGTGCAGCTCGATCACCTGCGCCCCCTCCCTGCCCCCGCACATCTTCCTTCAAGCTGTGCCCTGGAGGGAAGCGGCTGCCGTGTGGGTGCTGCCCCTGCCCTGACCACCCTGCACAGGTCTGGTGGGGGAGTCCCTGGGTCTGGATGGCTCCCGTGGCCAGGGCTGGGAGGAGGACCTGCCTCATCTCCCTTGGGGATCCCGCCGTCGCCCTTGGGCAGGTCAACGGCATCCGGGGAGGCTTGGGGTGCGCCCCCGGCCCCTTGCGGTGGGTTTTGGGTAGAAAGCGCCTTGAGTTTTGTGTTTGGAGGGTCCGAGGGAGGAGGAACAAGCCCATTGTGGGGGGTGCTGTTAGCAGAAGTGGGTGCCCAGTGCTGTGGGCCTGATGGGGTGGAGGGGGCAACCAAAGCTCTCAGGCTGGGAGGGGAGGGGAGGGGCGGGCTTGGGTCTTAGAACGTGCCTCTCCCCCTCCTCCTCTTCCAACAACAGGAAAAACTCAGGATGGACCAGTGGGAGGACTGAACAGGGGTCTCCCACAGCAGCTGCTGCCCGCAGCCTCCACATGTTCTTCTGGAAGTATGGGGGGTGGCAGGGAGCAGATGGCCCAGGACTGCTTCAGAAAATAGCTGGCCTGGGGGGCCTGGAGTGCCTGGGCGGCAGGGCAGTGCGATTCTAGTTTGTATCCTTCATCGAGTATTGACGAATACATGGGGGTTCTGTCCAGAGGGACCTTCTGTCGCCCTGCAGAGTGGCTTCAATGAAATTTGAATTTGCTGCCAACATTTAAAAAGAAGGTTTCATGCAGAAATCCAGATTTCCGGCTGCTTCTGGCTCCCAGCGCCCCCATCCCCAGCAACCTGGCCCTGCCCTGCCTATGGATGCAGTGCTCACCCAGGCCCCGGGGGAGGAATCTTGCCTGCACCATGTCTGTCGGGTAGACATGAAGAGGCCCAGAGGGCGGCCCACTCCCCCAGCCACCTGCCCAGCTGGTGGGGTCGGGGGAAGGGCAGTGCAGGGGCTGGGGCGGGGCAGGGTGGGCTTCCAGGCCTGGGTGGAGGAGGTGACAGGATAGCGCTCAGGGCCCAGGCGCAGCCACTGGGTGGACAAGACACAGGGTGGTGCCACGGAAGCCTCAGTGCACCGCCATCCTTTACATCTGGCCAGATGCTGCCCTCAGAGAACAGGCCTTCCAGCGGAGCCCGTGTCCTCGTGGCTGATGGTGCAGCCTGGGCTGAGGCCACGGTGCTGTGCTCTCTTCCAGGTTGAGGCCGATGGTGTCGACGCAGCCAGCTAAGAAGGTGGCCGTGGGAGAGGTGTGTTGTGTGGACATAGCCGGGGGACAGGGATCCTTGGGAAACAGCAGACACCCGGCACCGTGTCTGTGAGCAGCGTGTCAGGGAGGGAGTGCCAGCACCGCTGCTCCGGCCGTCCCAGCCCAGCCAGAGGGAGGCCTGAGGCCCAGGGGCTGCCCGGGGCCCGAGAGCCTGAGCCCACCAGTGTGTGCCAGCCCACTGCCATCGCAATCCTCCGTGTGGGAAGCCAGGCCCAGGTCCCCAGGTCCAGCGCGGTCAGCGGCCTTCCCTCTTCTCTTGTCTTGTCTTGGGGTTCAAGGGTCTTCCCTTATTGTTAGGGTTCTGGTCTGACCTAGGAAACAAAAGGGAGAGGCAGGGCCCCTGAGGGGTCCCAGTGCAGCTGCAGGGGCAGGCTCGGGGGATCGGGTGTCCTCGCTGACCACTCTTGAAGAGTGGGGAGTATCCCCCCCTGCCCCAGAGAGCACTCCCCTGCGGTGGCCTGGGAGCCATGCTCTATCCCCAGCTCACCCCCTCGACAGCAGGCCTTGCTCCCGAGTCCCCCCTCCCGGGAAGCCGAGCCCATCAGGCCCACAGCGGTCGTGGTGGAGAGTGGGCCTGTGTCGTACCATCCAGAGGAGGATGCGGACGAGGAGGACCCCGATGAGGAGGATGGGGAACCCTGTGTCAGCGCCCTGCAGATGATGGGCGGCAACGGTGAGGGGCCTCTGCGGGCGGGGCGGGGCGGGGCTTCCGGAGAAGGAGGCACAAACCCCTGACTGCACCTTGGGAGGGAATTTGAACTGGCGTCTACAATTGGCCGTACTAGTTTTGAGGCCCGGGCTGCTAGAAGGAGCTGGCCGGGACCTGCTTGCTGTGCAGACTGGGGGCTCTGGGCTGCTCGTCCAGCAGGAGAAAGGTTCCCACTCCCCGCACTGCTCACACAGGCGCTTCCCCCGGGACCTGCAGAGATGAAGGGACCGACGTGGCAGTCCCTGTCGGTGGTGGGGCCCGTGCAGCCGTGGCCTGCAGGGCTGGGGCTGGAGCCTCACTGGGGCGGCCGTGGCCTGGGGCGCCGCTCACGAGGTGGGCGGTGGCGGGTGCAGCGTGTGGCGCCTCGGCTGCTTGACCACGCAGCGCCCCTCAGTGTCCGTGACTCTTGTGCTTTGCAGATTACGGCTGTGACGGTGACGATGACGATGGCTACTGAGGCGTGACCTTGCCGCTGGCAGTGTCCTACTGGTGGACCCCCAGCATCTCCTGAGGGGTCAGATGGGCCTCTGGGGCCAGCCCACAGGCGTGAGCACCGAGACTTGGTGACAAGATGGGTGCCGGCCCGCCTGCCCCGCCGCCCTCTTCCACAGCCACACATGGCCTCTGTGGCACTTGCTGTTTGTTGCGACCATGTTTTGAGCAACGTGTAAGGAGTGTTTCTGCCCAGCAAGGGGGGCCGGACCAGCTGTCTGTATCTGGTCAGAGGTGGGTCTCACAGCCCAAGAACCCTTGCAGGCGGCAATGTCATGTCGCACGGAAGGAAACTAAGACACGGGGAGCCCCAGCCACTTGTCCAAGTGCGTGGAGGGCTGGGCGGGCTCCAGGACCCTCCTCTGCCTGTGTGGAGCTGGGTTCCCTGCGCCCCTCACCTTCTTGCCATGTCTGAGAAGCACTTTGTGTCCCGCTGGTCCAGAATTGACTGTATCTCCAGCCGAAGTCCCCAGCCAGGCCCTCACGCCTCCCTGCCACTGCCTGGGCCCTGGGGACCCCACAGATCTGCACCCAAGAGCCCAGAGGCTGCTTGGCCAGCCGGCATCACTCAGCAGACATGTGCACAGCCACCCCGGGTAGCCTGCGCGGCAGGCCTGGGTGAGAGAGCTACAGGTGCTTCCTATCTGAGCTGCGATCAGGCTCACTGTCCACAGAGGCATGGCCGGCAGAGGGGCCTCGAGCTTGGCAGCCCTGCTCTGGATGGTTCCTGCCACCCAGAACCTCCCGGGCCGGGCCTTCTCATTGGAAGGCCCAGGGACCACTCTCGGTCTGGGCTTGGGCACAGCTGCCCCGGAGGTGTCCTCTGGGGGAGGGCAGATGCTTCTGCCCCACCAGGGCCCAGCCCCCCCGCCCCTGGAGTGGGCAGACCCCTCCTAGAGTGCACCCTCCCGGAGGGCACCAGAGTTTGCAGGGGTGGGTATTTTGAGGCCATTGGCTGTGCCCCTCGGCCTGTACCATGCAGCCAGCCTGGACTCCAGGGCTCCTGGAAGGCTGGAGTGGAGGGTTGGCTTGGTGAAACAGAAAGATCGTTCCTTAAGCAGAAACCCACTGAGTCTGTCGTCTACAATTCCCTGTCTGGCTCCCTGGAGGAGTGAGGCTGAGGCAGGGGTACCTGCCCTCCAAGCTCCATGCTCCTGGCCTTGACTGATGGGGAACCATCAGTGACATGTCCACCCTCACAGGAAGTCCCCATGCCATTGTTCCCAGCTGTGGGCCATCCTGGCCCTGGGCCCCTCTTGGGGCTAGGAGAGCTTGCTTGGCTGCAGCGGCTCTTAGAGGAGCCTCATGGGCTGGGGGCTCACTGCACTGCGCAGGGAGCACACGGTGGGCCGAACCAGAGGTGACTGGGGAGGGGGATGCTCCGGGAACCTCCCGGCGGAGGTGGGCTGGAGGCCGGGGGAGGGGGAGGGGCAGGGGTGGCTTCCTTGTGCGTGCTGGCTGTGCCTGTGCGGGGCTGGCTCTCAAGACAGAGCTGTGGCTGGATGGTTCCCCTGGGAGGCTGGGCAAGGAGCGGGTCCCGGTGGAGGCATGGGAAGCTGGGTGGGAGGGGCCGGTGCTGCCCAGCCCGGTAAGGTGAGGCTCAGATGAGGCTCAGGTCCCCGAGCGGATGTTTGAGTGCAAAGGAGAGGACTCCAAGGCCGGAGCAGAGGGGAGCAGGAGGTGGGGGAGGCTGGAGGGGAGCGCCGAGGCCCAGGGGTGACGTGAGGCTGGTTCCCCAGATCTGCCTCCTCCCCGCCAGGGACGGGAGGCTGGGAGGCAGGGGGCTGCTGGAAGGGGAAGTCTGGGGGCAGGTGGTGGTGACGGGGGTGGCATCTGGTTGGAGGAGTCAAGCCCCAGGGTGGCCGGGGGTGCCTCTGGGCTGCGGCCCACGCCCTGCGGGCGGGCCACCACTGCCACGTGCTGGCCCAAGGGGGACGTGCAGGCCTGTGTGCCCCTCCATCCCACATCTGCATGCCATCCTCCCACCCTGAAGAAC
Source organism: Mesoplodon mirus (assembly GCF_964341445.2). Classification (NCBI taxonomy): domain Eukaryota; kingdom Metazoa; phylum Chordata; class Mammalia; order Artiodactyla; family Ziphiidae; genus Mesoplodon; species Mesoplodon mirus. The sequence continues at coordinate 188,546,542 of NC_138979.1, read as the reverse complement.
GACCTGTTCGTCTGACCCCAGGATCGAGGGAGGGGAGGCCAGGAGACAGGGCCCCGGAACTCGCACTGCCTGGCATCTGCCGAAAGCCGGGGCCTTCCAGCCACTGGCCCAGAGCCTTCTCCCAGGTGCAGGCTTGGGGAGTGGCCCCCAACAGGGAGGGGCTCAGGCTGCCGCTCCCTCCCCAGCACCCTGCAAGTCTCAGCCCCTTCCAGGATCACCAGGGTGTGGAGAGGTCCTGCAGCTACCGGAACAGGACACCAGCCTGATGGCTCTCCCCCCGCCCCCGTGTCTGAAGCCCTGCTGGGTGCATGGCAGCAGTGGGCACTGCAAGGGCCGGGGGAGGCCTGGGCACCAGGCCAGGAGAGGGGCCCTGGTGGCCCCCCATGCTTCTCAGTGAGCAGAGCTGGGCTCTCGGGAGCCTCTGATGTCTGATGGTCAGGGTCACTGCAGTTCTTATTGTGGCAGCGATCAGACCTGGATGGGGGGTGGGGGTCTCACAGGGGTGCATCTGGCAGGGGCCATTTTGAGGCCTCCAGTTTCTCTCCAGGCCCCTGCTTCCCCACTGCTGCCTGAGGCCCTGCTGAGGTGCCATATGGGAGGGCCTTCCTTCCCCTGGGGCTCGGGGCCTTCCCTGGGAGCTGAAGACAGATGGCTTGCCACGGTCCGAATGCGCACGGCCGTTGGTGCTGACTCCTGGACTCCCAGTGGCTCCCGACGGGTGGGCCCCAGTCCCATCCCCGTCTCTCAGGCGAGGCCAGAGAGAAGCAGGAGCTTTGACACCACCCACGGTCACCCACCTGGGAGGTGGCCTCCCTGTCCTGACAGCCACCGCCGCTCTGTGGAAGTGGGCTCGGTGCGGGGCCCGGCTGGACCCACTCTTTTTTGTTGTTTGGGTTTTTTTAAGATTTTATTTTAAAAAAATATTTATTTTTGGCCGCGTCGGGTCTTAGTTGCGGCTTGCGGATCTTTTGTTGAGGCATGTGGGATCTTTTGTTGGTGGTGTGCAAGCTCTTTGTTGCAGCGCTGAGCTTCTCTCTAGTTTTGGCAGTGGGTTTTCTTTCTCTAGTTGTGATGTGCAGGCTCCAGGGCACGTGGGCTCTGTAGTTTGTGGCATGCAGTCTCTCAAGTTGATGCCTGCGAGCTCAGAAGTTGTGGCGCACGGGCTTAGTTGCCCTGCGGCATGTGGGATCTTAGTTCCCTGACCAGGGATCATACCCACGTTCCCTGCATTGGAAGGCAGATTCTTCACCACTGGACCACCAGGGAAGTCCCTGTACCCACTCTTGACATCTGCAGGGTCCTCCGTGGGGCCTGGCCGGGGAGCGCAGGCTCGCTCCTGAGGAGGGCACGCGGCTGGCCGCTGGCCTTGGCACGATGCTGGGGAGCAGCTGGGAGAAGGCGGCCTGCTCCCCACGTCCAGGCCCAGCTGCCTGGGGCCCAGGCCTGCCCATCCCTGTTGTGCTGGGTGGGGCCACGTACCACGCTGTGGCTGACCCGGGACAGGCGTTTGCACACACACCTGTGTGCACCTCTGCACCCCCCCACCCCCACCCCATTATCCAGGGTGAAGTCCAAGGCCTCCAAACCCCTCTGCCTGCCCCCAGCATGCTGTGCTGGCTCCTCCAAGTGAGGGGGTCCCACCCACTCCTCTTCCCCGGGCTTCCTGCTCTCCCCGAGCTCATACCTTCGCCAGCGTGTCCCCTCCCCAGAGGCCTGTGGGGGAGGGCCAGGGCCAGGACCGTCCTGGAGAGGACACAGCACACAGCCTCCACACTTGCAGGTACGCACGTGTGCACACAGACATAACACGTACAACTCACACGTCTGCACCGCTCCATGCACTCGTGCATCTGTGCACACACATTTATCCATTCGTGCCTCTGGATCACCCTCCAGGGTGCTGGGTGCTGGGTGCTGGGCTCTGACAGGACCCAGATCCGCACCCCAGTGGTGGCCGAGCTCAGGTGCCCGTGAGCCTGATGGTGCCTCTCGCTGCAGGGCATGTGTGACGGGGCTGTCCACTCCCCAGAGAGGATGTGGCATCTGCTGGCCACCCAGCCCACACTGTGCCCATTCCTACCCCTCTGAGCCACAGACCTGGGACCACGGGTAAGCTTCCTGACAGGGCCGGGTAGGCCCCGGTGATGTGCCACTCACTGCCTCAGGCTCCTCCAAGAATGGGGGGCAGGCCTGAGGGCCACCCCCTCCTGGGCCCTCAGGTGGGAGTGGGCCACATCCTGAGCCTGCCTCCTCTGTGCTGCCCTAACTGGAGCCTTAGCACATTGGTCCCAGGTGCCCTGAGCCGGCAGTGGGAACCCGGGGGTGGGGGTCGGGTCAGGCAGGAGGAGGGCTGGAATGATGGAAGCGCTCCTTTCTGCATCCACCTCCTGAGAACTGTCTGCAGTGGATGGCATCTCTACAGTCATTCAAAGAGGTCAGCCTCAGCCCTTTCCTACCCTTTGCCCAGCTGCCACCGGTCACTTCAAGGTCACACCAGCTTGCTCAGCCTCAGCCCGTGAGTACCCTGGGCCACCCACCGCCGCCAAGGCCACCTGTGGGCAGGGGGAAGGCCTCTCGGAGGGACAGGTGCTGGGTGGCCCCTGAGAATGAAGGTCCGTTGACACCTCTGCCTCACGGGGCCCAGCCTGAGCCCCCACTGCACCCTTCCCACCGGCAGCCCCGTAAACACTGCTCCTACCAGCTCGGCGCCATATGGCAAGTTCCAGAGCACACCTCCCTCTATCTCGCCGTCCCAGGGCCGGTGCCCCGTCCCCCTGGCCGCCTCTTGCTCTCCCCCCAGTCCCTCTGCTGTCCTCTACACCCTGCCGCTACGTCCGCTTCTCAGTAGGCTGGAAAGCCGGCGGAGCGATGGCTGGGGTGGGCCAGGGAGTGGAGGCCTCTTGTCACTGGCCGGCTCTGGGCCAGGTGCCCACTCCTGCGTTGATGGGGGCCCCGGGAGGGGTGTAGACGGTCCTGTCGCCCCCTGCAAGGCTGGGGATCGCCCTACGGAGTGTCCAGTAGGCGTGCTGAGAGCACGGCTCCTGGGGTCACAGCAGGACAGACTCAACGGACGCACCGAGAGAGTGGCAGGGTGTGCAGGAATCCATGCTTGCGGGTCCCCCAGCGTGGCCGTGACCACGTCTGGAGAAGCCGGGGCCTCGTGCCCATCCAGCACTGGCTGAGTCAGGGCCTGGTTGCCCCCCAGCCCCATAGCCGCGGCCACACAGCTGCCCAGGCCAGTCCACCTGGCTTCCCGCTTCCAGGCCACAACTGGGGTTCAACAGAGACCGTGGCCCCCCACACGCCAAGGACACCCCGGTCTCTGAATACTAAAGGCCACCCTCAAAGCCACGGGGCTCGGTTCAGGGCCTTTGTTTCCTGGCACTGCTGGGCCTGGGACTGCTCTGCCCACCGAAGCCCAGTGCAGCGCCACTGGGTCCAAGCGTCACCCCAGGCCCCTGCTGCCCAGGCTCCGGCCACCCCTCCACTTGTGGTCACAGTGCCCAGTGGGCCACCCGAGCTCTCAGAGCCTGGGGCCAGCTGGACACCTCACCCCAGCTGCCTGTGACCCGAGGGGGCCCCAGACTGTGCCCCCGCTACAGCCCTGGCCCCAGTTGTGCAGCCACACCCCAAGCAGCAGGGGGCGCCCCAGGACCAGCTGGACTTGGTGGGGTGGCCTGGCCTAACTGGGGCAGGCCCTCTGCCTGTCCCCTGTCCTACAAGGGGACTGATGCCCTCCTTACGGCCTTGGGTTCTGGGCCCCTACCCACCAGGCCCAGCCCAGGTGTCCTGCCAACACCCTCCCAGGCCCCAAGCTGCCATGTTGGTAGGACACTCAGCCACCCTGCACACACACCCTTGCTCCTTGGGAGACACGGGCCAATTGCTTCCTGAGGGTGGGAGCTCCTGAGTGACAGCCACGTTTGGGGCTGTGCCTGCGTGTGGCCGGCAGCTTCCCTGACTAGGCAGTGCCCACCTATGCTGTCCTGTGCCTACGTGCCTTCAGGGTTGGCCGGTCCCTGGGGAGGCCTGGGCCCTGGCCAGGCTGGCAAGGGGTGGGGGCCGAGGAACTGGCTCCAAGGCTGCAGGCCTCAGGCGCTGACCGCCCAGGCCCTTCAAAGGGGCCGTGGGCGGTGGCAAAGTGGAGGCCTGATGGCTTTCCTGCTGGGAGAGGAACCTGGCTCAGGAAGCCATTGTCGCCACACAATGGGCCCGGCTGGGCCCTGTGAGGGCAGGGGCCCCAGATTGGTAGGACCTGACCCTGACCTCAATCCTGGCCCCAGCCCTCATCACAACCTTGACCCTGATCCACTGCCGACCCAGTGGGAGGCCATGATGGGGGCACATCCTGGGATGGCCCCACGGGGGGCACGTCACAGGGAGCAAACCGCTGAGGCCACGCAGGCGTTGCTGGAGCCTGGAGGCCCTGGCTGACCAGAGGCAACGTCGCTTTGCCAGACAGCATGGGCACTACCCTCCCTTTGGCGACGAGGGGCCTTCACGCTGACCAGACCGAGTAATCGCTCCCCCCATCCGGAGGTCACAGTGAATAAGGACATCGTCTGCCAGGTGCCCGCCTTGGCGGGGCCTGGGAAAACGACCGTCCGGCGCTTCACAGGGCGATGGCACTGTGGCCCTGGCCTCCAGCCTCAGCGGGAGTGTGGAGCTGAGCTGGCAGCTGGGGGGACGCCCCTCAGGCGGGAGGGCTTGGGTCAGCGAGGGCCAAGCCACCAGGACCCACGCTGTCCGGGCAGGGCCTGACTGCAGAGGGAGGTGGGCCCCCTGGGACCAGCAGCTGCATGTGCCACGCCACGTCACATGATGGGAAATGGAGATGTTAGTGCCTGCCTCTGTGTCCATCCCACCCCCCAAGGCCTCACCACCTCTGGGTTCCCTCCGCACCAAAGCCCCTTACCAGGACACTCCTTACAGCCACACGCAGGGCTCTGGAAAGTGCATGTTTCCCATTCAAGGCCTCAGCAGGCGTCGGCAATGCCTCATGGCAAAGCACTGAGGTTCTGAGGCTGGCTGTGGGCAAGTGCAGCAGGCAGGGCACGGAGGGTGAGCAGTTGGTGTGCAGCGGAGGGCGGGGCAGAGGTTCCAGGCCTGCCAGAAGGAGGGGGAGCCAGGCGGGGTCTGCGCAGGAGGCCCCTGTGGTGGTCAGTGGGGGATGGGGGCCTGCTGGGTGTGCCGGGCAGCCGATGGGAGAGCCTGAAGTGACGGAAAGGCCACACAAGGGGTGGAAATCCAGAGCACACCGGCCTGTGGATGGTATTCGATCCCCCGCCCCCGTTGGTGCACCTCCAGCCTGGCCCTGGGCAGGACTGCTGCTATTCAGAGACAGATTTTCCAAACGACCATCACTGACCCCGGCCCGGGAATGTGAATGTAGGAGAGGTGGCATGGTGGTCACAGGGCCCAGGCCACGGGGTGCAAAGGAGTGCACACGCACACATGGGCACATGCCGTGCGAAGCACCCACTTCGTAGCCCCGCAGGCTTGGCAGGCAAGCAGAAGGGGGTCCTGCTTGGTCAGCCAGCAGGCGGTGCTACAGGACTCCCGGGTGGGCCTGAATGGGCTGGCTGGGCGTGCCCGATGAGGACCTTCTTGCAGGTTTTGTGTGTGCATGTACACACGTGTGCTTGTGCGTGTGTGTGGCTCAGTCCCACGAGGAGCCCTGCTCCAGGGAGGGGTCGGCACTTCTCCTTTGGGGCCCACCCAGACAGCTGGTTCCTTTGCCATTTACACCTGCCCCAGACCTGGGGAGGGGCGCCCTGCGCGTTCAGACCACGATGAGCTTCCCGGGGCCCTGTCTGCCCCGTGTCCCCAACTGCAGTTCCCGTCCTGACCCACGCGGTGTCGCCGGGCGTGCTGGGCAGGGGCGCACGGGGGCGAGGGTGGCAGGTGTGTTCTGCTAGTGAGCAGCGGGCTCTGGGTTCCCGCTGAGGGTCCAGTAAAGATCAGAGACGAGTTCCATGGACTGGAGACATCCCTTGGGAGGCCCCAGGGTGGGAGGATTGTAGGGGTTAGACCAAGAAGGCTTCCTGGAGGAAGAGGGGTCCACGCTGAGACCAGAAGGAGAAGGAACTGGTCAGGCCGAGATGGGGCACAGAGGAGGTAGGTGGGCTGCCAACCTGGGGTTGGGTGACGGTGTGGGGAGAAGCGGTGAGAGCTGAGGGTGGGAGGGGTCAGGGTCCTCAGAAGGTGTGGTGTGGTGCTACTTGCAGAGCTGGGGGACATTAGAGCCCGTGGGTAGGGAGCAAACTTGTGGCCGCCTAGGTGGGCAAAGCAAGGACCTGGTGCTCAGCCCTGGTGGGCCCTGCAGCCCCGGCTGCCCACCCTACTGGCTATGAGCACTTGGGACTGGGGGGGCACAAAGAGGTGGGGGCACCTCAGCCGTGCTTGTCGGGGATGGGGGAGGGAGGGAAGGGCTAAAAGACGGGGAAGATGCTGGTGGGTGGAGAACAGTGGGAGGACCGGGGACTGGGGGCTCAGGGTGGCCCTGCCAGCCAGGTGTGGGCCAGGGTGAGGGCAGGAGTTCTCAGGAGGCAGGGGGTGTGGGCCAGGGTGTCTCCAGGCTGGGCTCAGTGAGTCACTGCTGACCTGGTGTCCCGGCGCCATGGGGCCCAGGCCTCGCTGGCTGCAGGAAGCGTCGTGGGCTGATACAGGGCGGGAGTCAGAAGCCACCGGGCCTCCCATTTCCTGCAGCCCGAGCAGTCGGGCCCGGTGCTGGGCAGAGGCCGGGCAGGTACCTGCTCACGCAGGCCCAGGTGTCTGTGGCTCGACCTGGATGTCTCACAAAACAACGCAAATGTGACCCATGACCACCTGGCTGTGCTTGTGGAGGCCGTAGCAGGGGACATCGTGGTGGGCGCAGGGAGTGCCGTGTGGCTACTGGCAGGAAAAGGGTGAAGTGGAGAAGGTGGTCAGGGCGAGGACACGGCTGGGGCCAAGGTTGCTGTTAAGTCAGGCTGTGGGTCAGAGGGTCAGGCTGTGTCCGCTTGAGGATTGGGCTGCATCCACCTGAAGGTCAGGTGTGTCCACCTGCCCAGGCCACTGAGGGGTCATGGTTACCTAGGTTACTCAGGAGATGGGGCACTCACAGCACATGGGAGGGGCAGGAAGAGTTGGCAGGGGACACCTGGTTTCTTGGAGGGCATGACCCCAGGCCACTGAGTGGAAGTCTGGGCAGCCTCTCCCAGGCACCTGGAGCCACGTGGGCTGCCCTACGGCACCACCCCCAGTGACCGCAGCCCCAGCACTCTGCCATGCCGCCACGCCCGTGGCCACAACCTGCCAGCCCACCAGCAGGACCACCACCGTCGGCCAGATGGTGCTCACTACCACCGCCACCAGGCTGGCCCTGCATCTCCACGGCCACAGCCCACACCCTCTACGCAGCACTAGCCACCATCACTCCCGGCCCAGCCCAGCCCCTGGGACCCTGACAGAGACACCACGCAAGCACTCTTCTCCCAATGGCCACCTTCTCCACAGGCCCAAGGGGCAGCTGTGTCAGGGCGATGCCTGGGGCCTGGGCACAACCCCAGCCCCCTGGCTGCTCCACCTCTGCTCCTGGACCCCTTGCTCTTCTCCAAACACCTGGCTCCTCCTTGACTCCAGCCTGTGTCTGGGCCACTCCCTCTCCTGGTGGGTGTATCCCGTCCTGCCCTGGCAAATGCAACGCAAGTGTCACCTCCCCCAAGAAGCCTTCCGATGGCTGGGTCAGGGCCCTCTCCTGGGCCCTGCAGCCTGGGAGTGTCCCTCTGCCTTGACTTTGCCCACCCTGTATCACCCCTATCCTGGGGAAGGCTCCCACCAGGGCAGGGGCTTGCTGAAGGCGGGGCTTGCAGGCTGGTGATGCCAGGAAGTAATGGCAGAGCTGCGGGCTGGACACACAGAACAGGAGGCTACTGTGGGCCCGAGCTCCCCAGATCCCTGCTCTGCCTGGGGCCTGCCAGGCTCAGAAGTGGGCCGCCTCATCCTGCCGGGAGGGAAGAGCCAGTCTCGGTTCTCCCAAACTTCTAGGCCTTGCCCCTCTCAGCCCCGCTCCTCCCCTGCAGGTGGCCAGGCTTCTTCTGGAAGATGCTGTGACCCCCTTCCCAGACGTACACACACCCTGCCACACTCCCTGACTACGGTTCTGTGCCTGCCTCTTCACAGAGCCTCCCAGACTGGGGGTGATGACCTGGTGCACCTGGGCCCTCCAGAGCCAGCGCAGGGCTGACTCCTGACCTCAGCTCCACGGCTCAGGCCTGGGCAGGGGCCCCCGCTCGTCTCTTGGAGCTGGCTCAGCGCCGGGCCTCCGCACACGGAGCTGCACCATGTTCACCATGTGTCCTGGCGCCTCCGGAGGAGGAGTGCCTCAGGCAGGCGTGAGGACCAGGCTGCCCCCGGAGCACAGCGAGCCGCCCGCGACCCTCACAGAGAGCCAGGGAGTGCGGGGAAAGCCGGCCGGGCCACCCTCCCGGGCTGTTCCACCCAAAGTAGGCGAAGGAAGCGCAGCGAGGCGCCGACTTCTGACGCTTCTAGAGGGGAAAATCTCCTTCCAGACCGTGGCTTCGTTGGCCCGCCCAGGGTCCAGCCGGGCGGGCGCGCCGGCCCGGGCCGGGGGCGGGGCCAGAGCCGTTTGGAGGGGCGGGGACGCTCCCCGGTGAGTTCCCGGATTGGTCCCCGAGCGGCCGGCGGGGCGCGCCGTCTCCCCATTGGCCCCCAGTCCGCGGGGCGGGGCCGCGCCAGCCCTGAACTCCTGCCGCGGACCCCGGAGCCGGTCAAGCCTGCGGAGCCGTCTTATCAGTGCGGGCAGCTGGTGGCCTGTCCGTGCGCGAGCGCCCCGGCCCAATTCAATGGCCATTGTCCGCCGGCCTCTTTGTTCAGGAGGCGGCCACTTCCTGAGGGGCTGGGCTGGGGCTGGCGGGCAGGAAACGCTCTGAGCCGAGGCCCAGACACAGAGGCCGTCCGGGCCCGGGGTCAGAGGCGACGGCCACCTGCCCAGAGCCACCCTGGGCTCGCTGTCGGGGGCTCCGAGCCGGACCAGGGGACGAAGCTGGGTTCAGCTCAGCCCTTTCCTCTGGGTCTCAGTCTGCCTGTCTGCAGGGTGGGTGGATAAGCCAGAATGTCCCCTCTTGGGGAAGACTTGGTGGGGGCTGGGCTCGTGAGATCAGATCCTGTAGAGCTGGGGGAGGGGCAGGGAAAGGAGGAGAGAGACCCTCTGGCAGAGGGGTGCTTCCCCGGGTCACGGCTCTTCCTCTGATCCCTGGCAGGGGCTGCAGGCCTGAAGAGGTTAAGAGCGGCATCAGGCGGGGCTCAAGCTCCGGAGGGTGGAAACCCGGCTCCCACTGCTCCCTATAGAAGGAGGGGAGCCCACTGGGATCCAGGCCGGGAAGCAGGACTGTGGCCCAGCGGGGCAGCGAGGGAAGCAGGGGCCCCCGTGCTCCCCACCTGGGCCAGGCCGCCCCTCCCTCCTTCACAGGGGCTCTGCCATGCAGTCCTGCCCATCGTGGACAGGCCGTCCACTTGGGGCCACACCAGGCCTCCACTTCCGTCGTGCCCTCGGCCCCAAGGTTGCCCATTCACCGGGCCCCATCAGTCAGCCCAGCGCAGCTCTCTGGCTGGGCCTCAGTCACGTGCTCACCCACAGCCGAGAGTGGGGTCTGGGAGGGGATGGGAGACGGCGCTGGCCCCAGAGGCACGGCGCCCTGTCCTCAGCATGACAGCCAAGGCGCACGCGGCCCGAAGTCTGCCCGCTCTCCCGCCACACAGTGCGGAGCTCTCTGGGCCAGCCCCCCAGCCCGGCCCTCTCCCCAGCGCCCTCTGGAACCTGCTGCAGTTCCTTCCTCTGAGCCCCCCTGTGGCCCATCCTGCAAAACCCTCCCCGACTCAATCCAACCCAACCAGAAAAAATCACTGTGGGTATTTCAAATGGCGGACTCAACATGAGGAGCTGGTCCCAGAGGTCTTGGCTGCCTGAGGCCAGAGGAGCCCAGGGGACAGTTGTCACCCAAAGCCCACCATGGCTGTGTCCCCGCGGTGCTGGGCTGCTGGCCGAGCCCCTGTGCAGCCTCGGGCAAGCCTCAACCCCCTCTGAGCTCAGCTGTAACGCCGGGGTTTGCACAGAGACTTGAGGTGTCAGATGGGGAACACCCAGCACAGGGCCAGGACATCGTAGGTGCTGTACAAAGGGCAGCGAGCGTTCGCAAAGGGCCTGAGCACCCACCAGGGGAAGCGGGGAGCCGTGCCACCCTGGAGGCTTGGCCTGAGGTGACCTCCTTGGCTGGAGGTCACGAGGTCCGGGAGAGGCGGCGGCGGCTTGAACTTGATCCCATCTGAGAGGCCAAGTGGGGAGCTGATGTGGACGAGATCCCGGAGGGAAGCACCTGTGAAGAATCAAGTGGGGGGCCGGAGGAGTGGGGTGCCAGGCCCCATGCAGGGTGCCTGCCCCCAGGGGAAGGAGAGGCAGGAGGCCCGGCAGGAGGGGCCTCAGGCTGCCGTGTGGCTGCAGGAAGGGGCCTCTGCACCCCTGCCGCGCTCCATCTCTCCCTCGTGGGCAGACGGCAGCCGTGGGCAGCGAGGCCTTGGCACCAAGGCCTCGTGCATCCGGAGGGCAGCCGCCGGGCCACCATCCACCAGCCTCACAGCGGGATGTCCTAGTGAAGCCTCATCTCAGCCTCACTGGCCCGCCCCGCAGTGGTGTCATCGATGCCTGCAGAGAAGGGCCGTGTGTCCCCAAAGCAGGGCGGTCGGTCCCACCATCTCTGTGTTTTAGGCCCTGAAGGGGAGGAAAGCATGAACCGGAGCGGCCCCAGAGCTCCAGGGAGGGGGTCTGGCCGTGGTGGGGTTTGGGTGTGGGAGTGGCGGGAACCTCAGGTGAAGGCAGGAGGGTAGTCGGCCAGGGCCTCCCCCAGGAGAGACCAAGAGGCAAGTGGCCATGGGGGGGGCCGTGGGCTGGGCTGCTCGAGGGTCACATGAGTCCTTGTGCCCTGGGGACAGAGAAAGGTTGAAACATGGAGGTCAGGGGAGGGCCTGACAGGCTGAGTGACCTGGAGGACGCATCAGAGCTGGGAAGCAAGGGGAAGGGGGGACTGACAGGCAGCCCTGTCCTCAAGCGTAGAGGTGGGTGGAGACAGCGTCCTTGTCACACGGCTCAGAGGGCTCCTCAGGGTGAGCCTGGGCCCAGAGCTCCGTCCCAGATGCCGGTGCCCTGCTCTGCGCCTCCCCCGTGCCCCACAGTGGGGCGCAGGGGTCAAACCCCCTCCACTGAGGCCCTGCCCGCAAACCTCTTCTCGAGAAGGGATAGGCCCCAGGGGTGCCCTCAGGATCCTGTCCCCACCCTCCGAGTAGGTCAGACATCCCGAGCCCTGGGCCTGACCACCGGGGCCATCCAGGGCTGCACGTCACCCAGGACCTGCGGGTGCGCTCCTGGCACCTTCAGCCTCAGTCCCTGGTGTCCCTCGTCGGTCATTAACCGCTAAGCTTCCCCATATCCAGGAATGCCCCCAGGCCACCCCACCCTCTTCACGCAGAAGATGGAAGGAGCCCAGACACGGCTGCTGCTACCGCGCCCTGGAACCCGCTCCCCTCCACCCAGGAGCAGGCCTGCCCTCCCCGTGGCACCCCATCTGCTCTGCCCATGGACCCTCTGTCCCCTGAGCAGCTCTCTTCGTGGCCCTCCTGACTGGCTCCTGCTTAGCTGTTAGCACTCTGTCTGAGGCCCCCTCCTCCAGGAAGTCCCCCAGGTCCCCTCCCAGCCCTGCTGCCGCCTGAACAGCTCCGGCGCCTCCGAACACATCCCAGCTGCTGGGGTTGGAGCTGAAGCTCGGGAAGGCAGGGGCGTGGAGGACGGCGGGTGGACCCTTGCCTGGCCCTGGGGCCCCTACAGCCCTGGGGCACCTACATGGCTGACTTGGCTAGAAGCTCCCCTTTGTGGGAGGTCTTGTGTGACCCACCCCTCAGTCGAGGGCACAAACGCAGGAAATCACATTCTATTAAACTCTATTTTCTCCGCAGCGGGAAAGCCTGTCACATTGTTCCCGGGCTCGTGCTTTCCGGGCGGCTCGGCTGCAGTGGGGCTTGCGCGTTCCCGGGGCTCCTGGCTGAGCTGTTTCCCTTCGAGACCCAGGGGCGCCTAGAGGTTGGGAATGTGGGGCCTCGGTCCAGCCACCGGCGCAGGGCGACGCCGGCACGTCCACAGGACGGTGCACGTCCAGGAGCCAGCACTGTGTGGGGGCCAGAGCGAGGTCAGAGCTGGGGCCCCGCACGCCGCCGCCGCGCTCTGCACCTGCCTGTGGGCCTCGGGGTCCGGCCCAGGCCCTGCCCCAACTCCCCCTGCCTCCCCAGAAGGGCCCCCAGCAACCTCTGAGACCGGCTAGGGGACTCTGGCCAGTGGGCCTGGTGCTGTCCCACGGCCCCAGCTCAGCTCGTCTCTGGCCTGCACGGGCCACTCTGTCCCGGGGAGACCCGGCCACGGCTGGGGGTCTGAGAGTCCAGCCTATGCCGTGCCCCAGGGGGAAGCAGGGGGCAGGGGGCGGGCAGGCAGCCCTCACGTGACCACACCCCCGCCCCGGGGCCACATCGAGTCCCACCTGGGTGCGTGGGCCATGGTGTAGTAAAGGAGCAGTGGTGTCACCTGCACGTCGGCTCAGCTGTAAGCGGGGAATGGCCGGTGACCGAGGGGCTGCCACGGGCACCCTGGGCGGCATCAGTAAGGGTCGTGGACAGCAGGCACCCCCTCCCCGCATCCTGGCGGACCCCAGTGAGGAGTCTGGGCACCTGAGGTGCAGGTGTAGGGCCGCCCCCAGCACTGAGCCCCAGATTAGCGCCAGCACGGGGGGGGGATGGGCAGGGGCAGTGGCTGGAGGGCACAGGGGCTTTGGGGGCTTAGGATGGGCGGAGGCAGGCAGGAGGCGCTGGGCTGCTGGTCGGGGCCCTGGTGGGCCCCGCGGGCAGGGTAGGGAGACCCTCCTCCCAGCTCCGCAAACTCTGTGGTGGAGCCCGGGCGTCCAGGCCGAGGCGGAAAAAGAAGCCACGGGGCCTGGCTGTTCTGGGCGGAATGACTGACCAGAGGGGGCTTCACAGAGAAGCCCAAAGGGCGGGGGCTCAGGAAGCCGGAGGCAGGAGCCAGGGCTCAGAGAGAACCAGGTAGAGGCACGGACTCGGGAGGGATGAAGGCCACCCTGACGACACAGCGGAGGATGAAGGATGGGGAAACGTCAGCAGGTTCGCGATTCCCAGGAGAAACGTGGAGGCGGGGACGCTTCTGAGACACAAAGTCTGAGGATTTGCCTTCATTGAAGATGAGGACTCGGGGGACTTCCCTGGCGGTCCAGTGGTTAAGCCTCCGCGCGTCCACTGCAGGGGGCGAGGGTTCAATCCCTGGTCAGGGAACTAGATCCCGCACGCCGTGCGGGGTGGCGAAAAAAAAAAAAAAGCTGAGGACTCGGTGGGGAGGTCCGTGGGGCACAGTGTTTCCACACTACCCCCTCCTGCCCGTCCTGCACGTCCCCAGGGCACCTAGGCCCCCCCCACCCCCGTCCCTCTCATGCCTCCTCCAACCTGGCTGTTCTGAGTAGATCCCCGGCGTCACTTCATACTTCAGCTGTATTCCCAGAATGTAGCTACAATGCCGTCAGCACAGAGAACCTCTCAGGGCTCCAGGCTCCCGGACGCTGTTAGGAACGGTGTTTGTACAGCTGGCCTGACGAAGAGGCCAACGAGGCCCACACATTGTGACCGCTGGCATGTGTCTTGAGCCTCTTCATCCTCAGGTTCTCCCTCCCGGCTGTCTTGAGTTTGCCCGACCATATATCTTCTGTGGACCAGGACTGGAGTGTGGTCCTTGTGGAGGTGGTCGCTCATCGGTGGTTCTTCAGTGAACAGGAACAAGGCTCTCTGCTTGTTTTTTTGCGTTTTGTTTCTTTTTTTGGTGGTTATTATACCTGACATAAAATTGATTGTTGTAACCATTTTATATTAGGAGACAGCAGGATCCAGTATTTGTGAGATAAGCAGCAGATCAAAACCATCCAGCACGGATGCAACTACAACATAACCGCAGAGACTTCCCTGGTGGCGCAGTGGTTAAGACTCCTTGCTCCCAGCACAGGGGGCCCGGGTTCGATCCCTGGTCAGGGAACTAGATCCCACATGCCACAACTAAGGAGCCCATCTGCCGCAAGTAAGGAGCTGGCGAGTCGCAACTAAGGAACCCGCCTGCCACAACTAAGATCTGGTGCAACCAAACAAATAAATTAAATAAAGTATTTTTTTAAAACCCAAAAAACAAAAAAACCATAGCCTCAGAAGACAGAAAACAATAGGTGACAACTGACCCAACAACGGTGGTTGGAGATGGAAACCCTCCAACTCCCCTCTCAGACACGGACAGCTCAAGCATCGCAAGCAAAGTTGTGGACTGTGTGGATAACACAAGAAATAGAAAGAGGCACACTTTTTTTTTTTTTTTTTTTTGCGGTACACGGGCCTCTCACTGTTGTGGCCTCTCCCGTTGCGGAGCACAGGCTCTGGATGCGCAGGCTCAGCGGCTATGGCTCACGGGCCCAGCCGCTCTGCGGCATGTGGGATCTTCCCGGACCGGGGCACGAATCCGTGTCCCATGCATCGGCAGGTGGACTCTCAACCACTGCGCCACCAGGGAAGCCCGAGGCACACTCTTTTCTAGTACAAATGGGACATTCTCCAAATTAACATATATTATTAGGTCCCCACAGAGGCCTCAGAATGGCTTGAGAAATGAAAGCAGCCACCCTGGAGGTAAGTGGACAAGGAATCAGTACCTATGAAGTGCTGGAGGAAAGTGATTTCCAACCTAGAATTCTACACCTGCCCAAGCTATCATTCAAGTGTGAGGGTTTAATAAAAACTTCTCAGGGCTTCCCTGGTGGCGCAGTGGTTGAGAGTCCGCCTGCCGATGCAGGGGACACGAGTTCGTGCCCCGGTCCGGGAAGATCCTGCATGCCGCAGAGCGGCTGGGCCCGTGAGCCATGGCCGCTGAGCCTGTGCGTCCAGAGCCTGTGCTCCGCAAGGGGAGAGGCCACAACAGTGAGAGGCCCGCATAACAAAAAAAAAAAAAAAAAAAAACTTCTCAGACATGCAAGGTGTTAAAATGTCTCTTCCATGCATGCACTGTGTCTCAAGCAGCTACTGAAGGATGTGCTCCCTCAGAATGAGTAAACCAAGAAACAGACCAGGCAAACGGACCTCCGGCATCTAAGTCAGGCGCTGGGGAGAGGGGAGTGCACAGGGGGTTCTGAAGGGAGAGGTCTGCAGGACAACCGTGCCCCCGGAACAGTCAGCCTTCCAGGTCAGACAGTGTGACGCAAGAGATGGCACCTCGGGGGTAGCTGAGGATGGGGCTTCCCCAGGAGTGTCTCCTTTGGCCCATCTGACCTGTGCCGGAGGACCGGGAGACGGCCCTGGTGGGTTCAGAAGCAGAAATACAGGACAGCCCAACCCCCGGCCAGATGCCCCGCCTGTGGGGGGCCTGGACACCCCTAGGTCACCTGTATCCCTGCCCACTGATGGCCCCAGAACAGTTCCTAAAATCCCTCAGGGAGGCTGAGGCCAGACCTGGACCCCATGGCTCTGCTCGGCTTCTCTTCTGGTGCCTCCAGGTGAGCAGTTCGTCCAAACAAAAGAGACTATAGCTCGGGGGACACACACTGAAGGCTGACAGGTTCAGAAGAGGCGGTGGACAGTCTACATTGTCTGGAGGAAGTTACCTTGCTGGGGGCAGGGCCCTCCCCCTGCAGCTTCCTGGGCACCAGAAATGTGCTATATTCCGTGATCTGGCTCCTGCGTGTCTATTTTACTATTATTCTTTAAACCGTACTTTACACAAAGACATTTTTCATTCTCTTCTGCATGTACATATTTCACGTTTCAGTGTTTGTAAATCAGTGGCACTCCTTCCCATGGCGGTAAGCCAGCAGAATCCTGATAGAAAGCAGGGCAGTGTTCCCAGTAGGAGGGAAACTATGCAGGAGTGGGTCAGCCGGCAGAGAGGAAGTCTGGACGTAGGCGATCCGGAGAGACGAGGAGATCTGCTCCGTCTGGGCACATGGGGAGTCGTGCAGACCCTGAGTCTCTCCCAGGTGACTGCAGACCTGATGCCACCCCAATTCACCTTCCTGCCACTGGTTTTGTCACACTTGTTCTAACATTTATAAGGAAAAAAGGTCAATGATAAGTAAGTTAATTCTGAAAAAAAGCAAAAAAGCCTATAGAACCAGGTATGAAGATGCACTCAAAACCACAGCAATGATGGACTTCCCTGGCGGTCCAGTGGTTAAGACTCCGCACTTACAATGCAGGGGGCCTGGGTCCGATCCCTGGTCTGGTCCGGGGACTAAGATCCCATATGCCACACAGCGAGGCCAAAAAAAAAAAAAAAAAAGAAAGCCAAACCAGAGCGATGAAACAGGCTAATGCTGGTGCAGCAGTCTATGGAGGGTAGCAGGGTGGAGAAGGAAGCTTGAAGACAGACCCACCCCGGGCGTCTGCAGGTCACTCTGCTCTGTACCCAGGCCGGGGGCCCAGGGCTCCCCTTTGGAGAGAGACACCGAGAGGCCCACAGAAAGGACCCCCAGGCACTGAAACCTGGGGGCCCCACCAGGGGGCTGGTTCGACAGTTTGCAGCGTGGCCCCCCCAGTTGACAACACACCCACCCAGACACAGACGGGGTGCCCCCAGCCCCAGAATTAAAGGAAACAGAGAGAGTGAGCGTGGGCCAGAAAAACCCAACTGTACCCACATTCGGGGAGAAGACACGGAAGCAGGAGAGAGAACAGCCCCCATCAGGTTAAAAAAACAACGGGAGAAACATGGAAAAGACAGATGGACTGAAAGATAAAACTGAGAAACTCTCCTGTAAAGACAAAGAGACATAAATAAAGAGGAAAGTTAAGAAAATTAGGGGAGGGGACTTCCCTGGTGGCACAGTGGTTGAGAGTCCGCCTGCCAATGCAGGGGACACGGGTTCAATCCCTGGCCCGGGAAGAGCCCACATGCTGCAGAGCAACTAAGCCTGTGCGCCACAACTACTGAGCCTGTGCTCTAGAGCCCGCGAGCCACAACTACTGAGCCCATGTGCTGCAACTACTGAAGCCCGTGAGCCTAGAGCCCGTGCTCCATAACAAGAGAAGATACCGCAATGAGAAGCCCGCGCACCGCAACAAAGAGTAGCCCCCGCTCGCCACAACTACACAAAGCCTGCGCACAGCAACGAAGACCCAGCATAGCCAAAAATAAATAAATAAAATAAATAAATTAAAAAAAAAAAGAAAATTCGGGGCTCGTTCACGTAATCGAACATCCAACTAACCGGAGTTCTAGACAGAAGAGAGAAAATGGAAGGAAAAAATCATCCAAGAAACAATACGAAGATTTCCCAAACGGAAGGGCACCTGTTTCCAGACTGAAATGGTCACTGCCTACTTGGCCAAGGATTGAGAAACCCAGGATATTACGGAATCTGGGGGCCCAAATGGCTGCAGAGGGAAAGGAGCTCCCCACAAATGGTCAGGGACTAGAAAGGCACGGCGGCTCAGCGGTCAGCCTGATGCTGGAAGCTGTGCCGTGGGAAAATGACACTCCCTACTAGAATTACCCATCTGGTCAGGCATCCATCAGGGTGAGGGGCTGGTGACATTTCCACACACGTGAAGGTCCTCACTGATCAGCTTTCACGAGGCATTTCGAGGACGGGGAGGACGTGGACCAGCGAAATGAGGAAGGGAACCAGGGAAGGGGAAGGCACGGGGCCAGCGACCCGGGGATGGAACTCATCTGGGAGACAGGAGACCCCTGGGTCCTGGAGGAGGAAGCACCAGCCCAGGGCGAAAGGAGGAGGGCCCCGGGGAGCTGCCACCAAGACAGACCAATTGCAGGACAACCGGGGCATTGACCTTGGCGGGGGCAACAGGTTCTCCAGAGAAACAGAACACATATGTGAGTATGTGTTATATATAGAAGTGTAAAGTAGGACGGAAATATATACCTATTTATTATGAGGAATTGGCTCACGCACAGTTATGGAGGCTGACAAGTCCCCAGCTCTGCAGCCGGCCAGCTGGAGACCCAGGGGAGCCGGAGGTGTGAGGTCCTGCCTGAGTCTGTGTCCAAAGGCAGGAGACCGCTGTCCGAGCTGGAGTCCGTCGGGCCAGGAGAGCGGATCCTGCGTCACTCACTTCTGCTTTGTTGAGGCCTCCAGGACTGGACGAGGCCCACCCGCAAGGGGAGGGCACCTGCTTGACTCAGGCCACCCGTTCAGATGTTACTCTCAAGCAGAGACCCCAGAAAAAAGTCCCAGCAAATACCTGGACGCCCGTAGCCCAGCCAAGTCCATACATAAAATTCAACATCACGGAAGGAAAGGAGGAAAAGGCAGGGGTTAAATCAGAAAATCAGAATTACCTGTGGCAGGACGGGTAACCAGAATGCACCTGAGATGCTGCGGGGCGCACCCTCTCATCAAGGACAGTGACACCCGGCACTGACTCAGCTGGCCATCCTGAGGGGGACGCACTGGGAGAGAAGGAAGGGGACGTGCGGGTGTGGAACCCTCCAGGGCCGCGAGCCTGAGGCAGTGGACACCTCTCCCATGTCCACCCCCTCCCGCCTCACCCCCTCTTCACAGTCCTAGCCTGGGGTTGGGGGCGTTCACCCTCCCTGGGGTGTGCTCAGGGAAGGCACTGTGCCCCCCACACCCTGGTCCAGATCTTAGAGGTGAATGGTCACTGGTCCTCACAATGGGGGCTTCTGGGCAAGCGTTTCCTCCTAATCTGCAAAGAGACTCTCCTCCCCTTTACTGATGCCACTGCGCCTGTAGGTGATGCCTGGGCCACAGCAGCCATGTTGAGATCATGAGGTTGAGTAGGGGCTGACCTGCTGTGCCAGGGGGACACGCTCTATGGAAGGCTTTGGGGCCTCCTCCTTCCAGACTTCTTGTCGGAGACTGCCGACCCCACGCTGTTGGAGCTATTCTGGCGGCTCTCCTGGTTGCCTGTGGCCGAGCTGGCCTGACCAACGCAGTCAGAGGAAAATGCCCACAACCAATAAATCAAGAAATGGCCGCGTGAGCAGAGACACTTGGAGGGGAAACATCAAAAGAATCAGCCTGAAGGGTTGACAGTGGCCGCCTCTGGGGGGGTCCAACTGTGGAGAGGGGTGGGCTGAGGACTGGTAGTTTTGTGTATGAGTCTTGCACTAATATTTAAGATTTTTCTTTTTCCTTTTGCTGTGTTATGTGCATCATTTTGAAAAACAACTTAAAAAAGAGCAAAACACTCAAACCAAATGAAACTAAAAATCCAGCACAAACAAGAAACACTTAACCATCACTAAAACTCCCTAACTCAGGTGAAAAGAAAAGGCTTCTTGGGACTTCCCTGGCGGCCCAGTGGTTAGACTCGGCGCTCTCACTGCCGCGGCCCCGGGTTCAATCCCTGGTCGGGGAACTAAGATGCCGCAAGCGGTGTGGCATGGCCATAAAAAAACGGAAAGGCTTCCCCAGGTGCCCAGAAAGATCAGGGGTTTTGCATGGCCCCTGCTTTCTGTTGCTGCCCCTGGCACCCCCCCGAGGACCTCAAAAGGTGAGAGCTTTAGCCCCAGAAGGTAGCCTTACTGCGCCTGGGCCCTCAGCCCTTTTGCTTAGCGTGGCAGACCCACGGGTGCCCAGCCTGGATGCCCTTTGCTCCTGGCTGCAGAGATGCAGAGGGTGGGGCGCCGCCCCTGCAAACACACACCTGGGGGCAGCTCGTCATCAGTAACCAGGCGGCGTGAATCCACCCCGCTGCCAGATGCCCCAGGCCCTCTCCTCCCCTGCCCACTCCCTGCTTTCGGGGTATCACTATCCCTCCGGACCTGGTGTCTGCTACACCCCTGTAGCTCACCAGTGTCACCCCTGGAGCCCCGCCCAACCCCTCACTCGGGCCCCGTCCTCAGGCTTCCTCTGCACCCACTTCTGCCGCCAGCCAGCAGGCTCCCACGCCCACGCCCCTGACCTTGACCCTCCCCGACTGCCCTCTGGCTCAGCCTGCGTCCAGGCTTGAGTTCCGCGCCTGTTTTGGACACCCAGCCCGACTCCCCCGCTTCCCACTGCCCGCCAGCCCCTTCGGTCCTCACCACCCTCCATCCCTGGGGTCTGTCACATCAGGAACTCCCTGACCAGTATCCTCACCTCTCTGGACCCACGGGCTCCCCGTCACCCCCTCTGGGCAAAGGCTGAGCCTGGAGGAAGCCCATGTCCACCTGTCCACTTGCCCAGGCTGCTGGGCGCCGTCCGAGGGCCTCCTCCAGCCTTGTGCCAGCAGGAAGCCCCACTCACCAGGCGACCGGGACTCCAGGCCCCCGACGCCATGGGGACCACGTGCAGCCACCCTCTCCGCCCGCCCCACTCTTGGTAGATGACCTCGTCCCTGCCTCTTACAGAGGAAGGGGAGGCGGCGGCCACCAGGAGTTTCCCCCAGTCCTGCCGCGGCCCAGCAGACCGAATCCCACCCGGGACCCCGCCCTGGCTCTCGGGTCCACCCCGTCCGTACTCCCAGAACCCTCCAATGGGGAACCTTACAAGGCAAAGACGCGGTTAAGTGAAGGACCCTGAGGTAGGGGGGTCCAGGATCTTCGGGGAGGCCGGTGTCGTCACAGGGTCCTTGTTGGGGGACGGCAGGGGGTCCAGAGTAGAGATGTGACAGCGGGAGGTAGAGCCCTAGAGAGAACAGGACTGCTGGCTGCTGGCCGGGAAGGTGGAGGAGGGGCCAGGAGCCAAGGCGTGCGGCCGCTTCCAGAAGCTGTTAGAGGCCAGGAAGGGGTTCTCCCCTGGAGCCCCCGGAAGGCAGCCCTGCCCGTGCCTCGGCTTCAGCCCAGGGAGGCCCGCTAGGGCTTCCGCCTTCACAGCTGTAGGATAACCAGTCTGTGCCGGTTCAAGCCACCAAGCTCGCAGCGGCCGGTCCCGGCAGCCGGGGGCACTGACGCTCAGGGTGAGGGTCTCCACACGCACTGGCCCGCGCTCACCCGGGTGCACCCGAGCGCCCCTGGACGCGGCTCGGCGGGGTCTCCAAAGCCCCCCTCATTCCCAAACCCAGAGGCGGCTTTTCAGAGGCTCCTCATGGCTCGGGCCCCAGCCCCCCAGAGCTGTCCCCCAGGCAGACACCTCCGCCTGCACCTGCCCCGACGGGGCCCAAGGCCACCCACCTGCGCACCCCGCTCTGGACGACAGCCCAGGTCCCTCCCGCTGGCCTCACGCTCCCCCAGCCGGGCGGCCACAGCGCCCTTCCAGGGGCAGAGCCTGACCACCGCGCCCATCTGGGACCTTCCACGGCTCCCGGCGCCCTCTGAGGGGCCCAGCACAGCCCGGCTGGCTGCCCCGTGGGCCGTGGCACCCTCTTCCATCCCGTCCTCCTCGTGCTCCTGGATCCTCGGGTCTCTGCAAACAGCGCCTCGTCAGCGGGCCACCCCGCAGCCGGGCCCCCCTCGACCACGCCGTTCTCGTCCTAACGCCCTCCGAGCCCCGGTTCCGCGCTGCCCGCCCCCAGCGAGCCCTCCGGACACACGGCTCACTCCCTCTGCCTTTCCGGGCCCTCCGCCTCTGAGGAACGCCCTGCCAGGCCTCCCTCCAGACCCCCACCGTGCCCCCTGTCCCCAGGCCCATGGCTAGGCTGCAGGGGCCTGGTCCCGACCTACCACAAAGGGCCCCGGGACTGGAGCCGACGGGCCTGGTGTCCACGGCCAGTGTGGAATGCTCCGGAACGGTCTCACTGGTGTATTTTTCCTTCTTTAAAAAAAGTGAACTGAAATTCACACCAACCATCTTACCTTGTACACTTCGGTAGCATTTAGCACGTTCACAGTGTGTGTAGCCACCAGTCTCCCTGGTTCCACAGCATTCTCATCACCCAGAAAGGAACTCTGTCCCCATTAAGCACTCACTCCCTGTTCTCCCCTCCCCCAGCTCCTGGCAACCCCTAATCTGCTTCCTGTCCCTATGGATTTACCTATTCTGGACGTTTCATATAAATGGATCATATAACATGGGACCTCGTCTGTCTTCTTTCACTCAGCATGACGTCTTCAAGGCTCCTCAGTGTGGCAGCACGTGTCAGAATTTCATTCCTTTTTTAAAAAAATTTTTATTGAAGCATACTTGATTTACAGTGTTGTGTTACTTTCAGGTGTACAGCAAAGTGATTCAGTTACACATATACATACATCCACTCTATTAGATTCTTTCCCACATAGGTCATTACAGAGTATTGAGTAGAGTTCCCTGTGCTGTACAGTAAGTCCTTATTAGTTATCTATTTTATAAATAGGAGAGTGTATATGTCAGTCCCAATCTCCCAATTTATCCCTCCCCCCATCCCCCGTGGTAACCATGTTTGCTTTCTACATCTGTGATTCTATTTGTTTTGTAAATAAGTTCATTTGTACCTTTTGTTTATTTGTTTGTTTGTTTTTGCCTGCGTTGGGTCTTCGTTGCTGTACGCGGGCTTTTCTCTTTTTTTTTGCGGTACACGGGCCTCTCACTGTTGTGGCCTCTCCCGTTGCGGAGCACAGGCTCCAGACGCGCGGGCTCAGTGGCCATGGTTCACAGGCCCAGCCGCTCTGCGGCATGTGGGATCTTCCCAGACCAGGGCACGAACCCGTGTCCCCTGCATCGGCAGGCGGACTCTCACCCACTGCGCCACCAGGGAGGGCTTTTCTTTAGTTGTAGTGAGTGGGGGCTGCTCTTCGTTGCGGTGCACAGGCTTCTCATTGCAGTGGCTTCTCTTGTTGTGGAGCATGGGCTCTAGGCACGCGGGCTTCAGTAGTTGTGGCACACAGGGTCTTAGTTGTGGCGCACGGGCTTAGTTGCTCCACGGCATCTGGGATCTTCCCGGACTAGGGCTCGAACCCATGTCCCCTGCATTGGCAGGCAGATTCCCAACCACTGAGCCACGAGGGAAGTCCCTGTACCATTTTTTAGATTCCACACATAAGTGATACCATATGGTACTTGTCTTTCTCTTTCTGACTTACTTCACTCAGTATGATCATCTCTAGGTCTGTTCATGTTGCTGCACATGGCATTATTTCCTTCTTTTTTATGGCTGAGTAATATTCCACCGTATATAGGTACCAACCTTCTTTATCCACTCTTCTGTTGATGGACATTTAGGTGCTTCCATGTCTTGGCTATTTTAAATAGTGCTGCAATGAAACATTTCATTTCTTTTTATGGCTGAGTCACATTCTTCTGTGTGGCTAGACCACACTGTTTATCTGGTCGTCAGCTGATGGACATGGCTTGCTCTGACCTTCTGCTATTGTGAATACTGCCAGTATCTGTTTGAGTCCGTTTCGAAGCCTTGGATAGACACCCGGGAGCAGAACTGCTGGGTCACCCAGTAACTCTATGTTTAACTGCCTGAGGAACTGCCAGGCTGCTTCCTGCAGGGGTGGCACCTTGCTGACATTCTGAAGGCACACGTGTTCTGCATTCTACACTGCAAGCTGTCTCAGCCTGCATCAATGTCAAATGCTACTTCCCCCCAAATGTGAGCAAAATGATGCTCTGTGGAGTTGCTGGTTCTTCCCTGCATCTGGGCTGCAGCTTCCTGGGGCCAGCCCTGCCAGTGGGCGGAGGGGCTGGGAGCAAGGCTCCTCCTTGGTCTGGGTCGCTGCTGTGCAGGCTCTGTGGTTTGTTCTCATTTTTCACACAAACACAGGAGGAAATGGCCTGTGTTCGAGGTAGGGAGCACACCCTGGGTCCCGCGTGTGTGGAGGAAGAGGCCCGCCTGGCTGTTGGGCAGGATGGGCCCAGCTTCTAGGATGGGCTCTCTGGCGGATGCTCACTCTGGCCTCCAGGACACTATGTGGCCGGGCCAAGGCTGGGAAGTGCACTGCCCTACAGAGTTATGGGGGTGATGGCTAGTCTCTTACGATGGCCCTTATAAACCATGTGTCCCAGGTCTCCTACCCTTGGGAAGCACCCCCCACCCCGGAATCTGGGGTGGCCAGGACTTACTTTCTGGCCCATAGGACACAGTGGAAATGCTGCTGTCAGACATCCCGGGCTGGGTCGTGAGAAGCTCGGCCCTGTGACCGTGGCCTGGGGAGCTGCCATGGGATAATCCCACTACTCTGAGACCGCCATGCTCCCAGGAAGCCCAAGCCGGCCACACTGAGAGGCCACGCTCAGGGAGAGGGCCAGCCAGCCACCCAGCTAGGGCACCAGACATCCTGGACGTGCATCCCTTCAGAAGACCCCACCCCAGCTGCTACCTGACCACACTACAGAGAAGCCCCAAGGAGGAGCTGCCCAGCTGAGCCAGGGCCATCCACAGACCAAGACAGAGAGGAACAAAGAGGTGCTCCAAGCCACGAATTTTGGGGGTGCTTTGTTACACAGCAATGGATAACGGGGACATGGGAGTCAACTGCAAGCCCACCTGGGCTGTCTCCCCTGGGGCCATAGTTCAGAGAGCAGGTGCAGGTCAGGGCTCAGCTGCCCCACCCCACCATTTGTGCCTGTCCCTGGGGAGGGAGTGGCCGCATTTGAAGCAGGTCCTTGGGATCCACATCCAAGCAAGAAGGGGGCCCTTCCTCAGCAGGGAGGGGCCTCTTGGGGGAGGGAAGAGCACTTAGTTGCCTGCCGAGGTGGAGGAGGGGCAGCCCCGGAGACAGCGAGTGGCAGCTTCTCCCAGTGGGGCGGGGGGTGGGCAGGGGGACAGTGTGGCCCAGGCCAGCCTCCCGCCAGCCCGCTGGAGTCCCGCGGGGAGGGCCTGGCTCTGCCTAGACCCTGGTCCCTCTCCCTTCCCGACTCAGGCTCCTCTCATCTTGCCCTCTTTCCAGAGCCTTCTCTCCCTCCACCCAGGGGCCCCTAGAGGTGTAGCCACTCTCTCCCCACCACGGCGCACGCAGGACCCGGTGCGCAGCCCCGAATCCACCTCTGCCTTCCTCCTCTCGGGGCTCGGCGGCGAGGCAGCTGTGACCGCCAGCTTCTCTCTTCAGGGCCTAGTCGCTCCTTCCCGGGAGGCCCGCCCCCGCCCCGGACGACCCAATCTCGGGGTATGGTCAGCCCCAGTGGCGGAGGCGTCCGCTCGGCTCATCCCCCCTTCCCCCAGAGCTGCGCTGCGTCTCTCTCCCCGCAACCAGGACGCCCAAGTCACCCCCCGACTACAGCACCGGCGGTCACCTAGCAGACCGTCCCCTCCAGTTGCGCCCGCCCCGCCCTGCCGCACACTCGGCTGACACCCCCTGTCGCGGGGCCCACCTGGCGAGCCTCCCTCCCTGCTCACACCCTGCGCGGCTCCGGGAGTGCCCCGCGGGCACGAGCCCCCGCACCTGCACAGGGACCGGGGCAGGTGCTACCTGCGCGCTGGGCCCGCCCTCCCTGCTCGGCGCCGCCCCGCGCCGCCCCGCCCCGCGCGCACCGGGCATGCCCAGAGCCCGGTCACACGCCCGCCCGCTCGAGTCCTGAGTGGACCCTGCCCGCGTCTGCCCCGGGCCCGCGCTACCTCGCGCGCCGCCATGGAGCGCATCGAGGGGGTGGCCGTGGGCCGCTGCGCAGCCTCGCCCTACCTGCTGCCGCTCACGCTGCACTACCGCCAGGTGAGACCGCCTTCCGCGCCTTCCGCGCCTTCCGCGGCCTGACGCCGGCGCCGGACCCCGCCCACGCGCCCATGGCCCCGCCCATGGCCCCGCCCATGGCCTCGTGGCCCCGCCCCGCGGGCCCCGCCTCTCCGCCGAGCGCTCTGCCCGTTGACTCCGGGTTCGCAGACCCGTTGAGCGCCCGGCTCTGGGCAGCGACACCTCGGGGGACCACTCATTCCTCTAAGGTTGATTTGCTGGGCCCCGGCCCTTTTTTGCGGTGGGACGTATTGGGCGCCCCGGGGATCAGGGAAAGCTTCCTGGTGGTGGTGGTCTCCGTTCTGGGCAGAGGAGGCCGGCGATGGAGCTGATGAGCACTGGAGAGCCTCTCCAGGTGGGCTGCCTACCGGGGCGTCACCTCCTCCTGCCGGCCCGGGGAGGGAGTGCAGGACCACACCGCCTCCCGTGGCGCTGTGCGAGTAGTAGGCTCACAGGAAACACTTGTTTGTCCAGTTCGGGCCCCCACCTTTGGCTTGCCACGCCACGGAGTTCCAGCACGCCATCCAGGTGAGGACTGCACTCCTCCGAGTCTGGTGCAGCCCCTCCCTGCCCCCTCATTTAGGACAGGTGGTGCAGGTCTTTGGTGCCCCTCTGCCGGGCTGTCCCTGGCCTGAAGCATCCTGTTCCCCCCCACCACCAGGCCCCTTACTCTCACTAACCTGTGAAGCCCTCTTTTTTTTTTTTTTTTTTTTTTTTTTGCTGTACGCGGGCCTCTCACTGCTGTGGCCTCTCCCGTCGCGGAGCACAGGCTCCGGACGCACAGGCTCAGCGGCCATGGCCCACGGGCCCAGCCGCTCCGCGGCATATGGGATCCTCCCAGACCGGGGCACGAACCCGTATCCCCTGCATCGGCAGGCGGACTCTCAACCACTGCGCCACCAGGGAGGCCCTGTGAAGCCCTCTTAACGCCCAGCCTGAGAGAGGATGCACTCCCCTCCCCCCTCCCTTGTCGCTGCTGTCCCGTTGACTCTAGGGGACAGGGAATTCCTATCCCCAGGATGGACCCAAGTTGACAGCACCGGCCTGGGGCAGAAGCCGGGGTTGGTTGAGGGGCAGAGTGCAGGGACACGGAGGTTGTTGCCCTTTCCCTGGTGTTGGCCTGGGGCAGGGATGCCTAATTGTGGCTGCACAGCCTCCAGGGGCTGGGGCTCTGGGGCCAGCAGGTGGGCACAGGGTCGTCCAGGCACGTAACCACTGTGGCCTATGGCTGTGGCACCCTCCCCCACTTCCTGTGGAGTGTGGGTGGGTGCTGGTAACCAAAGCTGAGCCCATGCGGGCGGTAGGCTGCGATGGACACAGGCTGGGGGCCGGGGTGGTGTTTCCCAGGGGCCATGGGACCCTGGGCTGGGTGGTGAGCATCACTGAGGGGCATCTGCAGCCTTTGGTCAGTAGCCACCCATGGCCAGGGGAGATCTGGTGGGTGGACAGACAGACCAAGCAGAGGCAGGGCACCCACATGGCTCTGAGCGGGAAGGGGCTGTGTTTAAACTCCAGTCCTGCTCCTCCCTCCCAGGGCCCTGGAAGGTGCGCCAGGCCTGGGTCCTGACCCTCTGGGAGGGGCGGGCTGGGCCTCAGTGGGCCCCCCTGGACCTTCCCCTGCACCCTGCCTTGGCTGGACCTGAGGGTCTGACAACTGTTTTGATCTTGATCCAAGAGGGCACCTGAAACCAGCATGAGATGACACTTACCCTGAGGGAGGCAGGGGACACAGCTGGCACATGGCAGACTGGGGGGCAGGCCTTCCCTGGAGCTCATCCTGGTGGGTGGCTGGCCCTGGGGTGGCCAGATTGCAGGCAGGCCCAGGCTTGCCTCTTGGGGGTGGTGCCTCACAACGGCCTCCCGGCAGCCCGACCTGCACAGGACAGGACATCGGCTCTCCCTCCTGCTTGGAAACCGAGGCTACTGCCCGTCCAGAACACCTCTGCCTTCAGGCCCAGCTCAGACCAATTTTTCCAGCTCCCCTCAGACCAGCATGTGGGCCTCTGCCTGTCAGGGCCCACTGCTGGGAACGAATGCCCTTTCTTTGCTGTGGGGCCTGGTGCAGTGTCACCTCCTCCAGGAAGTCCTCACACAGGCTGTTCCTTAGTGTCCTCTCTCTCCCCAGTTGCACTTTCGGTGTCTCTGGTGCTCAGATCCATGTCTGTTTCGTGGCTCGGACGGGGCCCCAAGTGCGGGGCCAGCAGCTCGCCAGGGCGCAGGGCTGACCCAGTGGCTGAGCGGCAGTGGGCTAGGCAAGCCGGTGGTGGGCGTCCGCAGGGCTGGGCTCTAGGGCCCCAGGGCCAGCCCCATCCTCAGAGACCCCTTGGGGAGGGGTCAGGGCCAGGCGGAACAGCCCGGAGGACGGGAGCCTACTTCACTTAGTGGTGTCCCGCTGGCAGGGTTCTGGCCCCTCAATGCCCCCTGCCGGCTGGAACCCCGTTAGCAACGGTTCCGGCCACCCCCGGTGGTGCTGGCCCAGGCCCTGGCCCACCACACTGCCTTTTGTTCACTGAATGCTGCTCAGAGCCCTGGGAGCTGCTGGGACAGGGTGTCCAGGGTCGGGGAGCAGGGGGTTGGAAGGAAGCGACAGAGCAGCAGGACCACAGGGCACAGGACAGACAGCCCGAGACAGAAACCGGGCCTGGGAGAGGGTCCTCCACTGTCCAGTCGTCATCATTGAATCGTCACGTCCTGCGGGCTGAGCTCCTGCCTGGCGCGGGCACTCCCTTCCCCAGCTGCTCCCGGGGCTGCTGCGCTCTCAGGAGGCCCGCCTGCCCCTCCTGTCGCCCTTTGTCCAGTGGCCCAAGGGAGCTTCAGCAACGAAAACCTGATCTTGCTCTACCCGCTTGGGACCCCTCCTGCCCCTCGCCCTGACTGTGAGGACGTGCCATGCCTGCCTCTCCCCCACACCCCCATGGTCCTTCCCACACTTGGTGGCAGCGTACATCTCTCTGCAGCTTCTCATGCTCAGCTTGTGCTGGGTGGTGGCTCATGCTGTGCCTGGGACACCTTCCTACCCTTTGGCCCGGTTTTCTGCCTCACCCCTTGAGAGCATCAGGCTGTCCTGGACTTCCCTGCCCACCCTGGTGTCTACCCCCGGCCCCACCCGCTGCAGCTCGTCGCTCCCGTGGGCCCAGGGCCGGGACCGGCCTGGGGCGGTGGGTCTGCGTGGCCTCCTCACTCCCTGGAGCACGGCCGCCCGCGCTGCCAGCCCTTCGGCCTCCCTGACCGCTGCCCTGCTTCTTGCAGAATGGCATCCAGAAGTCGTGGGATTTCATGAAGACCCATGACAGGTGAGGGCCCAGCCTGGCTGGCCGCCGGGGAAGCCCCAGGCTGATGTCTGCAGGGACACCGGGCCCAGGGGCACAGAGCCCCACCCGCCTCTGCGTGTCTCAAGTCCCCACTTTCCCTGTCGTCTCACTGAGGGGCAGCCCGAGGCCTGGAGCCCGAGCTGGGTCCCAGCTCAGGCCACCTGGACCATGATGGTGGGCAGGCCCTCTCGGACCTGAGGGAGGCTGCCCAGGTGCCCTTGCCCCCGAGCGTCGGGGGTACGGGCCGGATGGCAGCGTGGCTTCAGGAGCGTGGCTGGCGGCAGCCGGCCAGTGGGGGCCGCGTGTCTCGTCAGTCACCCGTCCTCAGCTGCTGCCCAGCTGCCCAGCGTGTCCTTCCCACCCCCGGCCCCCACCCTGCCAGCTGGAATACAGGAGGCCTGCGTCCTAGCCTGACTGTGTGACCCTGGCAAGCTGTGACCTGGCCTGGGCCTCAGTCTGCCCATCTGAGCAAGGGACGCCACCTTCCTGGGCTGTGGAGGAGAGGAGGTGGGCTGGGCCCCCAGGGGGGTGAGGTGAGGGCGCTGCTTCTGTGCTGAGCTGGGTCCCTCTCCCTGCAGTGTGACTATTCTCATGTTCAACTCTTCTCGAAGGAGCCTGGTGTTGGTGAAGCAGTTCCGGCCAGGTGAGGCGGCCCAAGTGGGGTATGGGGGGAGGGGAGGCCTGCAGGCTCACGTTCAGGCCCCTGGGGTCCTAGGGTCAGAGTGCAGACATGGGGAGAGGGCTCTAGAGGAAACTGAGGCCCGGCAAGGGGGTCTGGCCAGAGCGGGTCACGTGGAGCTGGCCACCACAGGGCGGTGACCGCGGTCTGCCTTCCCCCAACCAGCTGTGTACGCTGGTGAGGTGGAGCGCCTCTTCCCGGGGTCCCTGGCCGCCGTGGACCAGGACAGGCCCCGGGAGCTGCAGCCGGCACTGCCTGGCTCGGCAGGGGTGACATACGAGCTGTGCGCCGGCCTCATGGACCAGCCCGGGCTCTCGCTGGAAGAGGTGGCCTGCAAGGAAGCGTGGGAGGAGTGCGGCTACCACCTGGCCCCCTCCGGCCTGCGCCGGGTCGCCACGTACAAGTGAGTGGGGCTGGGCCCGTGGGCTTGGGGGCTGGGGAAGGGCCGTCTGCTGCCAGCACAGCCCAGGGGATGGGATGAGCTGCCTGGGAGGCAGTGAGCACCCAGTTCCCAGGGGTGTGCAAGCAGGGCGATGGCTCCTTGTTTTTCAACCTTCCCACGCTGGGGGAAGGTTGGACGGAACGCACCTCAGGGTGTGATCTGGGCTGGAACCCGGGGCCCTCAGGGCTAGTCCTGCAGCATGCTTGGCCCTGTGCCCTCCACCGCGGCGGGGCCGGCTCGGCTCTGGCTCCGGGTGGCAGCTGCTGCTGACAGATGCCTCTACTTCCTGTGGGATTAAGCGCCGGGCACTGGGGGTGGGGGTGAGTCACAGGTCTCCTCTGACAGCGGCTCAGGGGCGAGGGAAAGGCCGAGTCCTGGGCCGGGGTTGGGGGGCGAAGTGCGGCCCGCCCCCGCCAAAGCCCAGGTGCCCGCCCGCCCCTCATTCCCTCCGTCCCAGGACAGGATGTCGGGGTGAAGCCCACCCTTGGCCTGAGGATGCCGCGATGGGTCCCTGACCTTGGTGAAGTCTGGGAGCAGCAGGAGGATCTCACAGTGTCGCCCCAATGCTGAGCCCCTGGCGGCCTTCTCCAGAGAGGGAGTGGCCCTCCTCGGCCCAGCAAGGGGCCGCTCAGTGTTGGGTCTGGGCCCCCCTCGGCGACACCCAGGGCCTCGTCCGGGCGCCCCCGGCCTGGGGGTGGGGGTGGAGTTGACGTTTAGTCCCGGGAACTTAGACGTGGGATTTCTACACCAAAGAGCCAGACATCTTGGTGTGAGGGGCCTCAGTTATCTGCAGGTGTCCTCCGCGTGGCTGGCCAGTGGCCACATGGCCTCTGAGCCTTTGGGCTGGCAGTCCGGGGGGTCGGGAGAATCCAAGGGGCCTGACCTCGGGTAGGGGTTGAGCCAGCGGGCAGGCCAGGAGGAAGGCAGGTGGAGGTGCCCTGGAGGGTTGGGGTCCCCCGAGCGGGTGAGTCTGGGTGGAGTCCTGGCAGAGGGGCTGCATGGCAGAGGCTCAGGGGCAAGGGGACAAGTGGCCCTGGCCTCTGGGCTACGGCCTGATCCTGAGGGTTCTGGGTGCCAAGGAGGGCTCTGGACAGTGAGTGGCCTGCTCAGACTGCACTTTAGAGGTGAGGGTGGCCAGCTGTGCAGAGGCATGGCCAGATGGGGCTGGCGTGGAGGCCAGGGCAGCTCTCCCCGGGAGCCGGATGGCCGGCTGCATGAACAGGAGCTTGTGCTGCCCTGGGGTAGGGCCCCCGGCTTCCTTCCGTGGCCCTGGGGGTGAGCCAGGCCACTCATCTGCCCATCCCAGGTGACAAGGCCCAGGGCTTGTCTGAGATCCCCCAGCTGAGGACGTGATTGAGTGAGCGGGGAGAGGCAGTGCCCGGCCTGGCTGGGCACATTCTTCTCGGCGCCGGTGTCCCGTCACACGCCGGCGGAAACTGGGACTGGAAACCCCACAGACCGCTGCTTCCATCAAAGGCGCAGGCTGTAGCTGCCGGCGGAAATGGGCTGTCAGGAATGGGCTGTCAGGAAGGGTCCGAGGGAGATAAGGGGCCGGAGGGCGGAGGAAGCAGCTGGGTGAGGTCAGTCTGGGTGGGGCCCCCGCCTGGGGGTGGGGGGCTTGGGGAGTGGGAGGGCAGCTCCTCCAACGCTGCTCCCTGCCCCGTGTGCGGGGCGCACCTCGGGTCCGCGTCCACCCTGCAGGCCCTGACTGGCCTCAGCTAACCTCCCGGGGTGGCCTGGGGTCTCCCTTATCCCCTGGATGTCTCCCCAGACACCCTCTGGCTTCCCTCTCCCCCAGCAAACCATGCTCAGCCCTTCCCCTCCTGTCACCCCGTCCTCATGGCCAGCAGTCACCATGACCTCCACCGGCACCAGTCTGGGCCCCTGCCCTCTGCCTGGGTGCCTGTCCCCCTCCTGGTGGCCAGAAGCCCCCTCCTGGCCACCACCTAGGGAGGGAGGGGACTCCTTGACACTCCTCTCCAGCCTGTGAACCCTGGTCCAGGCCCTGGGGACCGCGCCCCACCCCGCTGTGAGCCCCAGCCCCCCACCCAGCCCAGAACAGGCGTCCTGCAGGTGCCCACATGGGAATGCTCGCAGACCCAGGCTGCACCGGCCAGAGCCCCGGGTGCGAACCGGGGCCCACTGTGCGGGGAGAGGCCTGGCTGAGGCCCAGCGTGAGCAGGGTGTTGGTGCTGCAGAGCCACCTGCCAGACTCAACAGCTTTCGGCGACCCCCATTTACAACCTCACGGTTGCTGGGGGTCAGCAGTCTGCTTGCTGGGGACTTGGCCCACTGCTCAGGGTCTCGCAGCCTGACCGCCAAGCTGCGGTCAGGCGTTGGCCAGGCTGAGGTCTACTCTGGGGCTGCGGGTTGTCTTCCCAGCTCCTCGTGGCTGTGACTGAGGGCTCTGTCTCCCGCTGGCTGTCAGCCAGGGGCCCGTGGCCGGCTCCTAACCCACAGGCCCTGGAGCGCGGCCCTCTTACAGCTGGTGGCGCGTGGCCCTCTTACAGCACGGTGGCGCGTGGCCCTCTTACAGCACATGGTGGCTTTACCTCGTCTTCAAGCCTCTCTGA
Organism: Mesoplodon mirus; assembly: GCF_964341445.2. Classification (NCBI taxonomy): domain Eukaryota; kingdom Metazoa; phylum Chordata; class Mammalia; order Artiodactyla; family Ziphiidae; genus Mesoplodon; species Mesoplodon mirus. The sequence continues at coordinate 188,513,913 of NC_138979.1, read as the reverse complement.
CTCTTTCCACCTCTGACCCCTAAAACCGGCAATGAAGAGCTCGCCTGATCACGTCAGGCCCACCCAGGATCATCTCCTCTTTTGATGAACTTAAAGTCACCTGGCTAGGGCCCTTAATTACATCTGCAGAATTCCGCCTTCATCACCTGACCTAACCTCATCACATGGGAGCCTAATCACAGTGGGAGGTCACATCCAACGTGTTCCTAGGTTTCCCCCACACTTGAAGGGAGGGGATTACATGGAGTGTGTACACCACAGGGGGGAATCTGGGGGGCCAGGGGGCACCCTGGAGCACTGCCTACCGGGGGCTGGAAGGAGTGGACAAGAGAGGGCTGTGGAAGGGGCAGGGGTGGCCAGCGGGGCCTGTGTGGATGCCTCAGCACATGCTGTCTCGACCCATAGGTCTGGTGTGGGACTGACCAGCTCCAGCCAGACCATGTTCTACGCAGAGGTGACAGATGCCCAGCGGGGTGGCCCAGGCGGGGGCCTGGCGGAGGAGGGCGAGCTCATTGAGGTTGTGCACCTGCCCCTGGATGGCGCCCAGGCCTTCGCAGATGACCCGGATATTCCCAAGACCCTCGGCGTCATCTTTGGTATCTCGTGGTTCCTTGGCCGCGTGGCCCCTGGCCTGGGTCCCCACTGAAACCCCAGGGGGTCTGGACGAGCCCAGTTCTGGACACCTGCCCCGCAAACCCAATAAAGGCTGGTGTAGCTCTAGCCTGTGTCTACTGACTCCGAGCTGTGACCAGGGTGGGCTGGGGGGCAGGGGAGGGTGCGGTCTCTGTGGAAGCCCCTCAGCTCCACCGGAGCAGAAGCCTTGGCTGCAGGTTGTGCAGGGCCAACTGGGAGCTGGCAGCTGGCAGAGGGCTAGGCCAGGCCCTGGGTAGTGCCCCAGGTTGAGTGGGGGGCAGGGAGGATGGTGCCATGCAGTGCCACTTCTGGGGGTAGGAGAGGTTGGGGACGGGCTCAGCCATGTCACGCGCTCAGGGCCCACTGGGTACGGGGCAGTGGATGGAGCTGTGGCCTCAGGAGTGGTGGCTGCACCAGCCACGTCAGGAGAGGATGCGGACAGACCCACAGGGCACGTGCTCCCTGCTTTTGGGGCCAGTGAGGGGTCCCCTCCCTGACTGGGGCTCTCAGTAGCCCTGTGTCCCCTGTGTTGGTGATGAGGTCTCACCCCACATGCCAACCTGTGTGTGGTGTAGCCTGAAAGCCCCATAGGACCCCTGCCTTGCACACTGGCATGCACTTGGGGCCGCAGGTGGGCTGGATGTCTGCTCAGCCAGGCACCGAGTAAGACCTCTGTACGTAACGGGTGGGCTGGAGCCCACCGTGAAGAATGTGTGCTGGTCACCATGGTCATGGGCACCTGTGGGCGTGGCTGGGCCATCAGTTGGGGATGAAGGCCCAGCCTGAGGGCCAGGCAGGCTTCTTGGAGGGAAGGCCGGCCTGACCCCTTCTGAGGGTGGTGACCTGGCCCAGCCTTTTCCCAGAGGCCCCCAAATCCTCTGGTCAGCCCCTTGGGCAGTGCCCTAGGAGATGGGATGGGGGCAGTCTGGGTCATGGTCCACTGACCCTGGAGAGGGCAAGGTGTCCAGGGGATGCTGCCCGACAGGCAGGTGGGGACTGGGGAGCTGGAGTGACCGGGAGCTTTGCCATGAACCTGACTTCGTGCCCTGTGCCTAGTGTCCCCTGGGACTGGACACTGGGCTGGAATGGTAGAGGATGCCAAGGCAGGACATGATGCCCTGGCTTCCGCTGAGACCCTGCTGTCAGGTGGGGGCACTTCCCCGGTCCCCCTGCCCTCCTGTGCCCCCCTGCCCCGCCCCAGGCCCACCCCAGGCAGGCGGGCACTTTCCTTCCTGCTGGCCTTCGGAGTGTGTGTGGCTGAGCCCCGCCAGGAGTGGCTCAGTGCCAACAGCCCCCAAGCCTGCCTTGGGACAGCTGCGCCCAAGGGGCCCACTCAAGCAGCATCACCTGTATGCAAATGCCGGCTGTGACCCAGGTGGGGCCACCCAGGTGGGGCCTCCTGGGAGCCCAGCCAGGCAGTGACACGCTGCTGGGGAGGGGCACTCAGGCATGGTTGTGCATCCAGGGGGCCGGCAGGGTCGCGCTGCACTGGGGTCTTGAGCAGCCCAGCTCCGCCCCATCCAGAGGAGGCCTAGTGGGCTGCCCCGGGCCCCAGGACACCTGGAGAATTCCCAGGGCAGCACGCCCCACCCTGCCTGCGTCTTGCGGACTGCCTGATGCCCACCTCCTGAGCTCTGCTGGCCTTCTGGGCTGGGCTGCAGGCGCTGCCCACCATCTCAGAGGGGGCCCTAGTGGGTACTGGCTGGGGCTGGGGGCTCTCTGTGCCCTGGGGAGCATGCCGGGCTCCAGCCTGGCGGGGCGGGGGGTGGGGGCAGGGCCCCGGACTTGGGTGCAGTCCAGCCCCGCACTCTGCTTGGCAGCCCGATGGGGCGGGTCAGCAGGCACCACCGCCGGACCTAATGGAGCTGGCATCGATTTCCCGGCACAGGGGTGGGGGGGCTGTAACCGGAAACTCCCCTCCCTGGCCGCTATATTTAGCACCGCAGAACACGGGCGGAAGCGCAGCTCACTCCTGAGCCCAGCCGGCTCTGTCCAAACGCCCAGCAGCTTGTACCCCGGCCTGGTCCTGAAGCCCCCTGGCCAGGCGGAGCAGCCTCCACCTCGTCTGTGCCTTGTCCGGCGCAAGTTTGAAACCCATCCCAGAAACTTGCCTGGTGTGAGGAGCTTGGAGAGGGAGCCCTTGGGTTAGGGGGCAGGCGGGGTGGGGAGACTGAGGGGTGTTGTGGCCCAGTGGGCCCCAGGACAATGCTGGGGGTCTTCCTGGAAGAGGCAGGAGCCTGGCTGCCTCTGGATCTCCAGCCCTCTGGCCCAAGGGGTGCAGAAATCCCTGTAGGAGGGGACCCCAGGAGGGAGGATCCCCTCTGCCAGCAGCCCCAATGCCTGCCCCTTCCCTCAAGAGGCCAGCTTCCTGTCTTGAACCTCTCCTGGGTCCCTTAGGTCTGGGCTGTGGCTTCTAGGGGGCAGGAGGGGGAAGGGGACCATGAGCGCGAGGGGGTTTCTGTGCCCTGGGCCGGGAGGCAGGGAGCCCATCCCATTCGCAAAGGGCCTGGCTGGAGGCAGATGGGGCCGGACCACTGTCTCCCCAGTGTTGCAGGGCGGGCGGGGGCTCCCTGTATCCCTGAGGCAGGGTTGGCCAGTGGGAAGGGCTCCAGGGCGGCCGCGTCCCCTGGCAGGTGGAGCTGGAACCTTGAGATGGGTGAGCATCCCTCACTGGTGCCTTCATGCCGAAGACAGCCCTGAGCAGGGAAGAGCCTCAGCTGAAACGCAGCAGCTTCTGGAACCGGCCGCACAGCAAGCCCAGCATCAGCCACACCACCCGCCGTGTGAGCTAGTCCAGGCCATCGTCTCCTCCCACAGCTGGCCAGGAGCAGGAAGCTTCGGACGAGGGAGGGGCACACGGCGGGGGGCTGTTCTCCAGATTCCACCTCTTACTTGCGCTGGAAGTGCCCCCTCCTCCGCCTCTCCACGGCCAGGCCCTGGCCCGGCCACCGGCCCCTCTCATTTGCGCTATAGCAGTGGCCGCCTATGGCCTCCCTGTCTGACCTCGCCCTGTGCTGCCCTTCCCCCCAAGCCAGGGATCTTTGTGACAACGTAAATCACAAACGTGCAGCCCAACCCAGCTCAGCTGCTTTCTGTGACTTCCCGTCAGTCTTAGCAGGAAGACTGTAGCCAGGCAGGCCCAGCACAGCCGGCACTCACCACCACCTCCAGCCTCCCCCTCTGCCCCTCACCTGCTCTGCCCTGGCCATGTGTTCTCCTCAGCCCCAGGGCCTTTGCATGTGCTCTTCCCAGCCCCTCACCTGGCTGAGCCTGGCCTGCCCTCTGGGTCTTAGCAGGCTTCTTCCCCGTGTGCTGCTGCATGCCTCACCCTTACAGTTTGCTGTTCTACATTGTTTGTCTATGTTCTCTGCCCACCCCATCCCCAGCCCCCACTGGGAACTGCCTGAGGGTGGGCAAGGGCTGTGTCTGCCTTGCTCACCGCTTGACTGAGTGCAGGAGAGCATTGGGTGTAGGACAGTGGGCATGGGCAGGGTTGGAGCCCTGGACCCCTGGGACAGAGCCTCCAGTACTCAGTACTGTCTCTGGGCCAGAGCAAAGAGGAGGAAGCCTCTCCCCGGGGAACCCCCTGTCCCCACAGCAGTAACCGCTGCCCACCCTCAGGAAGAAAGCAACCGGAAGGCTCTGAACACATCTCACATTCCCTTATTTGGTGGGGGTCACTGTGCATGGCGGTGCCTGGCTTGTGTCCTGCCCCCTCCCAGCCTACAGAGGGGCTCAGGTAGGGATGGGCGCTTGGAGTGAGCAAAGCCAGGCCCATCTCTTTAGGCCCCTGAGGCCTGGGCCCGCAGGCTGGGCGGTGAAACCAGGGCATTAGGCCCCTTAGGCTGCTGCTGCACCTACATATCCTAGTGTGAGAAAGGGCAGTGCCTGTGCTCCTGAGTTCCTTCTGCCATTGCCCTTGCCCCTGAACCTGGCCTCCTTCAAAGCTCTCTTCCTCCAGGAAGGCTTCCAGCCACCACCACCCCACCAAATTGTAGCAGTGACTAGCTCCAGGCAGGGGCTGCACTCCCAGCATCCAGCCCAGGGCCGGAGGAGCCAGGGGAATGAAGAAAGCCCAGTTACTATGGAGGTTGAGCGGGAAGACCCCTTTGGACCGAAGTGGTATCCCTAACGGCAAAGGCGAGCTCCAACCTTGAAAAGGACGCTGACTGGCGGACAGGCTGGGATGTTTGGAGACAAGGTGCCTCGGAGGAGGCGAGGCGAGGTTACTCCAGTAGAGGGCAACAAGGTGGTGACAGAGTGGGATATGGGGGCCTGGCGACCGGGACAGCAGCAGGAGCCTCTTCGGGCGGCCCTCACCTTGTCCTTTCGGGGGTGCACCACGGTCCTTTATTCGCACCCCCCCCGCCCAAGCCCCGACACCCATCCTGGGCGTTCCTCGAAAGTATGGCCTGGCGAGCCCCGCACCAGCACCGAACTGGGCACACAGTCTGCGCAGAAGAACATTCGTTCCCTGGCTTCCTGACCCGCCGTTAGTGAGGAGGAGAGGGCTGGGGCATCGGAGGGGAGCGCCGGGGCGTGGGAGGGGTGCAGCGCCCCCTGCGGCCGGAGTGGAGGTGGTAGGAGCGGCACGGATGGGGGCACTCACGGGGGAAGGGGGGCGCGCAGTAGGGCCGGGCAGGCTCGGGTCCCAGGCCGCGCCCGCCCCGCCTGGGGCCGAGCCCTGATTTGTGCAGCAGGCGGCATCTCCTTTGGGACCGCGAGCAGCGCGGCGGAGGCGCACCGATAGGAGGGGGCCACGGCGGTGACCTCAGGGGGCGCCCCACCCCCTGGCTCCTGACACCCGGCGGGGCTCGGGCGAGAGGAAGCCGCTTTGCGGCGCCCAGCACCGCTCTCCCGGCTCGGCGGAGGCTTTAGTGGATCCGCCGCTGCCGCCCCGCCGCCCGAGGGCGCCGGGAAACGTGCGCCGGGTCCAGGCGCTGGCAGGAGGAGTCCTCCGCCGCCTTTAAATCCTGGGCGCCCCCGGCAACCCCCCCCAGCCCCACCCCGCGGCGCGGCCCCGCCCCCTCATGCATATGCAGGTACGCGGGTGACGAATGGGCGAGCGAGCTGTCAGTCTTGTCCCGAACTTGTTGGCTGCGGGCGCCGGGAGCGCGGGCGCGCAGAGCCGAGTCCGGGACCCGCCGCCGCGCCGCGCCGCCGCCGCCGCCGCCGCCGCCGCCGCCGCCGCCGCCGCCGCCGCCGCCGCCGCCGCCGCCGCCGCCGCCGCCGCCGCCGCCGCCGCCGCCGCCGCCGCCGCCGCGAGGGAGCCGGGTCGGGCCGGAGCGCGGCAGCCTGCGAGCCCGAGCGCCGCCGCCCCCGCGCGCCCGCAGCCCCAGCGCGCCCGCCGCCCGGGCCCGCGCGGCGCCGCCTCGACCCCGCCCGCCGCCGCCTCCTCTGCCGCTGCCGCTGCCGCCGGCGCTCGGAGGGCGGGTGGGCGGGCGGGCACTGGGAGGCCGGGGCCGGGCGCGCAGGGGCGGCGGCGGCGGCGGGTCGGCGGGCGGGGTCGAGGAGGCGATGCGGGCGCGGGGCCGGGGGCGCCTGCCCCGGCAGCTGCTGCTGCTGTTGGCGCTCTGCGTGCAGGTAAGCGGGGGCGCGGACGGGGCGCACCGGGCCGTCCCTCGGGGCCGGCGGCACCGCCTGTGGGCGCCGCGGTTCGGAAGCCCTCGAGGCTGTGCGGCGGGTGGGGGCGGGGCGCCCCGGCTCGCGACCCCGGCCCGCGCTTCCCTGCGCTCTCCCTCTGCCTTATTTTTAGGCGGCGCGGCCCATGGGCTATTTCGAGCTGCAGCTGAGCGCGCTGCGGAACGTGAACGGGGAGCTGCTGAACGGCGCCTGCTGTGACGGCGACGGCCGGACGACGCGCGCGGGGGGCTGCGGCCACGACGAGTGCGACACGTACGTGCGCGTGTGCCTCAAGGAGTACCAGGCCAAGGTGACGCCCACGGGGCCCTGCAGCTACGGCCACGGCGCCACGCCCGTGCTGGGCGGCAACTCCTTCTACCTGCCGCCGGCGGGCGCCGCGGGGGCCCGGGCTCGGGCCCGGGCCGGAGGCGACCACGACCCGGGTCTCGTCGTCATCCCCTTCCAGTTCGCCTGGCCGGTACGTGCGCCCCCACCCACCTCCCCTCCCTCGGCGCCCGGCCCCCGGCCCCGCCCTGCCCGCCGCCCCTCGGCCCCTCGGCCTCCCGGCACCTGCGGCCCCGGCCGTGCGTGCGAGCCGCGCGCTCCCGGACCCGGCGGGTGGGGCCGGCAGGGGGCGCCGCGCGGCGGGCGGACCCCGGGCGCCTGCTCCGTGGGGCCGGGTCCGCGCCCGGCCACGTGGGCGCGCGGGGGTCGCGGCGGGGCGGGGTGGCCTCGGCCCGCGTGCACGGCGGCCCGCGACGTGTGCCTGCGTCGCCCTGCGCGTGTCTGTCTGGGTGGGGAGGCGCGGCCAGGCGCCTCGGGCCCGGGCAGGCCGCAGAGGCATGTGCGCCGCGCGTGCTGGGGCTGGTCTGGGGCAGGCCCCGGCGGAGCCTCCCGGGCCCTCGGCCAGGCTGCGCCCGCCCTGCAGTTTCCTGGATGCCCGGGGGCGGGGGTGGGGGGTGGCAGCTCCGGCGGGCGCCGGGGGACCTGGGTCCGGGCGGACTTCGGGCACGTGTGTTGGTGGCAGCCTTTGCCCCTGGCCCAGACCCGGGGGGAAGGTTCAGTGGGCCCTGGCGCAGTGATTCTCTGTCAGGCTCCTTACATCTTACAGTTTTGGGTTTTTGGTTTTATTCTGTTTTGGGAGGGGGCTTGGGGCTGGCCTGTCAGGCAGGAGCCTTGGGCCCGAGAAAACTGGTAGGGACGTGGTCCGTCCCCGTGGGCTGCAGGGAGCTGTGGCTGGGCAGGTGAAGGCCTCCTGCTGCCTGGTGTGGCCCTCCCAGGTCTTTGTGCTGCATGCATGGAAGTGGGTGGGGGCAGGGATGAGAGAGGACCCTGGAAAGCAGGGCCTCGGCGTGCAGGAGCAGGTCCCCACAGCTGGGCTGGGTCGGGCTGTAGCAGGATGCCAGGCTCCGACTGAGAGGCTGTTCTTCTGACTAAGGACCTCTGGCTGGACCAGCCAGCAGAAGCCAACAGGAATATGTCCACTTGATGTCTTAGTCCTGGAAGAGATGGGGGGTTGAGGCCGGACTGGTTGAAGTTGGGCCCGACACTCTCCTCCCCTACCCGGCTCTGAGCAGTGTGCTGGCACCTTTTCCTCAGCCTGGGCCGGGGGCCTCACCTATCCTATTTACCCCCTTCCTGACCCCTGGCTACAGCCCCCTGGAGCCACAGCCCTACCCCCACATACCTGGCTGTCCTCTGGGGTCTCCCTTGACCCAGGGGCCTCAGGCGGGGAATGTGTCCTTGGGGTGGAAATGGCAGGGGCGGCCTGGGAGGCCCCGGGCGCTGGGATGAGCCCAGCCCCCTCGCCCCCGCAGCGGCGTGGCAGGCAGGTCTGAGCAGGGCCCGCAGCCTGTCATCTGCGCTTGGGCCGGAGCCAGCACGGTTCGAAATCGCTACCTGAGGATGTGTTTTCGGCTCGAGTTGGCAGCAGTGGCCGTGGGGGCAGGGAGGCCTGGAGGAATGTGGCGGGCCAACGCGTGTCCCTCAGGCGCTCGGCCCCGCTGGCCAGCCAGGGGTGGAACGGGACGGGGCAGGCCCTGCTCTCCCCAGGCAGGAGCCTACAGCCTGGGCACCAGGTCCTGGGCCAGCTCCCCCCCTTCCTCCTGCCCCCAGCTGGATCCTCTCAGAGGGAGCAGGTGGCCCACCCTCTGGTCGGGGGTGAGGCTGGGGGGGTAGCCGTGTGCTTGGGGGGCTGCTCTTGTCCTTTTCTCCCTGCCAGTAGTGTGGTCTGGCTGCCAGGCCTGCAGCCGGCGCGGCAATGCCAGCGCACTGGTATTTCCGCTCGGCCGGCGGCAGCCCTGGGGCCACACTGCCTCTGCCTGCTGCAAGTCCAGCTCCATCCCGTGAGCCGGGGTGAGTTGAGCTGGGGCGAGTTTGGAACCCAGTGTGCCCACTGGGGCCCTTGACCCTGACCGGAGAAAGCGAGGACCGTGTTTGGTGCCCTGGGGACCGAGGGGGGGGCCGGGCCTTGCCTCGGGGCTTCAGGTGGGAGGGCTCCCGTCCAGGACCCTGGAGTAGGGGTGTGAGCAGGGCCTTGAAGGTGGCTGCAGGTGCCCGGGTGTGGGGAGCCGGCCCAGGGCCCTGGAGGGGGAAGACCGGCAGCTGGTCTGGGCTCTGCGCCTACCCCAGTGACCCTCAGCCAGTCCCGAACGCCCCCCTCCGCCACTGCCCCAGGCCTGGTTGGGGCGCCCTGACCTGGCCGCACAGGCCCGTGTCCCTGCGCTGTCTACCGCCTGTGGGTTCTGGTTGGTGTCAGGCTTAGCTTTCTGGAGAGGGGCGTGTCCAGGCTCTTGGAGGTGAGGGAGGTGGGGTCAGCCTGGGTGAGCGGCCTGCGTCTTCTCTCCTCATCCCGCCCCATGGATGTCCGTGTGTGTCCCGCTGGTCCCCCCAGGAGGTAGGTGATGCCGTGTCGGCCCCAGTGCCTGGCCTGTAGCTAGCAGGGCGGAGGCCACGTTTGGTCACGTGTGTGTGCACACGTGCACACGCGTGAGTTCCCTCTGGGTGTGGTAGGTGGCCGTTGGGGGTGTTGGAGGGGCCGGGTGGCGCTGGCCGATGGAGGTGCAGTGTGGCATCGGGGGCCCTGAGTGAGGGGCTCTGCTGCCTAGTTAGAGGCCATACCTGCCTACTTGGTTTACGTTCTGGTACCTGGGACCCCAGGACCTGGCCCACAGGTCGAGGGCCCCCCTCCTGGAGCGAGCCCTGTGGGTTCGAGTGGGTGGCTGCGTATGGTGGCACAGAGGGGGTGTGGCCGCTCGTGAAGGCCGAGCTGGAGTCGTGAGGAGAACCGAGGTGGGCCTAGGCCTGATCCCGTTTCTGATGGTGTAGCCAACCTGAGGTCGTGGACCAGAGCAGGTCCTGGGACCTGGCTGCGTGGTGCAACCGTGTGGTCTTGTGAGCGGGGGACGGGGCTGCAGGGCTCAGTGCCCAGCCTGGCCTTCCGGCTGGCCTAGTCTCGCCCTTTCCTCGCTGGCTGCCCAGCAGAAGGGCGGAGTCCCTTGTGGGGTCTGTGATGTGCTCAGCGGTGGGCGGGGGACTTGGGCCAGTTGGGGGCATGCACACCCAAGGGGGAGGTCTGCCAGGATGTGAACACAGGGCCCAGCCCCCCCACGTCCAACTGCCAAGGGGGCTTGTCAGTGGCATGAGCCCCTATCCCAAGGTGGGCCAGGCCAAGGTCTGCGCCTGGGAGCGCCTCAGCTGCCCTGGGTGGCATGTGGTACCACCCTCCATGTGCCCCCGACCCCCGAGGAGCTGGGGACTGGGGTGGGGGGCTAACGTGGGCCCTGGCCCCTTCCCCACACTGCTCCCGGGGCCTCCTCTGCCGCCTTTCTCTCCATACCTTCCCACCGGGGCCTTGGGGTCCTGCTCAGGTGGGGCTCGGCAGGCTGCACCTGCTCCCTGCCCAGTCACCTGCCTCGTACATCAGGGGTCTTGGTCAAGGCTTTGATGCTGGGGCAGCGGGGTGGGGCTCTCGGGCAAAGTGGAGACACTTGGAGGGTTGCACCGGCCAGTGGAGCGCTTGGATACGGGCTGGGGCTTTGTCCCTGGGCCTTGAGAGGTGGGTTGGGGAGCAAGGCTGTGGCGTGGCAAGGAAGAGCTTGCTGGAGGGTTTGGGTGGGGGCTCCGTGGAGGGGTTGTGGCTTTCAGGGATCCTCTCAGGGGTGGTGTCTGGATGAGGGCAGGCTGGGCCGATGAGGCGTTTCTTGGTGGAGACGGGCATCTCTAATCCTCAGGCCTGAGCCAGGGTCTGCATCCCCCCAGACCCCAGGTGCACGGGGGTACTCATCCTCTAGGCTTACCATGAGCCTGGTGTGAGCAGAGTCGACCTGACTGTGGGCTTTGCAGTCCCGCAACGTGTGTGTGGTGGGGTGTCGGGAGACCGTAGGCTGCTGGCCCGCGGTGGGGGGGGGGCACGCCCAGGCAAGGCCCTGTCTGGTCCCTGGTGCGGAGTGTGGGCGTCTGGCTTCCCTCGTGGGGAGGCCAGCGGTCCGCTCCTCCTGCCGGGGCGCCGGGGCTCAGCGCCTTGAGGGGAGGCGGCCCCCTCCCCTCCCTGTCGGGTGACAATGGAGGCAGAGGCTTGGGCCTTTCTAGAGCTCGGGTTTCAGGAAACGTATCTGTGCTCAGAGCTCCTGGCGCCGGCATCAAGCTCTGCTCTGTGGGGGGCCGGGCGCTGATGCAGGGTGCTGTGGCAGAGGAACCAGCGTGGAGCCCGTGGACCAGGGTCGTGGGTCCAGGGTCTGTGCTAGGCCTTCTTGGCCTGGGGTGTCCTGAGCCGTGGGGTGTGGCACATCCGGCCCCATGTCTGCCCTGTGCCATTTCCATGTCTTTGGGCGGCTGCCTCATCATCCTTTCTGGGGGGTCAGACAAAGGGTTTGGACCTGGCCTTGGGGGTGGGCCAGGAAGAGGGCCGTGGTCAGGCTGGGATTCTGGTGCGGGTAGGTCAGGGCGGGCTTTCTGGAAGAGGTGTGGCTGGGTCTTCAGGGACTAAGGCCAGCCGGCTGGGTGGGCCTCTCGAGGTTGGGCAGGCTGGTGGCCCAACTGTGCCTGGCCAGGGGTGTTGCTCTGCCTGCCTAGTAGGGAACCCGCCCCCGGCCCCTAGCTGTCATCGACCCTGCCCAGGCACCCAACCCCCAGCCCGGTCCCTGGGATGACAGGCGCCCTCCGAGGCCTCCTGTCCAGGTCTGTTGCCTTTTCCCTGTTCTGTAGGGATCTGGGGTTGACAGAGCCCTGCCGGGCCCGTGGCCCAAAAGCAGCAGCACTGGAATGAAAGGTTGCCATTTGCAGGAGGGAAACTGAGTCCTAGAAGCCAGTCGGGAGGAGGAGAAGAGGAGGTGGAGGCCCAGCACTGGTGCCGCCCCACCCACTGGCTCAGGTTCTCTCTGGATGACTTCCTGCCGTCCAGGTGTAGGGAACCCAGCTGGCGGGCGGTGGGGCCCTTGCTGGTGGGCGGGCACCACACGTCCCTGCGGGAGCAGGTAACCGGAGCCCTGGGCTCTGGCGAAGGTGGCGGTAATCCTACCTGAGTGGCTGGCGTGGGGTTTCCTGGGAGCCAGGAGACGCTCCCTGCCCCCCGAAGCCCAGGTGTGGGGAGGTGGACCCGGCTGCCCCGAGGGGTGAGCGCCCCGTGGGATGGGCAGCCCGGCCTGGGGCGTTCCTGCGCCTGCCCTGCTGGGGGCCTTGGCGGCCGTGGCCCCGCCCTCGTGGGCGCAGCCCACGTCAGCTCCCTGCTGCTTCCCGTGTCCTCCTTCGTAGCCCGTTCTGCCAGGTGGGCAGCACGACTGCTGAAGCCCCGTTGGTCTCTGGCCTCATTCAGACCCACCTGGCAGCCACCCACTTTGCTCCAACGCGTTAGCACCAAGACTGGCGCGGGGGCTGGCAGCCCCGCAGTCTGCCTCTGAGACCCCTGTTCCCACATCCCTGCTCTTCCAGCCCGAGGCCCTGCCGCGGGGCTCCTGCTTGGGATGCTTCTTCCCGTACTCTGCAGCCTCAAGGGTGCCCAGAGGCACCCTCTCCGCAGCCTGCCCTGACCCCCTTTTAGAACAGCAGCTCCGTACCCTGCTGACTCACCCGTCCGCCAGGGCACAGGTTCTGGTCCCCGGTGGTAGAGCTGTGCCTGGTGCATATTCGGACGAATGGATGGATGGATGGATGGATGTGTGGACGGATGGATGGACGAGTGAGTGCGGCCTAGGGAGGAGCTGGGCGCTCCGGCTGTCACCAGGAGTGGGAATGGCCAGGGGAAGGCTGGCCTGAGGGGGGCATTCCAGGCAGAGGGATGGAGCTGTGTGTGCAAAGGCCCAGCGGCAGGGTGGGCGTGCTGGGTACGCTGTGAGGAGGGCGCACACCACGGGGAGCCCCAAGAGGGCTGAGCAGTGGGGGACATGTGGACAGAGCCCTGGGGGTCATTGGGGCTCCTGTGGACGGGGGTGTGGAGGCCCCAGTGTTTGCCAGGAGCCCTTTTGGTGGAGATGGGCAGCCTGGGCACGGATCCTGATGGCCTGGCAGAGGGCGGTGGCAGGAGTGAGGGGATGGGTTTCAGGGAGACTCCAGAGGTGGGACTGAGAGCCTGGGGACAGCTCCATGGGGGCGGGGGGCGGGGTTCTAGAAGGATGGAGGATGGTTCCCCACTTCCTGCTTGTGCGTCCCGGGTGGGTGTGGGTCCTAGGGTGGCGGCTGTGAGCATGAGCTCCTGCGGGTCATCCAGGGTGTCTGGGAGGCCGCTGCTGGGGGGCTGGGCTCAGGGCAGGGGCAGCGGTGTAGGTGAGCTGAGCAAAGTTGAGGGTGGGCACGTGTGTCCTGGGCCCTGAGGCTGTGTCGTGGGAGGGCAGCTGGAGGCACGGGGTGGGGGGACAAGAGGAAGGTCCCCGAGGGAGGACCACACTTGGGTGTCCAGGGGCTGTGGCTGTGATTGGATGTGGCAGGCAGCCCGCGGGGAGCTGCCTGGGGCCGGGATGTGGGGGACAGCAGAGCCAGGGCTGAGGGGGGTGGGGTGCCGGCAGGCAGCTGCGGGGGCTGGGAGATGGGGGGGCCGAGGGTGGGGAGGCGTCTGGCCTCCCCAGGGCAGTAGCCCTCGGGCAGGAAGCCGGCCAGCCCAGTGTCGCAGACGTGGCCCTGTCCTGTGGGCCCCCAGCCGGGTGGGGCTAGGCTGGGTGGGTGGTAGTCGGCACCTTCGTGGCTGGTCCGAGGGGGGGCCGAGCAGCGTGGAGGGGGGAGCCACGGAGGGTCCCCCGGCCGGGGAAGGGCTGGGCAGGGAGGGGCGAGGCGAGGCACGAGCTTGTGCCCGGGAGCGACCGGCTGCCTTCACGGCAGGTGGGGCGGTGGTGTCAGCCCATCACTCACCCCATCATTTGCCTGGTGCCCGAGGGCCGGCCGGACGGTCTTGGGGGCAGGGAGGGGGAGAGAGCATAGGCTGAGGCTGCCTTGGGAAGTCCCTGGGCCTCAGTTTTCCTATCTGTGCAGCGGGGTCCGCTTTCCTGGTCTCGGGTGAGGCGGGCTAGTGGCGCAGACATTCACTGTGTCCTGGCGTGGGCGGCACCAGCGCTTAGGCCTGCCCCTGCCATCCTGTGGCCTGGTGACGGGGCATCGTCCCTCCCGGGCAGGCTGGGGGTGGGACCTCTTGTTCCCCATGGTGGGTGGGGCCCCCGTGAGCTGCCGAGGGGCCTCCCGCTCAGCCCCCTCTGGTCCTGGGCCACCCGGCACCCCTGTTTGCAGCTGCTCCAGCTGTGCCCGCCTCTGCCCGCTGCTCCGTCTGGGTCACTCTCCCTTCTGTCCGTCCTGACCCAAGCCGTTCAGGCTGGCCGGTGGGCCACGGAGCTGCGGGAGCCGCGAGCTCATGCCCCCTGAGCCTTCGTGACCTAGAGGGGCAGTCTCCCATCTCCAGGGGGTCATCTCGGGGTCTGCTAAGGAAACGCCTCCTCAGAGCTGAGGGGTAAAGTGGGGGTGTGGCCGAGGCACGGTTGGGGGGGAGGGTTGGGCTGGGGCGGGGCCTCAGGTACCTGACGGGCCCCTCCCTGTGTCCGCAGCGCTCCTTCACCCTCATCGTGGAGGCCTGGGACTGGGACAATGACACCACCCCGGATGGTGAGTTAGCCCCGGCTGGGTGGACCGCTGCCTGCAAGGCCTTCCTCAGGGCACTGGGAGGCTGACCCCCTCGTTCACGGAGATGCACATAGCCAGGTTCCTGGTCCTTTGCCTGCTGGGGACAAAGGCCCACGTGGCAGGAAAGCTGCCTCTACCCTGAGGATCTTTGTGCTATTTCCCTTTTTGCCCTGGCTGCCAGGAAGCTCTGCCACACTTGTGATTTGCTGAGCTGCGCGTGCGCTGCCCTCCTCCCCAGTTTCAGCTTCCTCTGTGTTGTTCTGATGGGCATGTGTCCTCACTGAGGGCTGAGGGCCTGCACCTGGGCCTCCCCAGCGCTCCCGTAGCCTCCTGCTGATGCCCAAACCCAAGCCTGTTCTTTTGAGGCCGGGTCGGTGGCACAGCGGAGTGGCTCGCTGCCGAGAGCGCTCTCTGGCTTTCTGAGCCCCTCTCTGCCCATCTGCCCTGGAACGTGGGGCTTGGTGGCCCTCCCCCGCAGGCTCACCTGGCAGCTGGCCGACCTTGCACGGCGTCTGCGGGGCCCTGTGGTGGTAGGGCAGAGAGGTTTTCCGTGGACAAACGAGGAAGAGCGTTTGCGTGGGCGGCAGGAGCAGTAAGTGCCAAGGCCCTGAGGCAGGAGTGAGCCCGACACGTTTGGAGAAGAGCACGGGGCCCTCGAGGCGGGGGTGGAGGCAGCGATTAGGTCAGCACGGCCGGGGTCAGGTCACGGAGGCTTCGTGGGCTGGCTTTCTCCTGGAGCGGGGTCGCGCAGGCTGCTGCGTGGAGGGCGGGTTGCAGGGCCAGCGTGGAGACGGGTGAGGAGGCTGCTGTGTGAACCCAGGTGGCGGTTGGGGGTGCTGGGACCGGGAGCAGCCTGCGGGGTGAGGGGCTCCGGTCGCTCTGAAGGTCAAGGCACGGGGCTTGCTGATGGGTTGGACATGGTGAGAGTGGGTAGGGGCGGCCTGAGCAGCCACAGGGCCGAGAAGCCGTCGAGCGGACGGGCCGGAGCACAGTGTGGACGCGCTGCGTTTGGGGGCAGTGTCACGCGGGCGGTTGGATGCCGAGGCAGACCGAGCCCCTGGGTCCCACAGGTGACGATGCTGTGGGGACGCAGAGGGGCCGGGCTGGAAGCGGCGGTCAGCGGGGCTGGGCGGGCATGGGGACAGGCCGCCCGGGGCAGGAGCGTTCCCTGGAGGAGGGCAGCAATGGGTTGGCCCAGGGAGAGACGCTTCAGGGAGGGGCCTGGCCTTTCCTGTAGCTCGGGGGTGGGGAGTGCGCGGGATCCTTAGCCTCATTGCAGACTTCCCCAAACTGGTATGAACGTGTGGGGAGACGTACCATGAGCCCTGTGCCTGTGGTTGCCAGCTCGGGGCGCTTCCACCCACGCGGCAGCTTGGTTTGAAGGGATGCCCAGCCATCGGGTTGCTGGATCCGTGCGTGCTCAGGGCCGAGAGAGGCTTGTTTTCAGATGGGCGGTAGTGAACGGTGCGGTTGCTGCCGGGAAGGCCCTCAGAGAGAGGGGGTCCCGGCAGGGGCGGGAGGGTGGCCAGCAACGTCCAGCAGCGAGGAGTGGGCGTGGTGCCAGGTGGGGGTGCCGGTGGGGGCAGGGCCGCGGGCTGCGGGGCACAGGCGGGGACGCCCCTGCCCAGCCCTGCCGGCCCCGCCTGCGTTGGCAGAGCAGGAGGCCCCTCTAGCCCCGCGCTTCCTGCGGTGGCTCTGCTGTCCCGGCTCTGTGGCCCGAGGCCGCTGGCCGCCTGGTTTGGCGGGCTGTGCGCCTCCGAGGGGGATGTGGCGGCTGCGCCGGCTGACTCTGCCGCCCCCCCAAGAGGAACTGCTGATCGAGCGGGTGTCGCACGCGGGCATGATCAACCCGGAGGACCGCTGGAAGAGCCTGCATTTCAGCGGCCACGTGGCACACCTGGAGCTGAAGATCCGCGTGCACTGTGACGAGAACTACTACAGCGCCACCTGCAACAAGTTCTGCCGGCCCCGCAACGACTTCTTCGGCCACTACAGCTGCGACCAGGACGGCAACAAGGCCTGCATGGACGGCTGGATGGGCAAGGAGTGCGAGGAGGGTGAGCGGGCCGCGCGGGGCCCCGCGGAGGGCTGTGCGGGGTGCCACCTGGAGGCCCCCCCGCCCGTGCCTGCCTCAGGGCTGTGGGGTCCCGTGCATGGCTGGCAGCAGCGGCGCCTCTCTGATCTCTGTCTTTGCAGCCGTGTGTAAACAAGGATGTAACCTGCTCCACGGGGGATGCTCCGTGCCTGGGGAGTGCAGGTGAGTGCCCGGCGCTGCCTCTTCTTGCCTCTCCAGGCACACTTGCTCCCTCAGCAGGACTTGGCTGAGCGCCTGCTGTGTACGCGGTGCCGGGGAGCTGGGTGTCGGGGCTGCAGTGAGTGGGGACACAGGCCCTGCTCCCACGCAGCTTATAATCGGCGCAGGGACGCACGCGGCCTCAGAGCCTGGGCGTGCCCGACAGTGACAGCCCCACGAGGACGGAGGGCGGGGGCCTGGGGGGGGGGCGGCCAGGGCCGTTTCACGTAACTTGGTTGGGATGGTCTTACACAAGGGGCCGAGGCCGGGAGGCAGAGGGCCACCCGAGGGCAGGTGTCTGCAGCATAGGAGGTGCAGAGGGCACAGCGGCGTGTGCTCGTGGGTGGAGGACGGGGGAGGGTGGTGAGCGTGGGGGGACCTAGAAAAGAAGGGGGGCTGCTGCAGGGTTTGGAGCTGAGCGAGGTGGCGTGGAAGGACCCGAGCAGCTGCTGTGTGGGAGGGGCCGGGCTGGGGGGGGGGCGTGTGATGGTGACAGTCCAGTGGGAGGTGGAAGGGTGGGCAGGTCCTGCAGACGTCCTGGAGTGGGGGGGAGGGTCGGGGAGGACCCCAAGCCTTCTATACCCTGTGCCACTGGACACGGGTGGGCTCAGGCGCAGCAGGCAGGGTTGAGAGCAGTAGGTGATGTGGAGGTGCCCACCCTGCCCTGGGTTTGTGGGGAGAGGCCTAGCCCGAGACACGGGTGGGCCCCTGAGGCACGCGGGCGGTGCTGACAGCCGCCAGGGGCAGCTGGAGAGGAGGAGAGGTCCAGGAGCCGGTCCCAGCCTCCTGCTGGTGACAGTGTACGATGTGGAGCTGGCAGAGGCCACCGCCACGAGTCAGAGGGAACCGGGCAGTGACACAGGGTTGGCCGGGGGTCAGAGGGAACCAGAGAGCGAGGGGTCCCCGCAGCCTCATGCAGACAGTGGAGGCCATCGGAGACCTTGACTTGGGGGCAGGTAGAGTTGCCGGCTTGGGCAGGGTCAGGCGGCTGTGGGAACGGAGGAGTAGCTCTGCCAGGTAGTGAGTGGAGAAGGGGGGTTGGGACAGCTGGAGGGGCGGGGCCGGGCTTTGGAGCCGGGAGGGCTTAGAGCAGGGCTCTCGAGGGTGTGTGAGCAAGGGTGGGCGCCGGGGCTGCGTGAGGATGGCCCGGGAGCTGGGCCTGGGGGATCAGGTGGACGCTCGGGCGAGCCCCTGGGAGGGGCCTGCACGTTGGCAGAGCAGTGAGCAGCGCACTGAGTGAGGCCTCTGCCCCGGCCTCAGGTCCCACTCGTCCCAGGACCCCTTCTGGAGGGCGGGATTGCTCCCAGGTGTGTTTTTCAGATAAGAGCGCTAAGCGAGAAATTCAGTAACTCCCCCGTTGAGTTTGGACAGGAGGGCAGTGTCTGGGAGCCGGGGGCCGGGCCGGGAGGGTGACCCTCTGCTCGTCCTGTGGTGGTTTTGGCCTGGGAAGTGGCATGTGGAGCAGACCCACCAGTCCCAGGGCAGGGAGGCGGGCGGGCTGCCCAGGGACAGACAGGGGGCTAGGGCCGCACCCACCCGGCCACGACAAGTTGAGTGGATCTCCCAGGGGCGTCGGGGGCACAGTGCCGGTGAGAGGTCACCTGGGGGCCTGGCCCAGGGTGGGTTCATGTCTTGAGGGACAGGCACCTCCAGGGACCAGATCCTGGGTGGGAGACTGGGTGCAGCACTGTTCTTTGCCCTGGGCAGGGCCCTCCCCTGAAGCCCTGCCCTGTGACCTGTGTGGTGGGCATGAGCCCTAGGACTCCGGGCAGACAGGTCCCCACCTGGGTCCTGAGCACAATGGGGCTGGGCCGCGCTAACGGCTCTGGGTGGCCGATGGGAGGAGGGTGGGAGAGGCCCGCCCTCCCCTGCAGTGTGGGAAGGTGTGGAGGGGGCGGGGTGCGGCGCGGGCCTCTCGGGACAGAGGCTCTAGGTGAGCCCTAGCCGCCTCTCTCCCTGGCCTGTGGGTGAGGCCCAGCTGCCGCCCGCCCGTGGCTCAGGGCTCAGGTTTCAGCGCAGGACAAACCCCCACCGGATGCTGCGGAGATGGCCGTGCCTTCCTGCCGTCTCCTCCCTGGGCTTCTGGGGCCAGGAAAGCTGGGGTGGGGGGGGGCCTGGAGAGGGCTGCCCCACCCAGGGCCGAGAGCACGCCCGAGGTACCCTCGTGCTCCCTGGCAGGGGTCCCCCGGAGGGAGGGTGGTGGGTGGGGGCGTGCGGCCCAGGGGACACACACCGCGCCCCCACCCCGCCCCGGGTACGGGGGGCTGGAGGAGCCCCTTCTCACCGGCCTTGGTTTCCCTGTCCTGCACTGGCTGAGCTGGCCCACGTCCCTGCTGGGGGCCGTGGGACTCGGGGGCGGCCCGGGAAGGGCCGTGGCGCTTTCCTTTTCCAAAAATAAATCCACGTGGTGGGTGATGGCACGGACGTCACTCCATCCTGCGGGACGAAGCTCTAGGGAGGGTCCCCTGGGGGTCACGTCCAGGGCCTGAAGGGCAGCCCGCCGGGCCCTGGGACGTCCGGCACAGGGTGCTGGTCTCTCCCCCACGAGCAGTGCCCCCGGCTGGCTGAGCTCCGGGCCCTCGCTGACGGCCTGGGTGTCTTTCTGCCCCTCCTCCTGAAGGACTTCCCAGAGAGGACGTTGGCCCACAGCTCAGGCAGAGCCAGGCCTCGGGGTCACGGCCTTGGAGCCAAGAGGCCTTTTGAGGCCGTTTGCCAGGGAGCGGGTGACTCCTCTAGCTCAAGAACTGCCCTGAATCTGGCTTCTCTCAGGGCTGGATTGGGGCAGCCTGTGGGCCTCAGTGTCCCCATCTGTGAGATGCGCCCGTGGTTGGGCCTTGAGGAGAGAGAAGTTACTGCCCTTGAGTCACAGGTGAGGTCACGTGCTGTGCCCAAGGTTACCAGCCGGAGTCCTTTCCTGATGCCCCGCTGGCCTGCCCAGGCCTGGCAGCACCTGGCCCTCTCATTCCTGGGGTCCCGGCAGCGCCTTCCTTTCCTGGCGCTTGCTCTCGGGGCCCTGCTTGGGGTGAGTCCCAAAATAGCTCCGGGAGGAGTGACTGGACAGCTGCGGCCAACCGTGCGAGGCCAGCGGCCGGGAGTGCCCGTGACGGTGCGGGCTGGCCGGCGGGACCACAACCCCCGCCTGGCCCGGGGCCTGTTCCAGTTCAAAGGCTGAGGCTGCCAGCCCTGGGCAGCCCATGTGACTCTGTGCCCGTGTCCCCGGGCCACCCTGGGAGCGGCCAGAGCTCCCGGGGTCTGCTGTTTCACACATGGCCTCACGGCCCTCGGCTTTCCCCAGGTGCAGCTACGGCTGGCAGGGGAGGTTCTGTGACGAGTGCGTCCCGTACCCGGGCTGCGTGCACGGCAGCTGCGTGGAGCCCTGGCAGTGCAGCTGCGAGACCAACTGGGGCGGCCTGCTCTGC
Source organism: Mesoplodon mirus (assembly GCF_964341445.2). Classification (NCBI taxonomy): domain Eukaryota; kingdom Metazoa; phylum Chordata; class Mammalia; order Artiodactyla; family Ziphiidae; genus Mesoplodon; species Mesoplodon mirus. Next base: position 188,493,849 of record NC_138979.1, on the reverse strand, counting down.
GACAAAGGTGCGCCTGGTGGGCGAGGGGCGGGTGGCGAGGCCCCAGGTCGGTGCCTTGGGGAGGTAGCGAGCGAGGGGCTCGGTCTGCTCCCTGAGCGCCCACCCCTGCCCCCAGACCTGAACTACTGCGGCAGCCACCACCCCTGTACCAACGGGGGCACGTGCATCAACGCGGAGCCCGACCAGTACCGCTGTGCCTGCCCCGACGGCTACTCGGGCAAGAACTGCGAGCGGGGTATGTCGGGGCTGGGAGCCGGCTGGGCCCACCTCTCTGGCCTTTTGTGCGGCAGGCACCCCCCGCTCCCACCTCGGGGCCTCGGGGGCTTGGGGAGGAAGGAGGGGGCCTGGGCCGCCACACCCACTTCCTGTGGTTCTCGACACAGCCGAGCACGCCTGCACCTCGAACCCGTGTGCCAACGGGGGCTCTTGCCACGAGGCGCCCTCAGGCTTCGAGTGCCACTGCCCATCCGGCTGGAGCGGGCCCACCTGTGCGCTCGGTGAGTGTCCACTCCAGTGCGTCTGGGGCACTCAGCCTGGCATCTGAGGGGTCTGGAGGGTGGGGGTGGAGTGGCCGCGTCCACGTGGGCGGCAGTGGTCAGGGGAGGGGTGACAGGAAGAGCCAGGCCCGTGTCCCTCCTTCCCGCCCCACACCTCTCCCTCTGACCCTCTGCAGACATTGACGAGTGCACCTCCAACCCGTGTGCGGCAGGGGGCACCTGCGTGGACCTGGTGGACGGCTTCGAGTGCATCTGTCCCGAGCAGTGGGGGGGGGCCACCTGCCAGCTGGGTAAGGGGCCCGCGGGGCACGTGTGTGCATGGGCATGCGCTGCTGCTGCGGGTGCCGGGGCAGGTGGGGCCCGGGCCCCATCACTGCCCTTGTCTCGTTCACAGACGCCAATGAGTGTGAAGGGAAGCCGTGCCTTAACGCTTTTTCTTGCAAAAACCTGATTGGCGGCTATTACTGTGATTGCATCCCGGGCTGGATGGGCGTCAACTGCCACATCAGTCAGTACGGGTGGGCGGGCCGCAGGCGGGCAGGGCTGGGGGAGAGGGAGGACCCAGCCGTGACCCGCGCCTCTGCCCGCAGACGTCAACGACTGTGGGGGCCAGTGTCAGCACGGCGGCACCTGCAAGGTGAGGGCCGTCCCGTGCCGTGCGCGCACGTTGGGGGAGCGTCGGGGGGAGCCGCCTGCGGGAGGTTCACCCCCCCACTCCCCCCAGGACCTGGTGAACGGCTACCAGTGCGTGTGCCCACGGGGCTTCGGGGGCCGGCACTGTGAGCGCCAGCTGGACGAATGTGCCAGCAGCCCCTGCCACGTCGGCCTCTGCGAGGACCTGGTCGACGGTTTCCGCTGCCACTGCCCCCAGGGCTTCTCGGGGCCTCTCTGCGAGGTGAGGCCTGCGTGTGCTGCCTGCCACCCCCCTCCTCCAGCCGCTGCCCCGGGTGGCCCGTCCGAGCGGCCAGGAGGGGCCACAGTGGGCGTCGGCCCTACAGAGAGTCGGGCTGCCTGGCTGGGCAGGGGCAGAGGAGGCTCGCAGAGTCACTGCTTGTCATGACGAGCCCCTCCTGGCGGGGTGAGCCGGTAGCCCTGGCAGGTCAGCCGGCTGCCCCAGACCTTGTCTGTCTGATTCCCACTGTGGCCGGAGGGCAGGCGGTTTTGACGGGGCGGAGCAGGCGGTTTTGACGGGGCAGGCAGTTTTTGACGGGGTGGGGTGGGGGGTGCCACACGCGGGTCTGAGGAAAGGCTCGCGCACCCACCGCCCTCTGACCTGCCCCGGACGTTGCAGGGGAGAGTAGTGGGGCTGCAGGGGTGCAAGGGGGCGGGTCTCCCGGCCAGCAAGCTTCCTGGGGCCCAGGATAGAGGTCCTGTCTAGCGCCGTGGAGCCTGGCGGTGGTGCTTCTGGGAAGGACCCATGGACGGGGCTCAGGGCGGCCCTGGTGGCTGGGGAGGGGGGCCAGTAGCTGGCCTTCCTGCTAGTAGGAGGGGCGGAGGCCGGATGCAGCGGAAGAGGGCTGCCCTGGAGGCGAGGGTGGTGGGAGGGGCCTGGCCCCCGCAGGTGTTTCCGTCCAGCTGAGGGGCCTGGACAGTCTGGGTTGGGCGGTCCTCCAGGCTCTGGCTGCGGAGGCCTGGGTGTCTAGTCCAGATGGGGCCTGCATCTCGGGGATTCCTTGTATGGATACAAGTGAGGCCTGGCTCATTGTCCAGCACCAACAGTGGGCCTGGGCTCTCATGGATGCCCCCCGCCCCCCAGGTGGACATTGACTTCTGCCAGCCAAGCCCCTGCCAGAACGGGGCCCGCTGCTATAACCTGGAGGGCGACTACTACTGCGCGTGCCCCGAAGACGTGGGCGGCAAGAACTGCTCTGAGCCCCGGGAGCCGTGCCCTGGGGGGGCCTGCAGAGGTGGGTGCAGTGTGGGCAGGGCCTGAGGGGTGGGGTAGGGTGAGTGGGTGGGGCCTGCAGAGGTGGGTGCAGTGTGGGCGGGGCCTGAGGGGACGGGGTGGGTGAGGTGAGAGGTGGGTGGGGTCTGCAGAGGTGGGGCTGACCCCTCCCATCTCTGTGGCAGTGGTTGATGGCTGCGGGTTCGAGGCGGGGACCAGGGTGGCCCGCGTGGCTCCCTCCGGTGTGTGTGGCCCCCACGGACACTGCGTCAGCCAGCCCGGGGGCAACTTTTCCTGTGTCTGTGACAGCGGCTTCACAGGCACCTACTGCCACGAGAGTGAGTGGCTGTGGACTGGGGGCTGGGCGGGGGCCGGGAGGGGGCCAGAGGCCTGGGGACCTGGCTCACGCCCGCCTCCTGCAGACATCGACGACTGCCTCGGCCAGCCGTGCCGCAACGGGGGCACGTGCATCGACGAGGTGGACGCCTTCCGCTGCTTCTGCCCCAGCGGCTGGGAGGGCGAGCTCTGCGACACCAGTGAGTGGGCCATGCTGCGCCTTCCTCGGGCCCCGCGTGGCCCGTCACCAGGCACCTCAGCCCCAGCGGCCCCAGGCGGTCACCGGCTCCACGTGGCGGGCTGGTGACCGGGAGCGGGGTGGGGGGTGTGTGGGGGTGTGTGTGTGTGGCGGGGGGGCACACGCTCTCCCTCCCCGGCCCCGTCTCTCCCTGGCCCAGCTCCGGCGCCGCCTCCCCCGGGCAGCCCTCCCTGAGCGCCGGGACCCCCGCTGACCGGCGTCCTCGCCCCCAGATCCCAACGACTGCCTTCCCGATCCCTGCCACAGCCGCGGCCGCTGCTACGACCTGGTCAACGATTTCTACTGCGCGTGTGACGACGGTTGGAAGGGCAAGACGTGCCACTCGCGTGAGTGCCCGCGAGCCCCTGCCGCGCCGGGGGCCGCCCACCGGGATGCCGCCCACTGCTCCGGGCGCCCCCTGAGCGGCCGTGTGCCCGCAGGTGAGTCCCAGTGTGACGTCTACACCTGCAGCAACGGTGGCACGTGCTACGACGGCGGCGATACCTTCCGCTGCGCCTGCCGCCCAGGCTGGAAGGGCAGCACCTGCGCCGTCGGTGAGGAGCCCCGAGGACACGCCGGCCACGCCTGCCCCTTGCCGCCTGGGCTGCAGGCGCGGGGTGGAGCCCCCGGTCTGCCCAGCCCAGATGAAAGCCCACCCCCACCTCTCTCCCCCTCCGCCCTTGCAGCCAAGAACAGCAGCTGCTTGCCCAACCCCTGCGTGAATGGGGGCACCTGTGTGGGCAGCGGGGGCTCCTTCTCCTGCATCTGCCGGGACGGCTGGGAGGGCCGCACCTGCACACACAGTGAGCCCGTGGGCGTGGCGTGGGACCCGCTTCTCTCTCCCCCAGCTTCCGGGTCCTGCTCCCCCTCGAATCTGCCTCACAGACCTGCCCCTTGCACTTGGCCGCCAGAGTCCAGTTGAGCCCCAAGATCTGCCGTGCCACCTCCAACACCCCCTGAGCTCCGCAGCCCAGCCCCCTCCCCTGTGTCCCGCCCTCTGTCCCTCTCCCACCAACCACTCGCCCTGTGGCCTGGGCGTCCTGCTCGTGCACCCCACCCTCCTACACCAGTCCCCTCCAGGATGGGCTCTCCTCCCAGCGTGGCCCTGGCCGCCCAGCCTCCATCCTGGTCACGGTGGGCTGGCTGGGGAGCTCGGCATCCTCCCGCCCTGCGTGCCTGGGGTGCCCCAGGCTCGGCACGGATGGGTGCCAGGCGGATGGATGCCACGCCCACTGTCCTCTTTTTTCCGCAAACACAGATACCAACGACTGCAATCCTCTGCCTTGGTGAGTGGCAGCCCCTGAAGCGGGCTGGCCGGGGAGCTCGGCCTCTCCTGGGCCCCCTGACACCTGTCCTCTCCCCTGCAGCTACAACGGCGGTGTCTGCGTGGACGGCGTCAACTGGTTCCGCTGCGAGTGTGCGCCGGGCTTCGCAGGCCCTGACTGCCGCATCAGTGAGGGGCCAGGGGGCACCGGGCGGGCAGTGCCGTGGGACCCCAGCCGTGGGAGCTGCTCCCACCTTACTCTGAGCTGCAGTTTCCTCTGTCTGTCTCCCGCCACCCAGCAAGGGGTAGACCCTAGTTTAGGTTGAGGTGTTTGTACCCAGAGGCCCCCCACCCCGCCCGTCCCAGAGGCAGATGGGGGTGGTGCTTATTGGGCTGGTGACAGTGACGGCGCCAGGCCCAGCTCAGAGGGCCCCCCAGGGCAACCCGAGGCCCAAGCTGGCTGGGGGCTGCTCCTCCCACTTGCCAGGGCCTCCCATGCTGCCCGCTGAGCCCGCCTGCTTTCCCTGCAGACATTGACGAGTGCCAGTCCTCACCCTGCGCCTACGGGGCCACGTGTGTGGATGAGATCAACGGCTACCGCTGCAGTTGCCCTCCTGGCCGGTCTGGCCCGCGGTGCCAGGAGGGTAGGTGGGGGGACGTCGTGGGCGAGGGCCATGCCTGGGAGGGTCAGGGCGAGGCCTGGCCGTCACGGCTGCCCCCACCTCTCCTCCCTGCAGTGCTTGTGTTCGGGAGGTCCTGCTGGTCCCAGGGAGTGCCCTTCCCCCACGGGAGCTCCTGGGCAGAGGACTGTAACAGCTGCCGCTGCCTGGACGGCCGCCGGGATTGCAGCAAGGTACAGGGGCTCCTGCCCCAGAGCCCCTCCAGCCAGCCCTGCCTGGCCCTCCCTCCCTGCCTTGCCTCCCCGCACTGCCCTGCTGGGTGTCCAGTGCCCTGGGGTCCCCGTCATTCTTCCGTGACCCTGTTGCTCATCCTGTGAGAGTGCTGGGGGAGGGGGAGGGGTGAGCCAGGCTCTGGAAGACCTGGGCCTGCTCTGCCCTGCTCTGATGGGGGTCCTTCTGGTGCCATTCAACCTGGGAGCGCTGGGGGTGGGGTAGGGTGGGACCCTGCCCTGGGACTTGCTGACCCTACCGTGTCTTTTTCCCCACGTGGTGCTGGTGTGTTTGTGGGTCCCATCTGCGTGTGCCCAGGTGTGGTGCGGCTGGAAGCCCTGCCTGCTGGCTGGCCGTCCTGACGCCCTGAGCACCCAGTGCCCACCTGGGCAGCGGTGCCAGGAGAAGGCCCCGGGGCAGTGCCTGCAGCCGCCCTGCATGGCCTGGGGGGAGTGTGGCACGGAGGAGCCCTTGCTGCCCAGCACCCCTTGCCGGCCGCGCTCTGGCCACCTGGACAACAACTGCGCCCGCCTCACCCTGCACTTCAACCGTGACCAGGTGCCCCAGGTGAGTGGCGCCGTCCACTGGGCACCGCGAAGGTCTGCAGAGCCCCGGCGCCGCATCCTTCCTCAAGTGGCCACCGAGACGGCCCGAGACCTCTGCTGGCTGCCGGGCGCCTGTGGTGTCAGGGAGGCTGGGGAGCCTGGCCGAGTTGCGTCAGATGAGGTGAAGTGTTGGTCCCAGGGGAGTGGCCAGGAGTGGCCAGCCTGGGCCGAGGTGCCTGTTCCTCCAGTTGTCCCAGGGACCTGGGCTGTAGGTGGCCTTCCAGGGAGGCTGGGGCAGCCCACAGCTCCGCGGGCACTTCTCACGCTGGCCGCATCCCTGTCCTTAACGTCTGCTTGGCCTGAGCGCCGGGTGAGGCCCCGCCCAGCCCTGACCATGGCGGTGGTCTGTGTCGTGGGTGAGGGGGCACAGGACGGCTGTGGGAGCCGGTACCCCCCCTCCCCCCACAACCCTGCCCTGCTCCCGCAGACAGGCTGTAAGGCGCGTCCCACCACCTGCCCGAGGTGCCAGCTGGGGGTGAACACCCTCAGGTCCTCGGTCCCCGGGCCGTGCTCACGTGCAGCCCGTCTTTGCTCAGGGTACCACCGTGGGCGCCATCTGCTCAGGGATCCGCGCTCTACCAGCCACGAGGGCGGTGGCCCGGGACCGCCTGCTCGTGCTGCTCTGTGACCGGCCGTCCTCGGAGGCCAGCGCGGTGGAGGTGGCTATGGTGGGTACTGGCGGGTGGGCTGGGCACCCTTGTTCAGCGCCCCCCTCTCCAGGGTCCCCCTCTGCACGTGCGCCTGGTGGGGACTGGGGCAGAGGGCCCAGGCCAGGCTGGCTCCCAGGTACTTGGGGACACGGGGTGACCACAGACCCAGGAGTCCGCTCCGGCACAGTTAAGCGGCGTAGGGCTGTGGCAACTCCCCGTGCCCTTGCTGGAGGCCGGCGGAGCCGGGGCGGGCCTGCAGGAGAGGCACTGTCAGCCCGGCGAGGGGGGGAGGAGGGGCCAGGCAGGGCGCATGTGCAGCTCCGCGGGGCCAGCGCGTACAGCTGGGACTCTGGGCAGGGGTGCCCAGAGCTGTGGGAGGCCCTGGGTGACAGCAGGAGTTGGGGTACAGAGGCAGCACCCGGAGAAGGAAGGAGAGTGGTCAGGGGCCAGGCTGGACAGCGACGGGGTGTAGCCGGAGGATTCCTTGAGGGGAGGGTGGGGGAGTGAGGAAGCTCCAAAGCCCGGGGCCTCGGGATGGGGAGCCCTCGTGTGGGATCCTGACTCGAGACCACGGGGGTCGGTTGTGGCCTGCGTGCGGCGCTAAGGCCAGGGCCTGCCCGACTGGACGGGGTGGGCGGGATTGTGGGTGGAAGCCTCAGTTTCCTGCACCCGGCCCCCTGCTTCACCTGTGCTGTGTCCTCTGGTGTCTGTGGCAGCAGGGGTGCCCGTGGTCTCAGGCCGCCTTGGGATGTGCAGTCAGGGCCTGGCCACCTGCCTGGGCCCTCGGCTGAGTGGGTGTCCTTGGGGCCCTGCTCTGGGGCCCAGGTGGGTACCCGATGTAAATGGGCACCACGGGGCTGGGGGAGGCTGTGGCTGGGCGTGTGCGGGGAGAGACGAGGGGACGGGCAGAGCAGCTTCTCGGGGTGCTGGCTGGGGGCCGGTGTCGGGGCGGCAGGGCCGCACGGTGCCGGCAGGGCTTGGGGGAGCCCTGGCATCGGGGGCCGGTGCTGGGTTTGTGGCACCCTCTGGACTCCAGGCGTGGCTGGCTAGGGCTGGGAGCCTATCCACAGGGACAGCCGTCCTAGCCCCAGGTGCAGGGGGTCCAGACCAGGAAAGTGCAGACCAGGCCTCATCTACCTCCCCATGAGCTGCCCAGCGTGGGGCACCCCTCCCAAGGACCCCCCCCTTCGATGAGCCTCCCTCCAGGAAGCCTTGGGGCCGCAGGTTCCCAAGCCCCTCACTCTGCTCCAGGACGGCCCTGCTCGTGGGACCACAGCCACCCGCATCCCTCCTTGCCGCCGACCGAGAGCCGCCGGCCTGGACGGGAACCTCCGTGTGCGCTGGGGCGGCACACGGGGCCAGGCACGCGGTCCCACTGGGGTTGGGGGTCACAGGCCCCCGGACGCGGGCGGGCTGCCCCTCAGCTCCGTCCTCTGCCTCAGTCCTTCAGCCCAGCACGTGACCTGCCAGACAGCAGCCTGATCCAGAGTGCAGCTCACGCCATCGTGGCGGCCATCACCCGACGGGGGAACAGCTCGCTGCTGCTGGCTGTCACCGAGGTCAAGGTGGAGACGGTCGTCGTGGGCAGCTCCTCCACAGGTGAGCAGGAGGAAGGGGGGCCGCTCCTTGCCCCCCCTGGGCGGTGGGAATCTTTCAGGCACGCGGGGCTTGGAGGGGAGGGGCTGCGCATTCTCCCGGCCCTGCCGGGGGGCTGTCCAATCCACAGAACGCTGCAACTGCTCTGCATCTGCCAGCGAAGGGCCCCCGGCCCCCCACGCACCCCCTCCCCAGCCCCGATCCTGGGACCCTCCCCACCACCGGGAGCCAGAGAACCCTCGCCCGACGGTCCCCTCACGGCGCCCCCGCCCCAGGTCTGCTGGTGTCCGCGCTGTGTGGCGTGTTCAGCGTGCTGTGTCTGGCGTGCGTGGCTGTCTGCGTGTGGTGGACCCGCAAGCGCAGGAAAGAGCGGGAGAGGAGCCGGCTGCCGCGGGAGGACGGCGCTAACAACCAGTGGGCCCCGCTCAACCCCATCCGCAACCCCATCGAGCGGCCGGGCGGCCCCAGGGACGTGCTGTTCCCCTGCAAGAACTTCACGCCAGCCCCGCGCAGGGTGGGCGAGGCGCTGCCCGGGCCGGCGGGCAGCAGGGAGGACGAGGACGAGGAGCCCGGCCGCGGCGAGGACGACTCCCCAGAGGCCGAGAAGTTCCTCTCGCGCAAGTTCACCAAAGACCCCGGCCACTCGCCGGGGAGGCCGGCCCGCTGGGCCTTGGGCCCTAAGGTGGACAACCGCGCCGTCGGGAGCCTCGGCGCCACGTGCCGTGCCGTCCGGGAGTAGGGCTGCAGCCGCCAGCTGGGCCGGGACCCAGGGCCCCTCGCCGGGTGCCACGCCGCCCGCCAGACCACAGGAGGCCGAGGCCGTGTGCATAGTTTCTTTATTTTGTGTAAAAAAGAAACCACCAAAAACGAAAAACAGATGTTTATTTTCTATGTTTCTTTAAGCTTGTATAAATTATTGGGTAACTGTCAGGCGGAAAACAACGGAGTATTCTCGGATAGTTGCTATTTTTGTAACGTTTCTGTGTGTCGCACTCGCCGTGTGGCAGGAAAAAGCAAGGATGTCTGTGTTCTCACCAAATCGTTGAGCGTTTGTTCCCAGAGGTGGCGCACTGTTTACAGAATCTTCCTTTATTCCTCACTTGGGGTTCTCAGTGGCTCCAGGCCAAAGAGCCAGTGGGACCCGTGGCTGTCGGTGGGACCACCCGAGGCTGACAGCGGGACCTGTGGCCCTCAGTGGGACCTGTGATGTTCGGCGTGGCCCGTGGCTGTTGGTGGCACCTGCGGTTGCAGTGGGGCTTGAGGTCCTTGGTGGGGCCCGTGGCGGTCGGCGTGGCCTGAGGCCCGTGGGCAGGCAGACCCTCGCCAGCTCGCCAGTCCGTCCGCTCCAGCCTGCCGTCCTCGCTCACTGCTGCCCCGAGCACTCGCCCCAGAGATCTCTCAACTGTGCTTTCAGAAGTGCCCTTCCTGACTGCTCTGTTCTCCCCGGGACGGTGGCAGTACTGAAGCTTGTGACAAGTGCCTTCACACAGACTCTCCCCTCGCAACTGTCATCGTCTGCCGTGGGCACCAGGCCGCTGCCCACCTGCCGGCCCCGGCCACCCCTCCTCGTGAAAGTGCATTTTTGTAAATATGTACATATTAAATGAATCACTCTGTATATTTGATTTAATAACTTAAATGTTTTGTCCTCACGTGTTCTTTGGGTGCTGTTCCTTTGTTACTTGGGAGTCGGGGCAGGAGGGGGGCGTCCACGGCACAGAGCCAGGCGCGGGGGCGCGGGGGTGGGCTGTGTGTGAGCAGTGGGCGTGTCCTGCTGCCCCAGGGCCCCTGTGGGTGGGGAACACGTTCGCATCCGTGTGGTTGACACGAGCTTTCCTGGAAATGAGGCGGGGGAGGCACTCTGCATCCGCTCCGAACTGAACACAGGTGAGCGGAGCTTCGTAAATTGTGTCAAGTCGCTTAGCAATGAAGAGCTCTCAAGGTTTCGGGGAATTAGGTCAAACCTTGAGAGTGTGAGACGCTGCGCCGTGAGTGGCTCTTGGCTCCCGTGGGTTGGGCAAATTGGGACTCAGCGTGGTGGCCTCGGGGCGGCCGTTGAAGGCTCTGGCACCTGTCAGTTTGTGCACAGGTCGCTGAGAAGACCAGGTGGTCGCTAACCCAGTCACGGTTTACGCCAGCCTCGCGCACGTGTGGAGCTCACGCTGCCACCGCCGGTCAGCCAGAAAGATCCTGAGCTTCCAGTTTCCTTTTAAGCCATGTTTACCTAACTTGGGCCCCCAGGTGCCTGGGAGAAACAAATGCCAATGGCCTTTGTCCTGGAACTGTCTACGCCTCGTGATTTTCCAAAGTCAGTAAACAGACCACAGTCCAGACCCAGCACGAAAGGGACCCCAGCGCCAGGAGAGCAGCCGTCAGAACCCTGCCAGGCTGCAGCTGCCCATCGGGTGCTCGGACCCAGAGTATGAAATGTGTTTGCTGGGGCTACCCTGGTGGTCCAGTGGCTAAGACTCCACGCTCCCAATGCAGGGGGCCCGGGTTCGATCCCTGGTCAGAGAACTAGATGCCACGTGCTGCAACTAAAGATCCTGCACACAGCAACAAAGATCCCGTATGCCCCAACCAAGACCTGGTGCAGCCAAATAAATAAATGTTTTTTAAAAAAAGGTGTTTGCTGGCCGTGCTCAAACAAGACAGCTGAGCAATGCCAACAGGCCGGATGGGACCTGGAAAATAACCAAGTGGATTTGAAAAAACGAGTGGAATTTCTAGAAATGACAAAGCGCCATCCCCTAAACTGAAAACTCAGCAGTCACTTTGAGATGCTGCTGAAGAAAGAATTAGTGAAAAAGAGATCAGAAGAAAGTGGTCCCGAGGCCGCCCAGAGGCAGAAGGGGGGAAGAGTGTAAGCGGCTGGTGTGGCTGGGGGGGCCCGTGGGGTGTCCCGAGGCGAGCGGAGCCTGGCGGGTGTGGAGCAAGCAGAGGTGGCAGAGGCAGCAGTGGCTGGGCCGCTTGAGTCCCTTCCTCAGGACGTGTGCCGCGGGCGATGCCAGCGGGTCCCCCACATTCTGGGCAAGCCCCCGTGACCTCGAGGGGGTGGGTCTGGCCTGGGCCTGGGGGGCTCACCGGATACTTCCTGCTCGGGGGGAGGCTGGCTGTCGCAGGCCACTGTGCACGCCACGCCCACGTGTGCACCTTCACGTGCAGCCTGGCCCTCCCTCCCAGCCTGCCGCCAGCATCCTAAGCCCACCTCAGGCTTGGCCTGCGTGACCCGGTGCCCGGCAGGGTTGGCCGTCCACGTGCCTCCACAGGCCCAGCTCACACTGCCGGCCGCACTGGCACGTCCCGTCCTCCGCCGTCTGTGCTGGCGTGGCCCTGGCTGGTGGGGCTCGTTCTCACTTTCTGCACGGCGCCCTCCCCCGCTCTTGGTGAGGCCACAAAGGGTGGGTGGGATCGCAGCCCCTCGGCCCCCAGGGCGCTGCTCGCCCTGCCAGCCTCTGCCCTCTCTCAGGCTGGCTGCACAGAGGCCGGCCCCTGCGGCAAGGGTCAGGCACCTCTGTCCCACCCCTGCCAGCACCTTGCCCTCTCCTGGGTGGGTAGGTGGGCAGGTGGCCCCCAGAGGGACAGCCGCTTAATTAGGAAGTTCAGACAAAGGCAAGCACGCTCACGGGCGCCTGTGCTGCCCCCGAGGCTGCCCCGCGTCTCCCCGAGGCTGGCGCTGGGCTCCTGCGCCTCCCCCGGCAGGGCAAGAAGCTGTGGCCGAGGGACGGCTGGCCCCCAGACTGAGGCTCCTCCGTTTGCCTGTGTGATGCAGCAGCGTCAAGCTGTGGCAGCTGGGAGTGGACGTGCAGTCCAGGAGCACTGAGGGGTCCCCGGGTCCCCTCTGCAGCCGCCTTGCTCTGAGCACCTGAGGGCCTCCTCCCAGCGGCCCCACCTCTTCCCCGTCCTGGTCGATGGGTCTGGGGGAACCAGACGGGAGGGGCTGAGTGGGCCTCTTCACTGTCCTTGAGGCGCGTGTCACCACGGTAGGATCTGGACCTCCCCGGAGCCTGGTGGGCAGTGGGCTTTGGGGCAGTGCGAGGCTCAGGGCTGTAGGCCTGGGGGGCCCGGGGCTCCCTGAGAGGACAGCCCGGCCAGGACCTTTGGTTTGCTCCCAGCTGGGGTCTGGGGAGGCTGAGTGGGCCCAGCAGGGTCTCCATGTCCCCCTCATTTGCATCTATGACCCCAATGCTGTCCAGTCGAGAGAGGATGCTGGTGGGGTCAGGGCAGCCATCGGGACGGAGGGAGGTGGGCTTCAGCCGTGCGCTGAGGTGCTGGCCTGGGGATGGGATGGGTCCAGGCGGAGTCCGAGGCCTCAGGTGGGAGCCTGGCCGGGTTGTGCTGGGGGAGGTGCTGGAGACTGTGCTGGGAGCTGCCCCGGGCAGGGGGCCCAGGCCAGGGAGCCTCGGCCTGCCCGCCGGGTAAAGGGTGGCCAGTGCACAGCGGTCATCACTGCACGTTCCACGGCACGGGTGCAGCGGCGCTGGTGCGCCCACCCATGGCCACGCTGTCTCCTTCAGGCTTGCGTCGGATCGGCCTCTCCCACCCCCTCATCTGCACGTGGTCAGAGCCGGGAGCAGCGCCCCATCGCTGCGGGGCCTGGACTGAGGGCCGTGTCACGACCCAGCCTCCACTGCAGGCGTGGAGCAGCCCCGGGGCCAGCATCGGGGCCTCTCGTACCCGCCACCCCAGGCTTGCCCGCCTCTTCCTCAGCGCTCGGCCCCAGGGACTGCGCCAGCTGGCTCTGCTCGGCGACAGCTCTGACTGCTCAGTCTCCGAAGAAAACGGGCCTTGGGGAGCAGGGAGGAGATCCCACACTCATCCCCAGGGCTGCCGGGCCCATTAACCCTTGTGGGCTGGGCTGGTGTGGGCCTCGTGGTGGCCCAGCTCCAGCTATCCTGGGACCCAGCCCGGCTTGCCCCTCCCTCATCAGACCCCCAGACCCAGATCTTCCAAGGTGCTGGGTCGTCAGGGACCTGTGAGGGTCTCCAACTGACAGCATCTGGGTGCCAGGGGCGTGGAGACCACTATACAAAAGGGAAACTGAGGTCTGAGAGGAAGGACCTGGCTGCAACTGTCTGTGGCCTCCCTGGTCCCGGCAGATTCTGGAAGCCTGCCATGGGGCCACGGAGGGCTCATCAGAACCCTGCTGACATTCGGCCAGGCTCAGGGCCAGCAATGAGGCCAGCGTGGCAGATGGGCGGTGCTTGAGCATGAGAGCTGGCAAGGACGGCGCCGGTGATGCTCAGACAAGGTCAGGAAACGGGCTCTGAGTTGGGGAGGTGGGGGGCGGGTGTCTGCTCAGGTGGGAGAGACCGCTCATCAAGCAGAGGTGCGCCACGTGGGGATCGTTCAGAGACAGCCTCCCCGCCCCTGAGCTCCCGAACGCCATCCTCTGCACACTTAGGCCACTCCCCCCGGCCCCCGCACCTGCACCTGGGAGAAAACCTCCAAGAGGCCCTGTGGCAGCCACACCTCACATCCCAGACCTCCCTGCGTCCTCCCAGGTCCCCATGGGGCTGGGGGCTGTTGCACCCTCCCCTCTACCTGTGGGTAGAGCTGCTGCGCCGTCCACTCCCATGGGCCCCCCAGGCCCCCAGAACCAGACACAAAAATAGCCCTCAGTGGGGGTCGGTATCTAGAGGGAGGCCCCGTCAGGACCCCCAGCACCTGCCCCATGAGACAACGGCTGCAGGAAAAACTGGCCACAGAGCTAATTATCAAAGCCAGAGAGAGAGAGAGAGAGAGAGAGACAGAGAGAGAGAGAGAGAAACCATTGCAGGAGATCAAAGGATGGCTCGAAATGGCTCTGCAGCTAAAACATGAGGTCCCAGCGAGAGATTCAACAGCAGAATCGAAAGAACAGGTGGTCAGTGCTGCGACGCAAAGTAGTCTTGAAGATGACAAGGGAAAAGATGAAATCTTAGGTAGAGATTCAGGGGAGGTGACATGAGTAACGGGAGCTCCAGGAAGAGAGAAAGGAGCAGGCGGGAGAAGCAGGCACAGCGTGAGAGCCCTGGTTCCAAGGGAAGGGCCTTGGCCCAGGCCGTGCCTAAGGAGGCTCGCATGGATCCAGGGAGATGAGCCCAACCCACGAAGGACAAGAGTGAGGTGGGCTGTGCGGCAGGCAGCACTGACACCCCTGGCGTTTCCCTCCCCAGGCAGGTGACATGCATGAGTGACCTGTCGCCCTGGTTCTCTGCCCTCCAACCCCCCCAAGCCCCGTGGTGACTGGGACCCGCCACCAGTAGCGACCTGGGAGCCGAGCACGCCCGCAGCTGGCCTCAGTGGGAGCGAGAAGCCCACGTGTGTGTTAAACCCCGAGACTGGGGGCTGCTGCTTCCCGCTGCGCCTGCTCTCCCAGCCCGACGTGCCCAGGGCCCTGGACTTCCCGTCGTGCAGGCACCCTCGCCTCACTGCACTTCGCAGACACTGCGTTTTTGCAAATTGAAGGTTTGTGGCACGCCTGTGTCGAGCAAGGCCATCAGCGCCATTCATCCAACAGCACTATTTTATTTTATTATTTTTTAAAATTTAATTAATTTATTTACTTTTGGCTGCGTTGGGTCTTCGTTGCTGCACGCGGGCTTTCTCTAGTTGCAGCGAGCGGGGGCTACTCTTTCCTTGCAGTGCGCAAGCTTCTCGTTGCAGTGGCTTCTCTTGTTGCGGAGCATGGGGCTCTAGGCGCGCGGGCTTCAGTAGTTGTGGCACGTGGACTCGGTAGTTGTGGCTTGTGGGCTCTAGAGCGCAGGCTCAGTACATCCAACAGCATTATTTTAAAATGAAGGTCTGTACACTTTTTTTTTAGACGTCATGCTATTGCACATTTAATAGACTACAGTATAGTGTAAACATAACTTCTATATGCACTGGGAAACCAAAAAAATTCATGTGACTCACTTTCTTGCAATATTTGCTTTATCAGGGTTGTCTGGACCTGAACTGCAACGTCTCCAGGGTCTGACTGTGCTAAGATTGGTTATCTGCTGTTGAGTGAGAAGTTACCCCAAACGTAGTGGCTTAAAATGACAAACCTTTATCATCTCACAGTTTCTGTGGGTCAGGGGTCTGGGAGAAGCTTCGTGGGACAGTTCTGGCCCGGGGTCTCCCGAGGTCACGGCCAAAGTGTCGGCCAGGGCCACGTCCTCTGAAGACTTGGCCGGAACCAGGGGCTCTGCCTCCAAGCTCCCTCACGAGAATCATGGTGGGGCCTGAGCACCTCACCCGGCGGCCCCCACAGCGTCCTCACAGGGGGGCCGGGGGCCGGGACCCTCAGGACAGAAGCTGCGAGGCTTGGCTGACTGACCTGCCAGTGCCGTCCCTGCACCAGCTCCACCTGGGCGTCCTGCCCACACCCGAGGGAGGAGGACTCGGAACATATTTAAAAGCGCCACCGGCCGCCCCCTGACCCGACCTGACACGCGCACGGGGCACCAGACGTCCAGCGCCACCCCGGGTGCCCAGACCCCTGCAGGCTCCCAAGGGAGGGGGACCAGCACGGGGACCCCACTGCAGCCGGCGCGGGAGAGACCTGGGGTCCGGGAGCCCCGAGAGTGCCTCACGACCCACACAGAGGAGGGAAGTGTCCAGAGCAGAGAGCCAGGCCAGCCCCAGACGAGCAGATGCGGAGGACGCTGGACGGCTGTCTCCCTCCCACACCTGTCACCCGATAGAGGGAGGGAGGAGAGGCTGCCCGGGCGTGGGGTGGGGCTCCCCACCCAGCTGGGCCCCCGAGTCAGAGCAGTGGGCTCCCAGGCCCCACCTGGAGCACCAGGCTGGAGGGCGCCTCCCTCCCTAGGCCGAGGTGCAGGCTGCAGGCCTGGGGGGCGGGGGCTGCAGAGACACCTGCCTTCCTTGCAGGGAGTCCTGGGGGCAGGTGGCTTTTCTCCTCCCCATCCCTCGGGGAGAGAAGTGGGGGTCGACCCCGGGGTCTTGTGAGGAGAGATGGGGGCGCCTGGAGGAGAGAGCCCGCCCCTCGCCCTGGCTGGGGGCCTGCCCAGCTGCAGGAATCCTCGGTGTGGACGCCCGAGGTGGGGATATGAGAGGGTGTGGGGGGCTTGACGAGTGTAGAGTGCACGAGGGACCCTGCAGCCTGGCTGCTGCCCTCGGTGTTGGGGCGCAGGTGGGAACAGCTGGGCGGCTGGAGAGGGGGCAGGGCCCCGCGGGAGTGGCCACGCTGCCGGCAACCACAGGGTGAGGAGGGGGAAGATGTCATGAGGGGAAGCTCGGCCAGAGTCGGGGTGAGGACCTCGGGGGGGAGGGGAGGGGCGGTGGGCGTGTGCACATCTCATCCCATGGAGGGGTGGGGGGAGGGGAGGGGGTGGTGGGCGTGTGCACATCTCATCCCATGGAGGGGTGGGGGAGGGGAGGGGCGGTGGGCGTGTCCACCTCTCATCCCATGGAGGGGTGGGGGGAGTGTGATCCCACAGGCTCATCCTTGCTGTGTGGGGTGGCGGGAAGCAGGTCAGGGCACAGGTGTTTGGCTGCCCAGCTGCTAACAGCAGAAGAGTCATGTCTGAACAGAAAAGCAGGTAAGTCTCCACTCACGGGGGGATGAGAGGGATGGAGAGCAGAGCTTCCTGTGAACAGGGAGCTACGGAGTGAACAGCAGGGGCATCAAACCCTCGGGATCCAGAGCAGGAAGAAGAGGAGCCCGGCAGGGGCGGAGCACGGGAGGAGCGAGACGCGGTGAGTCCTGCCATCCCGGCTCCCGGCCCAGCAAGCCCAGCAGTGCTCCCTTGGAGGCGCCGGTGCTCAACTGGGTTAGGAACCAACACCCCACTTGTGTGTGCTCATCGGGCTCACAGGCACTCACGTTGACTCCTCGGCGGAAGAGAGTCTAAAATTAGACGCGGAGTGGCTTCCCTGGTGGCGCAGTGGTTGAGAGTCTGCCTGCCGATGCAGGGGACACGGGTTCGTGCCCCGGTCTGGGAGGATCCCACATGCCGTGGAGCGGCTGGGCCCGTGAGCCATGGCCGCTGAGCCTGCGCGTCCGGAGCCTGTGCTCCGCAACGGGAGAGGCCACAGCGGTGAGAGGCCCGCGTACCGCAAAAAAAAAAAAAATATATATATATATATATATAAATAAAATAAAATTAGACGCTGATATAAAGAGAGCCCACGTGACAAAGTGGGATTTGATGGATCGATCGTTTAGTAAGTGGAGTTCGCACACAGGCTCCACCTTCTATACAACAAAATGCGTAAGGACTTAAATATAACGCTGACAAAGCGCTACTATCTATTATATTCAGAGAGCTTCTACAGACGAGCAGGAAGACAAATATGCCCAATAGAAAACTAGGTGAGGAATGCGAGGAAAGAATTCTTGGAAGAGAAAATCAAACGGCAACAAAGGGAATAGTGTGCCGGGCAGTTCCGTGTCCCGGTTCCTGGAACCGGTGAGGATGGGACGGTACCTGAGCAAAGGGGCTTTGTGGATGCGACTAGGGAGAGGGTCCTGGGAGACGCGGGAGGGGCCCAGGTCTTCTCATGAGTCCTTAGAAAACCTTGGTGGCTGGGGAGAGAGTGAGGCTAGGGAGACGATACCCCGGGAAAGGGCAGAGACACGTCCACTGAGAGCTGCCGAAGACACAGGAGGGGGCACGCGCCGAGGACACTCAGCGCCTCCAGAAGCTGGAAAAGGTGAGGAACAGTTTCTCCCCTGGAGGCTCCGGGAGGAACAAAGCCCTGCTGACACCCTAATCCTAGCCCAGGGAGACCCAGGTTGGAATTCTGACCGCCAGGACCGCGCGATCATCAGTTTGTCTTGTTTTAAGTCGTGAAGTGTGTGGTGATTTGTTGTGTTAGGAAACTAACATAGGAAAGCTGTTCCACTTTCATAACCATCTGAGAAATGCGAGTTAAGTTCAGAGTGAAATAGCACCTTGACCTCATCAGGATCGAGCACCCGGCTGGTGGAGGGAAGCTAGGGGTGGCCAGGAGCCGACGGTTGGTGGCCGAGAAGGGGGAAGAGCTGCAGCCGTCGGGAAATCACGAGCATCCAGTGCTTGTGCCCTTTGGCGCAGCCTGAGAGCACTGAGCGTTAGGGTCCTAAGTCTGGGCTGTGTATAGCGCGTGGCCAGTGGTCACGAAGGACCAGACCCCAAGCCATGCCATCCGTCGGGGAGGTCACCTAAGCTGCGACAGCCTATGCAGTGTGGGACTTGGCGAGGTTTACAAAGAGGGCACTGAAGCGCTATCCGCGGCCTTGGGAAGCTTGCCCCACTGGATGGTTGAGCTGGAAAGGAAAGATCCAGAAAAGGAGTCATGATATCTATTCTGTGTTCTTTTCTTAATTCCATTTTAAGAAGTTGTGGTAAAATAGACATAAAATACTTTACCACCTTAGCCATTTAAAGCATGCAGTTCTGTGGCATTAAATACATTCACACTGTTGTGTAACCATCACGATTTATTTAAAATTTTTTTCAATTGTGGCAAAAAACACAATGTAAAACTTCCATACTAACCATTTTGGGGTGCATGCTTCAGTAATGTTAAGTAAATTCACAATGTCATGCAACAGCTCTCCAGAGCTTTTTCATCTTGCAAACCTGATCCCCATTAAACAGCACCTCTGCATTTTCTCCTCCCTAGAGCCCCTGGCTTCAAATTCTAGGAATTTGACTACTTTAGGTACCTCATACAAGTGGAATCATGCAGTATTTATCTTTCTGTGACTGGTTTATTTCACTCAGCATGATGTCCTCGAGGGCCATCCATGTTGTAGCCCGTGTCAGAACTGCCTTCCCTTGTAAGGCTGAACGACATTCTGTTGTCTGAACGGACCACACCTCGTTCATCCTTCCATCCGTCCGTAGACCTCAGATTGCTTCTAGCTCTTGGCTGTTGTGATAACGCTGCTATCAACATGGGAACGCAGATCTCTCTTTGAGATCCTGCTTTCAATTGTTTGGATAAATACCCACACCGGGATTGCTGGATCATATGGTAGCTCTATTTTTTATTTTTTTGAGGAACCATCATACCATCATTCTCCACAGTGACTGCACCAGTTTACGTTCCCATCCACAGTGCACAAGGGTTCCAATTTCTCCACACCCTCGCCAACACTCAATATTTTCTGTCTTTTTTTTTTAATAGTAGTCATCCTAATGGGTGTGATGTGGTGTCCTAGTGTGGTTTTGATTTGCATTTATTTAATGATTAGTGATATTGAGATGATCTATGTGTGTTCTTTTAAAAGAAATCATGACAGGACTTCCCTGGTGGTCCAGTGGTTAAGAATGCAGGGGACATGGGTTCGATCCCTTGTCAGGGAACTAAGATCCCACATGCCTCTGGGCAAACTAAGCCCGTGCCTCAACTAGAGAGCCCACGTGCCGCAAACTACAGAGCCCTCGCGCTCTGGAGCCCAAGCGCCACAACTAGAGAGGAGGCCCGCACGCCGCAATGAAAGATCCCGCATGCCACAGCTGAGACCCGACGCAGCCTAAACTTAAATAAATAAGTAAATAATTAAAAAAAATAAATCATGACTATCTGTGTCATACATGCATATCCATCTATGTGCATTATGTGCATATAATATGACCTCACAGGCATTCCCCAAACTGGACGGCAGTGACCTTAGGCTTCAGGGACATAAATGCTGCAGACGCTTTCTACCTGCAGATCCTGCTGTAAGAACCAGGGCTTCTCCCAAGGAACAGAATATGTGCTCAACTGTGAAGAAAAATTTACAGTTACCATCACACATTGCTTCCTTTAAAAAATAGCTTTATTAAAGTGTACTTGACATACAATAAATGGCACATGCTACAAGTACACACTTGGTAAGTTCTCACGTGAGTATACACCTGCAGAATCATGGCAACAATCGAGAGTGAACTCGGCCATCATCCTCAGCGTGTCCCTGTGCCCCTCTGTGACCCCCCCAGCCCCAGGCAACCTCTCATCAGCTTTCTTTCATGATGGATTAGTTTGCATTGCCTGGAATTTCCTGCAAATGGAATCATACAGGATGTACTCTTTTTTGACTTGGTTTCTTTCCCTCAGCTTAATTATTTTGAGGTCAGTCCCTGTCGTACGAGTCAGTAGCTTATTCCTTTTTATTACTGTGTGGTTTTCCATGTATGGACGGACCACCATTGGTTAATCCATTCATACCCGTTGGTGGACGTTTGGACTGTTTCCAGTTTTTGGATTCCTATAGCTTTATAATAGGTCTTGAAATCAGGTAGTGTTAGTTCTCCAACTCTGTTTTTCTTTTTCCTTTTTTGGCTGTGCTGCGAAGCTCGCAGGATCTTAGTTCCCCCACCAAGAATCGAACCTGGGCCCGAGCAGCAAAAACGCTGAGTCCTAACCACTGGACCACCAGGGAATTTCCTCCAACTCTGTTCTTCCTTTTCATAGTTCTTTTGGCCATTCTAGGTCCTTTGCATTTCTATCTGAATTTTAGAATCAGTTGGTCAATTTCTACCCCTCCCCCCCAAAAAACCTGCTGAGATTCTGTTTTGTTTTTTAACTTTTTACTTTGAAGTAATTATAAAATCACAAGACGTAGCAAAAAATAGTACAGAGGGGTCCTGCATGCCCATCCCCCCGCATCCCCCTCTGGCAGCATCTTCCGTAACTGTGGTGTGTTACCAAAGGCAGCGCGCTGACCCACACGAGATGAGGAACCTGCCCACAGACCTTCCTCAGACGTTGCCAGTTTCTGCAGACGTTCCTCTTTGTGTGTGTCTTTGTGTATCGCTCCTTGATACTTTATCATAAACGTAGATTCCTGCAACCGCCGCCGCAAGTTAGATATAACCAAGATCACCACCACCACAAAGGCACCCACCCTGCTGCCCTTTCCCAGTCCCCCTCCATCCCCACCCCTGACAGCCGCTAATCTGCTGTCCACCAATGCAATTTTGTCATTTCAGGAATGTTGTGTGAGTTGAACAACACAACCTGCAACATTTGAGATGGGCTTTCTTCCCACAGCAGCATCTCCTCTGTATCCATCGAGCTGCTGATGGACAGTCTGTTCCCATGTATCGTTGAGCTCTGCCCCGGTGCATGGACACCCCAGGATTTGTCCGGCTGTTTACCTGCTGAAGGACATTTGGGCTGTTTCCGGTCTGGGCTGTTACACAGAAAGCTCCATAGACATTAGTGTTCAGGCACTGGTGTGAATGGAGGCTTTCGCTTCTCTGGGATAAATGCCCAAGAGTGCGAGTGCCGGGCTGTAGGATAAGCGTATGTTTAGCTTTTTAAGAAGCTGTCTGACTGATTTAAGGAATGGCCCTACCACTCCTGCTGGGATTTTGATTGGAGTTGTGTTGAATTTGGAGCGATTCCATGTCTTAACAAAATGGGGTCTTCTCACCCATCCCTGTAGTGTACCTTTCCATTGATTTAGGTCTTGGTGAATTTCTTTATATTTATTTATTTATTTTTGGCTGCGTTGGGTCTTTGCTGCACGCAGGCTTTCTCTAGTTGCGGTGAGCGGGGGCTACTCTTCGTTGTGGTGCGCGGGCTTCTCATTGTGGTGGCTTCTCTTGTTGTGGAGCATGGGCTTAGTTGCTCTGTGGCGTGTGGGATCTTCCCAGACCAGGGCTTGAACCTGTGTCCCCAGCATTGGCAGACGGATTCTTAACCACTGCGCCACCAGGGAAGCCCCCGAAGCTCCATTTTTAAATGGGTCTCTAAACCTGAGCACTGGAGCGGTGTGATCGCTGATGGCGGGGGCTGCAGTGAGAGGCGGGGGCAGCCCCCCCGGCCCCACCCCCGTGTCTTCACCCACTGTGGGCGGCACATCTATCCTTGCCCTGCCGAGCTGCATCCCATCCGCGCTCCACGCCACGCGGCCTTTTTCCCATTAGATTGAACCCTGTGAAATTGCCTTTTTTAGGTCAAATCAGACACATAACAATGATTTCATGCTGTTCAACCTGATTATTTCAGTGCAGCCACATGGCAACAATTTTCTCAGGGCAGAACTTCCCAGGTCCCAGGGCCAGTCAGCCTCTAGGGGCATGGGATGCGGGAGGGAGAGGGGAGTCCCTCACAGCAGCAGTTCAAAGCCAAGTGCCCTCTGACCTGGAAAAGGAGGGGAGCGAGGAGGCCCAGCAGGTCTGTCCTCCTGTGCTGTCCACCTCGGCGTGATGGACCTTCTCCCCCTCCCCCTCCCCCATTCCCTTCTCCTCCCATAACATGTTATGTTATGTTTTAAAATAACATTTGGATTAAAGAGGAATTCATAAGGTAAATTACAAAATACTTAGAATTTAACAATAATGGAACCTTTACAAGTTAACATTTGTGGGACACGTTTAAAACAGTATTAGAGACAATTGTATACCTTTGAATATGTTTATCTGAAAATTAAAAAGTCAAGGATCTATAAAAATAGCACAGAATAAATCCAAAGAAATTAAGAAGAAGGAAGGAAATAATAAAAACATAAACCAAGAGGGAACAAAAATGAAGAGTAGAAGTGATAACACAATCAAAGTTGGCCTCTAAATAGTTTATTTCAAGAGTGATTAAGGGAGGGACTTCCCTGTCGGTCCAGTGGCTAAGACTCCACACTCCCAATGTAGCAGGCCCAGGTTCCATCCCTGGTCAGGAAACTGGATCCCACATGCTGCAACTAAGAGTTCCCATGCTGCAACGAAGATCCTGCATGCCGCAACTAAGACCTGGCACAGCCAAATATATAAATAAATAAATATTTAGAAAAAAGAGTGATTAAGGAAAAAAGAGGTAAAACAAAATATAGGACAAAGGGGGTAAATAACTCTTGCCATATGATCGTTATTCTAAACACAGGAGGTGTTTTTTTTAAGTATACACCAATAAGTTTGAAAACCTAGGCAAAATGCATAGATGCATAGAAAATTGAAAATACTGAAATCCAAACAAGAAGGAAGAGAAAACCACAAGAGCTTAATAATTGTTTAAAAAATTAAAATAGTAACCAAACCTCTCTCCCAGCGTGCACATGCACACACTACCCAAAGCTCCTAACCCAGCAGTTATCACAGGTTATATCTACCAAACCCTCAGGGAACAGATAACCCATGTGATGTATAAGTCATTCCAGAAAAAGAGAAATGGGAAAATGGTCCAACCCATTTTATGAAGCTAGTATAGAGATTAAAAAAAAAAAAGCACATGGTAAGTAAATTCTAAACCAGTTTTATTTATGATCATGAATTTTTAAAATCTTAAAGTATTAGCTAACTAAAATCTAACCATATTTAAAGTCACATAAAGTTTTTCTCAGTAATATAAGGATAGTTCATGTCAGAAATTTTAACACAGCAATTCACCAGGTTAAAGAAGAAAAGAAATATAATCATTACACTGATGCAGAATAAAGCATTTGATGAAGTTTAACACATACCCATGATTTAAAACAAACAAACAAACAAACAAAAACTTAGGAAATAGAAGCTAGAGGGACTTTTCCTAACTAATAAGAACTATTTCCCTCAAATCTGTGGCAAGCTTAACAGAGACACTTTGCAGGCATTCCCTTTGGGGTCGGTAATAACGTAAGAATGTTCATTCTCACACTTACTGTTCAATATTATTCTGGAAGTCCTGGCCAATGCAATAAGACAAGAAAAAGAAATCAGTAGTTTGGGAACTAGATGAAGGGAGATAAAATTGTATCATCATGTCTTTTCAAATAACATGTTAACTTATGCTGAAATGCCAAAATAGTCAACAGATTAACTATTAGTACTAATAAGAGTTTAAAAGAGCTGCCCAATACAAAAGTCAATAGTATTCCTTTAAGTCACTGAAAAATACATATATAACAGGAAAGATGTTATTTTCAAAAAGAACAAAAATTGGGGCTTCCCTGGTGGTGCAGTGGTTGAGAGTCCGCCTGCCGACGCAGGGGACATGGGTTTGTGCCCCGGTCCGGGAAGATCCCACATGCCGTGGAGCGGCTGGGCCCATGAGCCATGGCCGCTGAGCCTGCGTGTCCGGAGCCTGTGCTCTGCAACAGGAGAGGCCACAACAGTGAGAGGCTTGCGTACTGCAAAAAAAAAAAAAAAAAAAAAAGAACAAAAATTGTAAAATATTCAGGAGTTAATCTTGAAATCCACAAGTCCTTTATGGGGGAAAAAACCCCTGAAATATCTTTCCAAGCTTTAACAGAAAACTGGAATAGGTGACACTTTTCTGCCACGTTTGTGGATTGGGGCCAGTCTGTGAGGGTGAGGCTGCTGCCCTCAGGCTGCTGTTGCCTTGGCCACACTTGCCGGTTCTGGTGCCCAAATTTCTGTGGGTTTGGAGACCTGCAGGAGGCTCTGAGCAGTGGGGTGGGTCTCTGCTCTGTAGGCATCGTGGCCCCTCTGGGTCTGCCTTTGATCCCAGCTGGCCCACAGCTGGATGGAGCTGCCCTGGCCCCCAGCACTTGCATCCATGGGCTGGGCTCTAGTCTCCTAATCCATGGTGCTGGGACCTGGCCTTCCCCAAAGCTGCCCATCCCATGCTGGGCTTTGTGGCTCCTGGGACAGGACGTCCTGGCCCCTCTGCCCCACCCAGTTGGTCACAGGTCAGTGGGCCATGTTGGTGTTTTCTGCTCAGCCCTCCATGGTCTGAGTTCCTGAGAGAGACATTGTGGTGTGACCAGGCCTGACTGGTTCTTCCCAGACCATCTGGCCAGGAATGCCAGGGCGTGCTGGAGCATGCCCATCTGCCATCTGGCTCAGCAGAGCTGCTTCCTGTGTGTGTGTGCATGTTGGGCATGGGGCCTGGGCCTGGACCCTGCAGGAGATCTGGAGTCAGCTCCTCCCTGAGCCTGGAGGGGGCAGGCCAGGGGATCTCCCCTCTGCCCAGCCACCTGGACCCTGGGCTGGCTGCACGACACCAAGCCAGTCACCTGATCTTTCTGGGATGTGAGTCCCAGCCACGGGCCTTGGCCTTGGTTGAGGGTCTCATTCTGCGGACCCTTGGTGAGGGCTTTCCCTGCCACAGCTGGGGACACAGGGTCTGACTCAGGCTCAGGGGTGACATGTGAAGAGGTTTGGGGCCCTGGGAAGGCCAGAGGCAAGGGCCGGGGGCAGGGAGGAGGTATGGGGCTATGGGCTGAGCGTGCCACGGCTGCGTGAGTCCGGAGTAGGGGAGGAGAGGGGCAGCATCAGGACAGGGTTTGCAAACTTGGCCGTGTTTGAGCCCTTGCCTCTTTGAGCTTCCTCAGTTTGGCCCCAGAGCCCTCAACATTTTCACATCCCACCCCCGAGTCTAGGTCAGACTCTGTGTCCCCCGGCATGGAGGATGGACATAGGAGGGGTGTGTGCCAATAGCTGAGCAGGGGCTTGACGGGAGCGCAGGTTTGTTCCTGTGGGCACTGGAGGGCCATGGTGGGCTTTAAAGCAGGGGAGGGTTCTGTCACATGTGTGCCTGTGTTGGCAGCTGGAATAGGGCAGGGAGGGGGCAGGTGAGGAAGGACTACCTGGGGTGTGCTGGAGTGGATGGAGATTTAGGAGGCTGGACAGGAAGGAATGACTCCCCCCAGGCTCTGGCCTGAGCAGCCGGGGGAGGGGGAGCCTCTGAAGTTGGGGGGCGGGATCAGTGAGTGTCCTAAGGCCAGCTGGCACCCCCATCGGTGCTCAGAAAGAGTCTGGGCTGGGGACAGAGGGCAGGGTCCCTGGCACATAAGGGAGATCAGAGCTGGGGGTTCCTGAAAGTCACCCAGGAGGGTGTGTCAGGTCCTAGTGACAGAGAAGAGGCTTGTGGGGAAGATCGAGGCATGGCGGGCAGAGAGGCAGGGGAAGCCCTACGACATGCCACTGGAGGGGTGTGAAGCTGGCCCAGCTTCACCAGCAGGCAGGTGAGGACCATCAGGAATCCTTACTTATTTCTAGAAATCTGTCTTCATGAGTCAAAACGCATCAGTGATGAATGGACAGTGATGCTCCACGCAGAACTACCTCTAACTGGAAATCTGGAAACCATCTTAATTAATATCCAATATTAGGGGATTTCTTCAATAAACATGGGTCCAGCCTGAAACACGGATTATTCTACAACCCCGTGCAGCGTGCTTTCACGTTGTCTGTTGGGGTGATCTTCCCAAAACTCGCATCTGACCATATCACTGCCCTGCTCAAGCACCTCCCATGGCCCCTACTGCCCTCACGACTGTGCTGCAGCCCAGGCTTCTCCATCCAGCCTCACCTGCGAGCTGGCATTCAACCTTTGCCCTGTGCACCACATCAGGCATTTCTCAAAGGTCAACCTTCACTCCTTGGGGCCCCTTCCTGTACCTCAGGACTCACCCCGACCCTCCTGCCCTCTCCGCACGTCTGGCCTCTCTCTCCCCTGTGCCACCACATGCTCTCCCCCGACCCCTCCTCTGTTATCCCCTCCCTCTGGGGCCTGCGGGCGCGTCCAACGCCCAACCTGGGCCTGGGGGAGCGGTGGTCATTGCAGGTGAGCTGAGCACATGGGAATGAGAAAGGACCTGGGCGCTTGGGGGAAGCAGCCTTGCAGCCCAGCCGGCCCTCCAGCTGGTCCCCAGGGCCCAGCCCTTCCTGGTGGGCCCCCCTTCCGGCAGGGCCCCAGAACGCCCTCCCGCACTCCGCACCCGGCTATTGGTGGCCCCTGCAGACCTCGTGGAGATTCCCCCTCCCTTGAAGGCAGAGAGGGTGCGCATCCTCCCTGGTCGTGGCGGATGTTTTGGCCCAGCTCACAGCAGGACGCTGGCGCCCAGCAGGTGCGTGTTGAGTGAGCGAACGGAGGCGTGGAGGCACGGCTGAAGGGATGGACACCAGCTGCATCAAGCCTCCCAGCTCCTGCTCAGACCTCCCACCCCGGCCACTCCCTGCGCGACCACACAGGCCGCCCGCATTTCGGCCTCTGCTCTCTTCGGCCTCTGCTCTCGCCTCGCTCCTTGCCCGACCCCCGCCGGCTGGGAAGCGTCGAGACAGGCTCCCCGGGCTCAGCAGCGCCCGTCCCCACCGGCTGCCACCTGGCGCCGTCACTCCACCCCTCTGGGGACCATCCCTGGGCCCGTCACCACCCCCAGCGTGCCCGGGGCCCAGGACTGAGGTGGACACGGCCTCGGGTCCCCGCTGTCGGAGAAGGAACTCACCTCTTCCCGGGGGTGCCTTCCGCCCTCCCGCCGGCGGCGCCTGGCCTCGCCAGGAATGCGCGCGGGGCCGGGCCGCGGGCCGAGGGCGGGCGCTGGAGCGCGGCCGTGTGCCGGGCCCGCCGCGACATGCTAGGGGACGCCGCGTTGTGCCGCCGCCGCTCGGCGCCCCAAGCCGCCCCGTCTGGCCGGGGGCCGTGCCGTCCCCGGGCCCGGGCAGGTGTGGGGGGATCGGAGTCCCGTCCTCCCTCCCCTCCCCCGCGCCGGCCAAGTGCCCGACGGTGGCGCAGGAATCTGCAGGCCCAGCCGGCCCGGCCGCTGCGTGGGGATGAGGTGCGCGGCCGCGTGGAAGGCCCGGCCTCTCCGTGGGCCCCGCCTCTCCGTGGCCCCGCCTCTCCGTGGGCCCCGCCGCGCTCCATCTTTCCACCTCGGTTTTGCTCAAGAATGCCTTCCTGCGCCTAAGGGGCCTCGACGTGCCCCCTCCTCCAGGAAGCGTCCCTGGCTGCTCCGGTCGCAGGATGCCTCCTCCTCAGCCCCTGCGTGCAGACCCTGAGGGCCTGGCCTCGTCCTCGCCGTGTCCCCAGAGGGCGGCACCCGGTTGGGAAAGGACACCCCAAGTCTCTGGCAGTCCAGTGGCTGGGTAGGGGTCGGGGGCAAGGCCTGACCGGATGGAGAGGGTGTGCACACACCAGATGGGCAGGAGAGTGACTGACACCGAAGGTTCCCTGCGAGCCCTGCGAGCCCTGCGGCGTGGCTCTGAGGCCGGCCCCTCCCCTTCCTCGGTGGAGCCCTCCTTGATTCCCTTCTCCTTGGCTGGGGGCACGTGGCTGAGGCTGAAGGAGCAGGTCCCAGGCCAGCTCCAAGGCCCACTGGCCTCTGGGAGGGGTGCTAATTACGGTAATTAACATCTGCAGGTGCGGAAACCCAGGGACAGCTGGCTGACAGGCAGGGCCGAGGCGCCTCTCCTGAGCTCCCGATGAGACCCCTCCGCCAGCCCTCCCGCTTGGGGTTTTGAGATTCTGTCCCCCAACCGAGGCTCAGAGGGTGCTCAGTGGCGCTGGAACATGGGGTAGGTGACCCACTGTACTGAGTGAGTAGCAACTGTCAGGGGCTCCGAGAGGATGTGGGGCAAGGGCAGGAAGCAAGCACATTTGGGGGTGACGAGCCCAGGATCAGCGCGGGCTCCACTGTGGTCAAGGGTGAGGCCAGGGCATCCCGGGGTCTCAGAATGGGCCAGCTGTGGCAGGGGCGTGAGGGTGCAGGTGAGCAGGGCAAGGCCCAGCTGGCAGGGGGGAGTGGGCCTCCGGACACCCCAGGGTGGGTTGGGGGAGGGGCAGGGCTGCTGTTGGAGATTCACAGGCTGAAGGTGGGGAGCAGATCTGGGCCCCCAGGTGAGAGGCAGGGGCCACCTCCCGGCGGGCAGGCATTCCCTGGGGCGTCCGGGGAGCAGGGCTGGGCCCTGGGAGCTGGGGTTCAGAGCCTGGGGGAGCAGGGGCTTGAGACCTGCCCCCTGCCCCCCTCCCAGCCTCCCCTGTGGCCTGGCTGGCAAGGCCTGGGCGTGCCCAGCTCCCTGGAATTGGCAAGGATCAAAGGGTGGAAAGCCGTCTTCCACCCTCGCCCACTGAGACAGGAATTTGTG
The DNA here is from genome assembly GCF_964341445.2 of Mesoplodon mirus. Classification (NCBI taxonomy): domain Eukaryota; kingdom Metazoa; phylum Chordata; class Mammalia; order Artiodactyla; family Ziphiidae; genus Mesoplodon; species Mesoplodon mirus. The sequence goes on along the minus strand of NC_138979.1, from coordinate 188,465,183 downwards.
GCCCCGGGGGACGGAATCCACAGCCACATTCCGGGTGTCCTGGTCGCCACAAGGCAAGGGTGGGGCAGGGCTGGAGTGCCAAGGCTGGCACCAGGGAGTGTGGGAACCCTGCCGCTGCCAGCACCTGGGCAGGCGGCACCCTCTGCCGGCCTGGGGTCAGGGCCTCTGCTGGGCCAAAGTGGGGTCCAGGGTGCAAGGCAGTGGGTGGGCCTGGGTCTCTTCTGCTCACGGCAGGGTCACTCTCACCACCCAGGGGAGGCGCAGAGCCTGCCCCATCTGGGCAAACAGGGGCCTCGGAAGGCAGAGGGTATTGGTGGGCCGCCCTGGCAGGGGTCACGCTGAGGGACAGGATCCTGGCACACTCAGGTGTGCTCACACACGTACGCACTCAGCCTGCGGTGACTTGCTTGCTGGCAGAAAGCTGACCTCGCCTGTCCTGGTTGCAGCCCCAGAAGCACCCTGGAAGAGTCTGTTCCCTGCTGGCTGGAGCCGAGCTGAACTGCCCTGCAGACCCCCCCCCCCCGCCATGGGCACAAGGCCTGACCTGCTGAGGTGGCAGCCTTCAGAGGCACCCGTGCTGGGGGAGTGGGGGGCGGAGCCCTGCTCCAGAAGAGGGGGATGGAGACCAGCCAGGCACAGGCTGGAGGCCACAGCCCAGTGCTCTGACTAGTAGTTGGCCCTGCCCAGCCAAGGCAATGCCATCCCACCCCCACTTTACAGGTGGAGAAACTGAGCCCCAGAGAGGTCAGGTGACTTTCCCAAAGTCACACAGCAAGGTGGAGGCAACACAGCAGATACAAGGTGGACTTGGAGAACCCTTAGAGACCCAAACCTTACTCTCCCAAGAGCCAGGCTGGGTGGCATCCCCGTCTCCGGCCTCAGTTTCCTCATCTGGGGAGTGGGCTCACAGTAACCACCTGGCAGAGCCCTCCAGAAGCCCAGAAGGCGACAGCCAACAGTCAGTCTCTTCTGCCCCCAGTCCCCACTCCCAGCTCCCAGGTAAGAGGCTCTGATGCACCCCTACTCTACATCCAAAACATGGCGCCCCCTGGTGGCCACTGTGGCATGAAGCCACCTGCCCTCTGCCCTTGGGTGAGGGAAGAGCCTTTGCCAGGTGGGTGAGGAAGGACCTGAAGAGGGGAGGGGGAGAGGGGCAGGGGAGTGGGCAGGCCCTGGGGACAGCGCTGTGGGGGCCACAGGCAGTGGGGCTGCTGGGCCGGAGCAGCGTCCCTGGGGGCTGGTCCGTGCAGGGGAGGCTGCAAACAACCGGTCATGAGTTTGGAGTGGATCCTGTGGATAGCTGAAGGCCATTAGGGCTGAGGCACACTGTCCCCTGGAGGATGACCGCAGGGGAAGCAGGGACTAGGGCCGGGTCTACACATGAGAGGAGGGCAGCCCCAGCTATGTGGGGTGCAGATGCCCTGGGGGTACTCAGCTGTGGGGTGTGGTCAGTCTGAGGCCTCTGCCAGTCCAGGCTGGGGGAAGTGCTGGCCAGTCTCCCGAGGTCTTCCGGAGATTGCAACGCCCACTCCCTTTCAGACCCGAGTGCGTGTCACCTCGGGGGACCTTTCCCGCTCCTCCACCCTCAGAGGCCCACCCTGACCCTAACTTGTCCCTGAGCAGCTACCAGCGTGCTGGCCTGGGAGGCCCACAGTGCTTCTTGAACGGGACCTTGGTGAGTGAATAGATGGTGGGGCTCCCTGTCCACCCGGGCTCCCCCCTTGCCTCCCCGCCCCCACCTGGGGTCCAGCCACAGGCACCATGCTGCCTGTCTGGTCAGAGCCAGCAGACTGATGGTCGGGGCAGGAGGGACGAGGCTGGGGGTGGACGGAACCCAGGGTCATCCACCGGCCCCCAAAACCACGGGGGGGAGCACAGAGAGGAGGCTTGAAGGGCGGGGCTCACAGGCCGAAGAGGGGCCGGGCCAGTCCATGGAGCCGCGCTGGCCTTTGGGTAAAGGGCTGGGCTGGGGTTCAGGGACACCTGCCTGGCCTCTGGGCACAGGGCAAAAGCACAAGTCTTGGCTTGTAGCCTGTGATCCCTGCTCCTTCCACTACCGGTGGGTGCGGGGCAGGACAGACACTGGTCCGGCCCTGGGCGGGGAGAGGCCCTCAGCTCTCCCCCTCACCTCAAGGGCACTCCTAGCATCCTCCAGGGAGGGGGCTCCATGCACCATAGTTCTTCTGGTTCTGATGACAGCCCCCCTGCAGGCTACCAGCTCCCCAGCATTTCTGCCCAGAGGACCCTCCCCCCTGGGACCAGCCAGTCCTGGCCTTCGGTGAGTGCCCCCCATCCTTGGTGCCCGTGGCCAGTGCGTCAGGAGTGGGGTCTTCCTGCGCTGGCTCCCCTTCCTGGGCTCTGTTGTCACCTGAGCCCAGGGGATCCCTTGGCCTGGAGGATGAGCTGGGCTGAATATCTGTGGCCGGGGCACAGGTCTGCCCTCCCCAGGAGCTGGGTCCACCACACACACCTGGACCCCCAGATGGCAAAGTGCTCCTTGGTGAGGGCTGACAGGGCGTGTGTGTGTGTGTGTGTGTGTGTGGCACCCGTGACCCCCCCACTGCATTGCACAACTCCCCATGGAAGTGGCCAACATGTGCGTGTGTACACACTCACACTCCTGTGGGCACATGGACACACAGGCACGCTCGCGTGAGCATACATTCACACCAGCACGCACTCACAGGCCCACACCGTCACACACAAAGGAGCACAGGGCACACACCCTTGTATGACCCATCCCCACACATGCACGTGTGAGCCGACCCGAAGGGGTGGGGACGGCTCCTCGTTGGGTCCTGCGGCCCGTCTCTCCTCCACGGCAGCTGTAACAAGCCCCCCTCACTGGGGGTTCACCAGACACCGTTCCAGACACCGTTCATGTATCAACTCCCAGACCCTGGTGAACCCTCCAGTGATGGAAGGAACGCCCCTGGCACAGAGCGGGCAACCGAGGCAGCTGGGATGCGCACCAGTGACGCGCTGGCTGTGAGGTGCGGGCGGGGACGCCCAGGGCGGCAGGGCTACAGCACCTGGAGGCACCGCGCCCGGCGGCCCTGAGGGGAGGAGGAGCTCGGTGCGCGCCCCGCCCCGTCGGGGAGCCGGCCTCCTCTTGCCCCCGCGGGCTGGGGCCGGCCCAGTTCGGAGGGGTCGCAGAGGCCGGCGGCCCCCCTGGGAATTCCAGGCGCGTGTGTCAGCGCGCTCGGCTTCGCCACCTCCTCGGCCCCCTCGGCCCCCGCGGAGAGCTGGATTCCCGAGGGGGCGGGGGAGGCCCCCGGGCCTAGGGCGGGATCGGGGGCCCAGCCCTGCACCCCCAGAGCGGCCCTGGCAGGAGCCGGTCTCCCCTCCGCCGCCTCCCAGTTTCCGCGCCCCGATGGGTCGCCGCTCCCCTGGGGAGGGCTGGCACAGGATAACTCTGCGGAAGTGGACGCCCCTGGCCCTGGGTGCCGGCACGTGCGTCGGGAATTCTCACCACCTTGGGGGGGGCGGGTCCTGCCCGACAGACAGGTGAGACCTTGGGGCTCGGTGACGATCTCCCAGGTCATGACCCACCAACTGTTTCTGTGCAAACCTCTACGTGAGTTGGGGGCGGCGTCTGGATCTTGGGTGCGAATCCTAGTTGTGCCTCGATTTTCGCATCTGGAATATGGGAACCATAGCAGTACCTACCTCGCAGAGTATTGTGCAAATAAAAGACACCACGGGGAACCCCGTCTGTGCCCGGGATGGGGTCCTGCCTGGGAACCCGGTCGCGGTCCTCCCCGGCGCGCGTTCGTGCGGGGACCCAGGACGCCCGCTTGCCCCGCGCCTCTGTCCGCCCTGGCTCCCTCGGGGGTTGCCTGGAGCCCCCTCCGGGCCGCCAAGACCGAAATCTCCTCGCTCGCCCCAGGCCCGCCCCGGCGCTGCTTTGCCGGCGGCCTCGACAGGTCCCGGCGCGCTCAGGCCCGCCGCCGGGCGAGGGTGGGTGCGCGTCGCAGCCTGGCTGCCCCGCCGGCGGGCCCGGGGCGAGCCGGGGATCGGAGGGGGCAGCGGCGGCTCTAGGTCGGGGGAGGGGATGGAAGGGGGTAGGGGTGGAGGGGTCGGGGGTGAAAGGGGCAGGGAGTTGGGGGTAAGGGCTGGGAGGGTCCGGGCGGGGGCCGGGGTAGAGGGGGCAAGGAAGCTCAGGGGCCGGGGGCCGGGGGAGAAACGAGGAGGCTCAGAGTCTAGACGGGGCGAGGGGAGGAGGGGAGGGAGAAGGGAATCTCGGGATCCCCCATGGGGAGGGGCTGCGGGACGGCTGAGAACCCGGAACCCTCAACTCCCGCCGGTGGATGCCCCGCCCCTCCCCGTGCCCCTGGGCGCCGCACGCCCGTTTCACTGCGCGGGAAACGAAGGGTCCAGGTCTGCAGCGCATCTGGCGGGGCTGGGGTTTTGTGTCCCTGTGCCCGGGGGGCTGAGGGGTACCCCCTGGGTTGCTGATGGGAACGCTGGCGGCACTGGGGGGAGGAGCAAGCCCTGAGCACTGGCTGAGTCGGTGGTCTTGGACCTCACCTCCGCCTTCCTCTGCCCTCACCGACGCCTCCCGGACAGGGGCTCTGGGCCGCGAGGCGAGGGAGGCGCCCGCGCCCGCCGGCGGCCGAGCGGCAGCTCGGGAGCGAGGCCCGGAGGGCGCAGGGCCGGCCGTGGCCACCAGGCGGCGCGATGGAGCCGGCGGAGCGGAGCAGATACGGTTCCCCAGGCCGGCCCGCGACTTCCCGAGATGCGGACTCCTCGCCTCATTTTGGAGTTTCTGTGAGAGAGGGGAACAGGGAGGCGGCTATTTGGGGCACTAGGTGGATGAAACATGGGGTCCCCAGCTGTGTCTCTGTGAGGTGACCTTAAGCACCTGACCCAGGCTATGCCTTTGTCTCCCCTATGAAAATGGAGGGCGGGCGGGGAGAGAAGAGAATTCCCTGGCTGCTGGTCCACCTTGTCCCGAAGAGAAACAGGCTGTGGGGAAGCTGGGCCTCTGGAGGGCGGAGAGGGCTGACAGCTGGCCCAGCTGGAGGAGGGGAAGGTGGGCCCCAGGCTCAGTTGGGGAAGTGGCTGAGCCAGGAGAGGTCATCTGGGACCAGAGGACCCTGCCCTGAGCCTGGGGGCCGTGGGGGCCTGGGCCGAGGGCTGGACAGCTGGGAGGGCACGTCTGTCACCAGGGCCTGGCCACTCTGGGGAACAGCAGGGGAGGAGGTGGGGGGAGCCCAGCCTAGAGCAGTGCCCCCAACCCTGTACCAAAGCTCAGCTGCAGGAACCAGCCCTGCATTCAAAGCAGGCTTCTCCCTCTGGTGGGCGCTGCCAACCTCCAGCCCTGGGACCCCTCCCCAGACACCTGCCTTCCCAGGGTCCAGCCCCACGGAGGAGCAAGTCGGCTGGATAGCCCACTTCTAGCCGTGGCATTGCCCGAGCCCGGCCATCACTCCCTGCAATGCCCAGGGCCTGCTCACCTGCCCCTCCCCTGCCCACCTCACTCCCACCCCGTGTCCCAGTCGCCGAGGGTTCAGCCTTTCCTGAGCCCTTCCCTGAACTCACCCTGCAAGACTTGGCTTCACTGTCACCCTCAGAGGACCCTTATCAGAGCCTGTGCAGTACAGGATTAACCCCGCAGGCCAGGGTTGTCCACACCCTGCACAGTCCAGAGAAAGGTTCAGCCTTTGCCGGGCTCCTAGGAGGCAACCTCTGAGCCCCTGGAATGTCTGAGATCCCTGTCCTGAGCCCGCAGTAGGCCCTTGGGTGGGTGGTGGGCAGGCAGCAGCCCCAAGGATCCAGCCATCAGGTCTTTGTCCTTGGTTTCCCATTTACCAGGGCACAGGGTGTGGAAGCAACACCCCCCAGTTGTAGTCAGGCTGTCAAGATAAGAAAGTGGGTCTTATAGGGAAAAGGGAGGGGGCACAGTGGATGGACAGAGAGGTGGGCAGATGGATGGATGGATGGATGGAGGAAGGAGGGAGGAACAGAGGGGTGGATGGGAGGATGGATGGAAGGAGAGATGAATGAAAGAGACAGTGAGCTGTGCACTGTAAAACGTAGGTGGTGGGTATGTGGCGTTTCCCTGTACAATTCTTTTAACGGTGCCATGTGTTTGAAAATATAATACAATGCAGGGGATATGTTTATAGACAAGCACTGTAACACACATACACACGCTGCTAAAAACTCGTGAGCTAAAGAAGAGATCATAATAGAAATTTTTAAATACCTAGCACTGAATGAGAATAAAAAACACTACGTATCCAGCTGCATGTGTGGAAAAGAAGGAAGCCGCAGGGTCTGTGAGCCGCATCCCCGTCTTAGGAAGTTCAGGAGGCGTGGGGTGGGGGGAGCAAAGGGGCAGGAGGGAAGATTTTACACTGAATGCAAGGTATCCCTGAATTTTGTAAATCAAATAAAAAGAAGATGTTGGGGGAAGAAAAGAAGATTTTGCGGGGCGGGACAGAATAAGCCCAAAGAAAGTTTGAAAACAGATAAAAATAAGCTTGGGAATGGATGAAACAGGAAGCAAAGGTGTGATGGAGAAGGTCCGTGGAGACAAAGTGAGTTCTTTGAAAAGAATCAACCAACGAAACAGACCAACTTCTGAGAAAAATAAACACAAAAAAAGGAAAGGAAAAACACAAACAATGTGAATCAAAAAGAAGATACAATTTTAGATTTAAAAGGAAATGAGAAGCCACAGACTGCTGGAAAATGGTTGCAAACCGTGTATCAGATAAAGGACTTGTATTCAGAATATATAAAGAACTTCCAGAACTCAACAGTAAAGGAACAAGTAACCCAATTTAAAAATGGACCAGGGACTTCCCTGGTGGCGCAGTGGTTGAGGATCCGCCTGCCAATGCAGGGGACACGGGTTCGAGCCCTGGTCCGGGAAGATCCCACATGCCGTGGAGCAACTAAGCCCGTGGGCCGCAACTGCTGAGCCTGCACTCTAGAGCCCGCGAACCACGACTACTGAGCCCACGTGCCACAACTACTGAAGCCCGCGAGCCTAGAGCCCGTGCTCTACAACAAGAGAAACCGCCGCAATGAGAAGCTGGCGCACCACAATGAAGAGTAGCTCCGCTCGCCGCAACTAGAGAAAGCCCACGCGCAGCAATGGAGACCCAATGCAGCCCCCTCCCACCCAGAAAAAGCGCCAAAGATCTGAACACAGCACGGATGATGGTAAATAAGTACATGAAAAGATGCTCCCCGTCCTTTGTCATTAGGGGAATGCAAATTAAAATCACAGTGCAATGCCACCGCATACCCATGAGAATGGTGGAAACTAGTGACATGACTAAAATGGCAACACCACATGCTGACGAAATTGTGAAGCAAAAATTTCTTACATATCACAGGTGAGAATGCAAAGTGGTGCAGCCCCGTGGAAGAGCGCGGTCACTTCTCACCATCTGGTGACCCAGGATTTCTACTCCCAGTATTTCCTCAAGAGAAATGAAAACTTATGTTCACACAAAAGCCTATGCATGAATCTTTAAAGCAGCTTTATTTGTGATCACCCCAAACTGGAAACAAACCAGGTGTCCTCCAGCTGCTGAGGAGGTTACCCCTGAGGTCCATCCACGAGATGCCATAAGAGGAAGGGGCTATCCGTGTGCCCAGCAGGGATGAACCTCCAGTGCCTTTTCTGTGGGAAAGACACCAGACGCAAAAGGCTGTACAATTCCCTTCATGTGACATTCTGGAAGAGACAAATTGAGAGAGAGGGAGATAGATCAGTGGTTATTAGGGGTTGGGGGTCAGGGAAGGATTGTCTCCCAAGGGCAGCAGAAGGGAATTTGGGGTGATGGAGCTGTTCTGTAGTGTCTGGTGGATACACAACCGTATGCATTTGTCAAAACCTACAGACCCGAACACTGCAGAGTGAATCTTACCGTATATACATTTAAATTTTTTGAAGTGCAAAAACATCAATTTAAAAAGAGAGGTAATTAGAGAGTACTGTAAACAACCGTATGTCAACATTTCTGAAAACACAGGTAAAATGGACAAATCGCTAGAAAAACAGAACGGGCTAGAAGAAATAAAAATATTGAATGGGGCTTCCCTGGTGGCACAGTGGTTGAGAGTCCGCCTGCCGATGCAGGGGACACGGGTTCGTGCCCCGGTCCGGGAGGATCCCACATGCCGCGGAGCGGCTGGGCCCGTGAGCCATGGCCGTTGAGCCTGCGCGTCCGGAGCCTGTGCTCTGCAACGGGAGAAGCCACAACAGTGAGAGGCCCGCGTACTGCAAAAAAAAAAAAAAATATATATATATATATTGAATGGCCCTATGACTAGCAAATCCATTGAAGCAGTATTCAAAAGTCTTCACATGTGGACACTTGGGGCTGGAAGTGAAGACACAAAGGGTGGAGGACGGTAACCCAAAGCCAGGGTCACCTCTGCTGACCACGTTGTCGCTGACAGGCGACTCTTGGCTCCGACGGGCAGGGAGGGGCTGGGTGGGCGGGGAGCCTGGCACGCAGGCCAAAGCAGTAGCCCACGGCCGCAGCAGGGGACGGAAGTCTGCCCACTGTCTCCCCGACGCTGATCGGGGTTTCTGGGGCTCAGCCTGGGACCAGAGATACCACTGTGGCACCTGAAGGCGAGATAGGGCACGTGAGGCCGATGGTAGCAGTAGCACTTGCATCTGTCACCTCTGCCCGCAGGGAGGCCTCGGGCGCCAGCACACAGCCGCCTGCGATAACGGGAAGTCCGCGGTGGGACCAGGGGCCTTTCTGCAGAATAAAGTAGGAAATACAAGTTTCCTACGCACACTGATGTAAACGGGCCGAAGAGGGCGCGCTGTGCAGAACCAGTAGAATGGGCCATCCCCGGGGAACTGACCCCAAGAGGCATCCAGTGGGGAAAGGAAGAAGTGAAATGACCTCTGGTGGTAGGTGGTGTGATCTGAGATGTAGAAAACCCTAAAGATTCCACAAAAAAACCTGTTAGGACAAATAGACGATGTCAGCTTAGTAGCAGGATACAAAGTGAACCTGGAAATCAGCTGTGTTTCTTTCACTAACAGCAAAGAAACTGGAAAGGAAGTAAAGAGATCAGTTCCATTTTCTTTTCGTTCTTTCCTACCGTGGGTCCCAAGAATTTGCATTTCTACCAAGTTCCCTAGGGATGCTGATGTGGCTGGTCTGGGGTAGAAACCAGTTCCATTTTCAGTGGCATCAAAAATAATAAAATACTTAGGAATGAACTGACCCAAGGAGAGAAAAGCCTTGTACAATGGAAGCCACAGAGAAGTGAAGTGAGAGAAGTGAAGAAAGACACAAGTGAAGGGCCCACATCCCACGCGCAGGGACCGGAGGGCTCACCGTTCTTACAAAGTGATCTGCAGAGTCACCGCAAACCCCACCCGAATCCCAATGATGTGCATTTTTTCCCCCAGAAATATCCATTCTAAAATTCATATGGAGCTTCAGGGACCCCCAAACAGCCCAGGGGATTAACCCTCCTGGGGCAGAGATGGATGCCTCCCCACCTCCCCCGAGCCTGGCCGGCAGGGACCGAGGGAGACGGCACAGGGACAGGGGGGCGGGTGCAGGAGGGACGGGGCTGCACGGGGAAGGAAGCCGGACGGGAGCCAAGTCTGCGGCCCAGGCCTGATGTCAGTGTCCCAGCTCAGCCGGGGGCGGCTTTGCCCCACACCTTGCAGGTGCTAACATCCCCCGGGGTCCTGCCCGCACCCCATCCTAACCGCGGGAGCCAGGCCACCTGACCCGCGCAGGGAGGAAGATGGGCCTGGGGGAGGGGTCGGGGGGGGGGACTCCGAGCGCTCCCCGCTCCTCCGGGTCGCCCGGGGCCCTTGCGAGGGTTCCTGCACGTCCGTGTGCGACAGCGTGCATGTGCGTGTGCGTGAGTGCATGTGAGCCTACGTGCCGCACGCGCGCGCCCCGGGTTCACTCGCGTGTGGGTAAACCAGCGAGCCTTGGTGTCGCAGGTGGTGAGGAAGCTGATGGGGTGCCAGCAGGGCTGGGGTGGAAGAGGCCCGTCCAGGTGGGTGAGGGCACTGACAGGTCAAGGGCGCGGAGCTTCCGGTGAGCGGCAGGAAGTGGGAGCAGCTCTGCCGCTGACCTGAATTTTCTGAGGTGGGAGGAGCCCATGCGATTGGAGTGGAAGAGACGGCTGCACACGCACGCGCACACGCACGCGCACACCCCTCTCCCACCTGGACTCTCCCCAGCCCTGAGCAAAGCCCCTTCAGTGGGTTGGCTGCACCCCTTACATGGTTACCCCCGGAGACCAGCTGCAGGCCTGGGCCTCCCCCCACGCCTGGCCCTCGCGCTCCCCCGCCCCCCCCCACCGTGTCCTCCCGCCCTTGGCTGCGCCCGCCCCCTCAGACCCCAGGTCCTGCTGCAGTGCTTCTGGCCACCCACCAGGATTGTGGTCACACTCCCAGGGCGGCCACAGTGCCTCTTCCGGTGCCGGCTGACTTGAGGGATCCCCTCCTCCAACTGTGGGTTCCTGGAGGGCCGTGATCCCTGCCTTCCAGGACCTTCCGCGGGGCAGTGCACACAGCAGGTGCTCAGTAAATGCTCGCTGGGTTGAGCTGATGGCCAGACCAGCCCTAGTCCCCCACCCCAGCCCAGCAGCCCCCCTGGGTGTTACCCAAACTGCTGTACGGAGGTTGGCCGGAGCTCCAGCACCCTGCAGAGGAAGCCGATTGCTTCCGGCCGAGCACTGGGCTCCCCGGGCCCCCGCGTCAGCCGGGGCGTCTTCCACGTGGGGCTGTTGCCTCTGCCTCGTCTGCCTGGGGAGGCGGGTGGGGGAGAGGGGAGCGAGGGGGGAGGAGAGCCTCACCCCACACCCTCGACAGCCCCACCCCTGGCAGTTTTCCTCCCCAGGTCACTTCTGCTTTTTTACTCAGTGGCAGCGGATGACGGGTGGGGGAGGGCACAGCGCCTCAGACCCTGCTGTGCAGCTACAGACCTCGAAGCATGTCCTCGCCCCGCCCTCCTGGCACCTGGTCAGCTTCGCAGCAGCTTCGGGCTTCCCGGGTCTGGGTTGGTGGTGGGTCAGGGGCAGCCCCTCTTGGCAGGGCTACCAGGCAGCCTGTGTCCCTGCCCACCCTCCTCCCATGGGGGCATCAGAGCAATTCCTAACAGGGGGTCTGCTTTAAACCCGCCCACAGGCCTTCGGGGTTCTCTACCCCAAAGACACTGCCGACATTTGGGGCTGGAAAATTCTTTGTGGTGGAAGAGGGCTGTCCTGGGCATTAGGGGTTGTCTGGCATCATGCCTAGCCTCCCCCACCCGATGCTAGCAGCACCTCCACCCCAGCTGTGAAACCCAAAACTGTCTCCAGAAAGGCTCAATGTCCCCTGGGGACAAAATCGCCCCATCTGGGGACCCCGGGCAAGGTCCTGGGCCTAGATGGGTTGCAAGGAAGTGAGGTCCTCGGGGCCTCAGAGGCAGGGGATCCAGTGGGAAGACTTCTGCTTTCACTCCCGACCTGCCATCTGCGGCCGACCTTGGACAGCTGAGCCAGGAGGCAGACTAGAAACAAGGCAGACGCTCGGACACGATGTCTGAGCCGCGCCACCCTGCCACGCGGGCTGCTCCCGGCTGCCTCTCCGCTTCTGCCTCAGCTCTCGCTGGACCGAGCTTTCCAAAGTGCCTGGGGCAGGGCACGTGAAAGGCTGCACACACCTGCACTTCTGCTGGGCAGAAGCTGTTCTGCCGTCCCTCCGGGGGCGGCCTGGGAGTGGCCCTGGTCTTTGGGACCAAAGGCTGCTGAGGCTGGACCGCAAGGGCCCGAGGGCCACACTCCTGGGAGGGCAGCAGGGCTGAGGGAGGGCAGGGGTCCCTTACCTGGGGCGGGGAGACTATCTTGCCCCTGCTTTGGGCCTGGCACACAGTAGGTGCTTAGTAAAACAACTGTTGGCCGAGTGAATGGCCTCCTTGTGTGGCCCTGGGCACATCCTGTCTTGCAGAGAGGCTCACTCACCCGGCGCCTTCCCAAGTTCTCGGGTGGGTAGCCCTGGACAGGGTGAGCACCTGCCAGCCAGGCTGGCTCAGGGTCCCCGGTCAGGCGTGCTGAGAACCGTGGACACTCTCCACCGAGCGTCTGCCTGCTGAGGCTCCCTCCCTGGGGAGGCCAGGGACCGCCCAGGGGGCTCGTGGACCCGCCATGGGTGGGGGTCTGTGCCGCGTCCACGCAGATGCCGGTGCCTCTCCCCTGCACGTCTCCACCTGCAGAAGCTCCTCGCACACCTTCCGTATTAATTCTTGTTAATTGTAGCGCCCGTGCTCTCCTGTTCTGTCTTCGTGCGTTAACTTGGTCCAGGCATCCCCTCGGACTAGAGGGACAGACAGAGGGGGAGGCCCTGTCATACGAGCAGGATTCGGAGTGACAGTGACCCAGTCCTATATCTGGAACCTGCTGGTGCCCCCAACAGACACTGGTGATTGTGGGTCCCCAAAATATCATCGAGACAAAGTGTCACTGGACGCTTTCTTTTTTCTTTTTTTAAATTAATTAATTAATTTATTTTTGACTGAGTTGGGTCTTCGTTGCTGCGCGCGGGCTTTCTCTAGTTGTGGTGAGCGGGGGCTGCGCTTTTTTATTTATTTATTTATTTATTTATTTATTTATTTATGGCTGTGTTGGGTCTTTGTTTCTGTGCCAGGACTCTCTCTAGTTGCGGCAAGTGGGGGCCACTCCTCATCGCGGTGCGCGGGCCTCTCGCTATCGCGGCCTCTCTTGTTGCGGAGCACAGGCTCCAGGCGCGCAGGCTCAGTAATTGTGGCTCACGGGCCCAGTCGCTCCGCAGCATGTGGGATCCTCCCAGACCAGGGCCCGAACCCGTGTCCCCTGCATCGGCAGGCAGACTCTCAACCACTGCGCCACCAGGGAAGCCCCGGGGGCTGCTCTTTATTGTGGTGCGTGAGCTTCTCTTTGTTGCGGAGCATGGGCTCTAGGCACGTGGGTTTCAGTAGTTGTGGCATGTGGGCTCAGGAGTTGTGGCTCACGGGCTCTAGAGCACAGGCTCAGTAGTCGTGGGGCACGGGCTTAGCTGCTCTGGGGCATGTGGGACCTTCCCGGACCAGGACTTGAACCCATGTCCCCAGCATTGGCAGGCAGATTCTTAATCACTGCGCCACCAGGGAAGTCCCTTGACGCTTTCTACTGAAGAGTTGATGGGTCTTTCTAGAAATTCTGGAATGAACAATAAGGTTATTTGCCATATTTAGCTTCCCTGGGAGGAGCACCGTTCTGTTAGTGGAGACAGGGGTGTAGCAAATCCTGTTAATGCTGGTGGGCCAGAGCCATGTGGGCCAGAAGCCACGTGGGTTGATGGTTTCGGTTCTCTATGTGGGTCCTGCTTTCCAGGCTTGGGGGTGGTGGGTCTCCTGGGGTTTCTGGGGGGAGAAAGCCACCTTCAGAGGAGCTGATCCAGCCTTTACACTGGGGCCGTCTCCCCTCCATCTCCCCTCCTCATCCCTCCCCCAAACCCCCTCTCCCAGTTTCTCTGGTCTCTGGGGTCCTCCTCCTCCCAGATCAACCCCCCTCTGGACGCTTTTCTCATCTGGGGGCAGTTTCATCCCTGGGCCTGGGCAGTGTGCGCCTCACCCACCAGTCTGGGACCTGCCTTTGCCAGGTGGAAGGGAAGCTGGTGACCACGTGTGCCCCAAGGCAGCACACCCCCAATACCCAAATGCCCCTTCTTGCTTAGGAAGAGCACCCAGGGACAGTGGGCACAGTGAAATCAAAGACCACGTTTCCCAGCTGCCCCTGCAGCTGGGCGTGGCCACAGGACTGCATTCCTGAGGAGGCAAGACCAGAAGCATTGGGTGGGGATTCTGGGATGTCTCCTCAAAAGGGGGGTGGCCCCATTATCCTCCAGTTCCTTCCTTCCTGACACCTGGAATGCAGATGTGAAGGCTGGAGCTCAAGTAGCCATTTTTGACCAAGAGACAAAGCACCTGTTTTCCCAAGGCCATGGAAGCTGCTGGGCCAGCCCCGGGAGGGAGGGAGGGAGGGAAGGAAGGAGAGAGAGAGAGAGGGAGAGAGAGAGGGAGAGAGAGAGAGAGAGAGAGAGGGGAAACCCCTGAGTTCAGCATGGTTGTCTGGGGTTTCTGAGGTGATGGGTAGCCTCTCCTGGGCTGATCTAGGGCACACTATAACTTTGTTGAAACCATGACCCATGATCCACACTCAGAGTGTGCCCTGGTCAGAGGAACACAGGCTGGTAATGAGTTTCAGAATCACCAAGCTCTTGGGGTGACAGCTTCTCAAAAGCCCCTTTCCATTCCCAGCCTCTTCTCTCTCAGGGAAACTCTCCGAAACTGCCCTGAAAGCCCCTTCCCTGGCTGGTGCCGGGGAACTCCTGCCCTCTTCTGAGAGCACTGAGTCCCATGGAAACCCCCGGAAGCTCCCTGCCTCCCCCTCCCCCAGCCCGATTCAGTGACTCAGCATCACTGAGGCTCAAAAGTGGGGGAAGGGGGAGAGGTCAGCAGTCAGGGAAGCCTGGCAGACTCACTGGAAGAAGAAAAAAAACGGTCATCCCAGCCAATGGGATCCGGCGTCGCACAAACGGACTGACACACACGATGGAGCAGGGCTCACTCCAGGCACATGGTGTTTGGTGATCGATGGACAAAATTTACCACAATAACAAAAAGCTAAAGAGACAGACGTGTGTCACCCCCACAGGGGCGGGGCGGGTGGTTCATAGAGTTTGGGATAACTTGAGTGTGGTCGACGGAAACACACTGAAGATACAAAACCCCACGGGTCCTGCACACCGGCGTTCACAGCAGCGTTACACATAGCAGCCAAAAGGGGGAAGCAACCCACGCGTCCATGGACGGATGATGGATAAACAGATGTGGCCCATGCACCCAGTGGAACAGGATTCAGCCATAATGCGGAGTGAAGCTCTGACACCTGCTCCAACACGGGTGGACCTCCAGGACCTCATGCTGAGTGAAATAAACCCATCACAAAAGGACAGATCCTGTGTGATTCCACTCATATGAGGTCCCTAGAGCAGCCAGAGTCCTAGAGACAGAAGTAGGATGGTGGGGGCAGGGGCTGGAGGAGGGGATGGGGAGTGAGTGTCGAATGGGGGCGGAGTTTCTGTCTGGGGAGGTGAAGAGTCCCAGGGATGATGGCAGTGGTGGTCGCACGACGTGAGTACACTTATCACTAAAAGTGGTTAAAATGGTAAATTTTACGTTATGTATAATTTACCACAATAAAAATCCCTGAGTCCTTAATGATACTCGGGAAGAGGGTGAGAGAGAGTCCCAGACCTTGGCTGCAGCAGGAGGCGACTGTTGCCTGTCGGTTGGGGGGAGAGGGGAGGGACAGCTCATTTCCCCCCAAACCTGCCGGAGGACACAGGTGGAAACGTCACGTAATGGGAAAGTCACCACTTCGCCAACCAAGCAAGGTGGCTGCCCTGGGATGGGGAGTGGGGGTAGAGCTCCAGGAGGGGCGGCCAGGGTGCCGGAGGGCGTCCACCCCACCACCCATCCCCGGCCATCGAAGGAGTGCTTGTTGTCGCCGTGATCCCGGAGCCAGAAACGTCGAACTGAACCTGCCGGGGCTTTAGAACCACTTCCCAGTCACGGGGAGCCCGTGATGGAGAACCACGTCCAGTGACTCTGGGAGGACCCAATCAAGCAAATCGAGAATGTGCGATGTTTTAGGAGACAGGCCCCTTCAGAAAGCGAATGTCACGGGCGCAAGGGGTCGGGGCGCTGCTTCCGGGTGAGGAGACCAAGAGGCCTGATGCCAACCAGGTGCGCCGTCCCTTCTGTAAACACCTGGGGACAACCAGGCTGGCTGTCGGGGGCCGAGGGGTGCAGAGGACGGGCAGGACGCGCACGTGGCCCTGGAGGTGAACTCGGAGGGTCTGGGTGCCGAGCCAGGGGCCTGATTCTACTCACACACGAAGCCCGTCTCAGGGGATCTTCGTGCCTGTTGGACGTGGGTGGTGGTCCCCTCCTTCCCCTATAAAACCTGTAGGGGCAGTGAGGAGAGTGGAGACGTTGCCCGGAGGTGCCCGGTGCCCGGCAGATGCCCGGAGAGCGTCACCACCGCCCGCCCTCTTCCCTCTTCTCGAGTTTGGATCCAGGAATATTCGACCCACTTAAAACGGTGAATAATGTTCCCCTGTCATGAGGTGATGAAAGTGAGGGTGCAGACAGGATCAGGGAGGAAACCCTTCTGGGTTCACAGACACCTGCCTGGTGGAAGTGGGACCACAGAAGCCAGTGGCCTCTTCTCAAGGGGGACCCCGGGACATTGTCAAGAGGGGGCTACAGGGTCCCCCTTTGTCCTGCCTGAAAGACACTCAGTCTCCAGGAAAAGCACCCAGCCCCCTCACCCCCCAAAAACCCCTTCCCCACAACTGCTTTGCTGGTCAGGAATTGTGCTCAGAAGGGGGTAGGGTGGGCACAGCTGCCACCCCCCAGCTCACAGCCCTCCACTCCCGCCCCAGGGGCCCAGGCTTCCCTTCCCAGACCCCCCTGAAGACCCCAAGGGGAGGATTTGGCTGCCACCCCTGACCCGACAGCCGCGGCACGGAGGGTGACGGTGGCCAGGGTTTCAGGCCCAAGCGCGTCAGTTGGGTGCGGGGCAGCCCGGGAATACGCGGACCCCTAGGTGGGCGTGCAGAAGGGAACAGTCCCAGGGAGGGCCTGGGCCGCCCCCATGATGACAGCTGTCCCCCGCCATCCCTGAGGGTGCCTGGCCCACCGGCCGGATGTGGGCTGTGTCCCGGCTGAGGCCCTGCTTCACTTGGACCCCAAGGGTGTGGGTACCACCTGGCCCACCCAGAGCCTCAGCTCTACCTGCCACTGCTCACCTGGGAAGGGCTGCCCTGGGCAGGTGCTCTGGGAAGGCTGAGGTGAGCCTGTGCTCAGACCTGCACGTGCTCCGCACCCAGCTCTCTGCTGCTCCATGTCCCCACCCACCCTGAGAAGCTGTGGTGCGGTGGAGGTGGGGGGACCGAGAGGGAGCCAGCCTCCAGCCACCAGACGAACGTCCCGAGGGAAAGTGCAGAGTGGGGGTCCGCCCTCCCGGGCTCCCCGGGCCCTCAACGTGAGGGGGGGCGCGGTGGCCTCAGTTCCAACGCCGCCTACCGCCCGTGCTGTGGTGCTGGACACAGATCACCCACAAATGTTGGTGGGCCCAGCCCTGCCCTGGGCTGAAGAGCCAGGTCTGCAGTGGGGATGCAGGGAGGGGCCCACGGTGCCTCCGTCTCACCCCAAAACCCAGAGTCAGCCCAGGGTGGTCAGGCAAGGTGGCGGTCACCTGCAGCCCCCCGCATCTTCCGAGGACACTGGCCACGTGCTTTAGGCTGTGATCCTGCAAGCCGTAGAGAGACACACAGACCCCCCCACCGCCAGCGTGGACTCTGGGTCCCCGGGGGATCCCACGCGGCCTCTCAAGAGAAACCCACCCTCAGAGGCCACCTGGCCTGGCTGGGATCGGCTTTAGGGACTCAGAGACACCACCTAGATGGGGTGTGCTGGCCCACCCCAGGACAGGGAGTGGGGAGGGCGGGCTCCATGTGAGATGTCTGGGCGCTGGGGACAGGTGCTGTCCTGGGGCCACAGTGGGCAGTGCCGGGCAGCATCTCTGCTCCCAGTGCCCCATGGGTGTCCCTGGGAAGGCAAGGCCTCTTGCAGGCGGCCCTGCTCTGTGCCCAGCAGCCTGTGAGGGGTCACGCCAGGCCTGGGCCTGTGGAGCTGGGGTCCATCTCCCTGGGGGTCCCTGCCCCTGGGTGTCCAGCCGCAGCTGTCTGGGAGCACTAGGCACCAGCAGCTCATGCGAGCCGGTCCCATGTCCGGCCCTAGCCGCCTGGGAAGGTCCTGAGGGAAGGCAGGTCTGGGTGTTGCCAGAACCACGAGAAGTGGCACTGAGACTGTTCTCAGCAAAGCGATGAGGCCACAGTCTCAGCACCAGTGAGGAGCCGCCCCGGCGGGCTGGCCAACCCCAGGTCTCGCTCTGTTTGCGGTTTGGGGAGTTTTAGAGACACTCCTGCTACTTCCTGAAAGCTCTCAACTGCGCCTGCAGGGAGGGAGCACGAGGCTGGCACCGGGCGGGCCCTGAGTAAGTCCCGGGCCCGTGTGCGGGGAGCAGTCGGGGTTGGGGTCTGAAGGCAGAGTGATTCGTTGGCATAAAGGTGGGGGCTTGGTGGAGGGTCTTAACCTGGGCTCCTTCAGCAAGAGGGGCCCCGGGGCACCACAAATGCGGAGGGAGGGCGGGGGACTGGGGGGAGGGACGGTCCCTCCGCTGCCCCTTCAGAGCTGCTGAGATTCCCCTCTGCAGAGTCCCCCGCCCCCCGGCCGCAGCGCTGGGCCGGCTGGGAGCCGGGAGCCGGGGGCTTATCCCCCTGGGAAGGTCTCCTTGCCGTCTGAAAGTGTATCTTAAATGACAGGAGGGACCCACTGCACACGCAGGGCATAGGGCGTCGGGGGCCAGGTCCCTCAGGGCCTCCGCCAGGCACTCAGGGACTTCCCAGGGCTGCGTGCTTGTCGCTGATTCTCGGAGGTGGTGGGGAGCCTGGCGGGGTGGGTATAATGCGCGGCCACCCTGGCCTCCAGGGCCTGGTGGGGCCAGAGGCACATGGGCGAGAGGAGGGATGGAAGGACAGTGGGTCTCTGCTGGGGTGGGCAGCCAGCCTGGTTCTGAGGCCGGGCAGCTCACAGGCTTCTTGGGACGGTGTCCAGCGCCAGGCACTGGGTGGGGGGCTCCCGTAGGTGTCTGCTGAGGACGGTGGGCAGGGGCTGGGCGCTGAGGAAGGGGTTCTTCCTGGCGTCTCTGCCTGGACGGTGACAAGGTGATGTTTTAGGGGCTCCTCCAGGCAGAAGGGAGAGGACAGAAATGCCTCCGGCGACGGTGGGACAGGTGCGGGCGCTCCACCCCCCTCGCCGTCAAGGAAATGGAGGCGCATTTGAGAAGGCACACTCTAAAAACTCTACCTAAGTGGGGGAAATGGAGAGGGACTCCTGCTGTGCTGGTGAGATGGGGGCCCCGGTTCAGCTGCCTGAGAGCAAGGAGCTCAGGGGCTGCTAAGTCAGGAGCTGCCTCCCCAAAGTGTAACCTGCGCAGAGACGGAAATAAAGTCAAAGCTCTGAGTGGGAGCAGGTGGGAGTGAGAGGTTGGAAGTCACCGACAGGCCCAGCCGTGGTGAAAGGTAAAGACTTCCAGCAAACCCACAGCGATGATCAGTAGCTGGGGACCAGGTCCCACGGCGTGCACTGGGGCACCGGAAGGTGAGGGCAGTGGGCGTGCTGGACGCGGGCTCGTGCCCTGTGCTTTTGCATTTGTTTGAAAAGCTCCAGAGTGAAACGTCTGAAAGTGTATCTTAAATGACGGGAGGGACCCACTGCACATGCAGGGTATAGGGCATCGGGGGCCAGCGCTGGGGGCCAGCATGTCACGTGAGCATCCATCCGGACACAGTGCTTCCTGTGGGGCTTCCGTGGGCCCTTCGGGGACGTGCAGGCACCAGGGTGGTGCCCAGGGCCAGAGGGGGTGGGGGCGGGAGGCAGGGGCCGCTCGAGCCCAGGGGTGGGTGCATAGGGGCTTCGGGCTGACCTGGGCCACCCACCCCATGGCCTGTGGCTGTCATAGGCCCCCTGGAGCACAGAGCGGGGACGGAGGCCCTGAGCCCACCAGGCTGGCACGCTGGGCAGGAAGGGCAGTGAGGCTGCCGGCGTGGAAGCTGCGTCCCTCTTGGCACCTGACCCCGGGAGGGGACAAGGGGGCACCCAGGCCTGTCGGCTCCTGGCCAGCAAGAGCCCCAGCTCCTAGTGGGGAGGGGCCACGGGCACTCTGGGGCTGGCAGGGTGGGGACACCAGGAGGGGACAGTCCACGGCCACCCCGGGAGGTGGCCGGGGCGGAGACCTGAAGCCATGTGTCCACTGGGCAGGGAAAGGCCAGGACGAAGCCCAAGACTGGGCTGAGCTCTTCTGGGCAAAAGGCCGGGGGTGGGCATGGGGGCAGGTGCCCAGGCCTGTGGGCATGAGCAGGGCAGGACCGCACCTGGGGCGTGGGGCGGTTCCAGTGCCTGGCTGCTCCGGCCTGGGCCTTCTGTGGCCCCTGATCCTCTCAATGTGACCCCTGCACCCTGCCAGTGCAGGCAGACTGTGGGCACCTGACAGTCAGGGACGCGGCCCCAGATCTGGAATCAGTGCTCCGCTCTGCAGACTGCATGGGGCTGGGGGGGCGAGCAGGGGCCCCAGGACCGCACAGTGTCAGTTGCACCACTTCCTTTCGCTTTTGCAGAAGTGACTTCTAGAGACAGTGGTCACCTTTCTGCTGCCATCTGCATCAGGGAAGAGCCGGGCAGCGCAGCCCCTGGGGGAAGGGACCACCTCCCAGTTTTCCAGAATCTCAGTCCTGACAAAGGAATCGGGCCCAGGGTGAGGCTTTTGTGTCCCTCCCAGGCTCACGGGGCTCAGGGGCGTCTGGACAGCTCCCAGGTGGGCTGGCACCCCTGCAGCTCATGTGGGCCACCCTCACAGTTGGAGACCCTCCTGGACCCCCCTTCCTTAGGCTCAGCCCTCCCTCACCCCCGAGCTGACCGGGCCACAGACCCACGTGCCACGCTGGCCCCACTGGGTGGCCGCCCTGAGCACCTTGGGCCATCTCCTTAGAGGGCAGTGTTCGCTCTGCTTGCGGGTCTCAGGGCCAGGCATAGACCGCAGGTAGAGCACCCCTGGGTGGCCCCCTGGGGGCTGACTGAGCAAGGGGGGTGCAGGGATGGACGGGGGTGGGGGTGCCCATTGACCCTCTGGCCACGCCCCCCAGTCTGTCAGGACGTCAGTTTCGAAAGGTCAATGCGTTTCTTGATTCTTTGTTGCCTCAGCGCCTTACCTTTGTCTGTATTTCCGAGGTCTTGCTCACAAATTCTAAGTCGATGAACTCTTTGCAGTTTCAGGTAAACACCTTGGCTTCCTGTTATTTCCCGGTGGTTCATCTGTTGTCAGCACAGTCGGCCCTCCCAGTGTTGGGGGGCGGGTCCTGCACCTGCCGACGCCCCACGGGGCTGGGGGCTCCGCCTGACAGGGGCTGTGGGTGGGGTCTGGGCCTGGCTCCAGGCTGGCTGAGGAAGGGTTTAGAGAGCCCGCCTCCCCCAGACCCTCTCTAGCTGACAGGATGGAGCTTACGTTAGGGGCACCTCTGGTTCAGGAAGGAAGCAGAGAGATGGGGGGGCAGAATTCTGCACCATCTGCCAGCACCCCCGAGCCTGTCCACCTCTGTCATGGGCAGTCTCCTAGGGGTCCCGGTCCCTTTCACAGGAGCAATGTCCATGCACTTTGCATCTCAGGTAATTCTTTCACCAGGAAAAATTCCTAGAAAGGATTTTATCTGCTCAAAAGTGAAGCACAGGGCTTCCCTGGTGGCCCCAAAATAAATAAATTTATTTTTTTTAAAAGTGAAGCACATTGAAAAAAATTTTTAATTAATTAATTAATTTTATTTTTTGCTGTGTTGGGTCTTTGTTGCTGCGCGCGGGTTTTCTCTAGTTGTGGCGAGCGGGGGCTACTCTTCCTTGCTGTGCGCGGGCTTCTCATTGCAGTGGCTTCTCTTGTTTCAGAGCACGGGCTCTAGGCACGCGGGCTCAGTAGTTGTGGCTCGTGGGCTCAGTAGTTGTGACTCGCGGGCTCTAGAGTGCTGGCTCAGTAGTTGTGGCGGACGGACTCAGTTGCTCCGCGGCATGTGGGATCTTCCCGGACAAGGTCTCGAACCCATGTCCCCTGCATTGGCAGCCGGATTCTTTTTTTTTTTTTTTTTTTTTTTTCCCGATACGTGGGCCTCTCACTGTTGTGGCCTCTCCTGTTGTGGAGCACAGGCTCCGGACGCGCAGGCTCAGTGGCCATGGCTCACGGGCCCAGCCGCTCCGTGGCATATGGGATCTTCCCAGATCGGGGCACGAACCCGCATCCCCTGCATTGGCAGGCAGACTCTCAACCACTGCACCACCAGGGAAGCCCACATTGAAGATTTTTGAGACATGTTACCAAATTGTGCTAGAAAACATCTGTGCCCGTTTATGCTCCCAACACAGTGAAGGATCCCACTTCCTCACTCTCTTGCCAACACTAAGAATTAAAGTTCTTTATTTTTGCCAATCTGATAGGCAAGAAAAAGACCACTGTTTGGTTGTTTACGTTCGCATTTCTTTGACTATATGAGTGAAGTTGAGCGTTTTCCAATTTGTAGGAGGTACTTTTACTTCTTCTGAGAATGATCGGCTTTGACACTTATTTCTGTTGATTTGTGGGAGTCCTTTTTATATTAAGCCTCGGCTGTTGTATCCCACAGGATGAATACAAGACTTGGCACTTAACAAATGCTCACTAACCATTTGTCAAATAACTTAATTTGTGATTTAATCTGATTTCCCTAAAGCAATTTCAACCCACCCTTTCTCCAGGTCACGTGAAACTCGGAGGAAACGTCTCAACAGGATCGTCATATGACATACACCACAGCCCCATCCTGAGCCCAGAGCTGTCAGACATGACAGGTGAGAGCCCCACCCCATGCCTCCTTTGACTTGGAACATTTAGAAGGGAGCCCGTGAAAATCTTTCTACCAATGTAGTTTGTCTCATAACAGGGAAAATTACTTCAAAAATTAGCATGCAAGAGTAGACTTCTCAAGGGACTTTCCTGGTGGCGCAGTGGCTAAGACTCCGCGCTCCCAATGCAGGGGACCTGGGTTCGATCCCTAGTCAGGGAGCTAGATCCCACATGCTACAACTAAGAGTTCGCATGCCACAACTAAAAGGATCCCGCATGCCGCAACTAAGACCTGACGCAGCCAAATAAATTTTTTAAAAATGTAGACTTCTTGAAATAAAAACTAACTTAGAAACAATAAAGCTGGAGGCTTTCCATCAGGACATCAGGAAGCCCCCACTTCTTAATCCCCTTGAAGTGCTAGAAAAGAACCAAGAACAGGACTGAAGGAGACGTGGAGGCTCTGGGGTCCACCTGGGCCTCGTATCCTGCCCAATTCTTGCGAGAGACCCTGTGCCGAGCCACAGATGCCCCACAGAGCCTCCTTCCCCTCCCGGGGGCTCGTGTGCCCCCAGCCCGGGAGACTCCTTTCCCAAGCAGTCAGAGTCCTCTGAGTGCCCCGCGGTGGGAGGGGCAGGCTCTCACCTGTGTGCTCAGTGCTGGTCACCAGACGGCTTGGGGGAGGGGACTGGGTGTGGGCAGGTGAAGATGGGAGGCCACGTGCCAGCCCTGTGGCCCCAGCAGGTGGCATGTGGCTGTACTAACTACACTGAGTCCAGTCTGCACCCTGGGGGGTCGGCAGTGTTGTAGGGGCGGCTGGGAGCAGCGAGGGGCCCGCAGGCCTCACCTGGGCCTCCACTTGGGTTTTGGGTTCCCGCACGCTCTGCCCCCCAGAGTGTGGCAAGACAGGGTCGGTGCTGGGATGGAGCCAGGGCAGTGCTGGGGTCCAGGGGGTTGGGCTGGCACCTTGGAGGACTCGCATGGCTGGGAGGGACGAGCCGTCCAAGCAGGGCCAGCCTGTGCAGACAGGTGTCACCTTTCTCCCACCTGAGAACCGCCCCCCGCAGCCCAGTGCTCCCCTACGCACCGTCGGCCCCTCCGCTTGGTGCAGCCCGACTCTCGTGTGGAGAACTGACAGCCGGGTCTGATGACTCCCCGACACCCTTCCATCTGCACGTGGAATGAAGCCCACGTCCCGGAGGTGAGGGCCTTGAGTGGGGGCCCAGAAAAGGGACCGCCTTGCTCCTATCGGGACAGCCACTGTCAAAACCAAAATACCGGGCTTCCCTGGTGGCGCAGTGGTTGAGAGTCCGCCTGCCGATGCAGGGGACACGGGTTCGTGCCCCGGTCCGGGAAGATCCCACGTGCCGCGGAGCGGCTGGGCCCGTGAGCCATGGCTGCTGAGCCTGTGCGTCCGGAGCCTGTGCTCCGCAACGGGAGAGGCCACAACACTGAGAGGCCCGTGTACCGCAAAAAAACAAAACAAAACAAAAAAAACCCCAAAATACCAAGTGCTAGTGAGGATGTGGAGAAATGAGAACCCCCGTGTGCTGTCGGTGGGAACGGAAAATGGAGCAGCTGCTGGGGAAAACAGTATGGAGATTCCTCAAAAAGCTAAAATAGAGAATCACCATATGCTCCAGCAATCCACAAAAAAGAAGTGAACTTGGGACTTCCCTGGCAGTCCAGTGGTTAAGAATCTGCCTTCCAATGTAGGCAACTCGGGTTCGATCCCTAGTCAGGGAACTAAGATCCCACATGCTGCAGGGCAACTAATCCCACACGCCACAACAAAGAGACTGCGTGTGGCAGCTAAGACCCAACGCAGCCAACAATAAATAAGAAGTGAACACAGGTGTGGAAGAGGTATTTGCACACCCACATTCATGGCAGCAGTACTCACAACAGCCAAGACGTGGAAGTAGCCCAAGTGTCCCTAGACAGAGGAGTAGGAGACCCTAATGTGCACCATCCACACAGTGGGCTGTCACCCTGTCCTAAAAAGGAAGGGTGTTCTGACACATGGACCCTGAGAATATGATGCAAAGCGAAAGAGGCCAGTCACAGGAGGACACATTCTTTAGGCTCCACTCACAGGAAGGTCTGGGGGAGGAGTGGGCAGTGGGTGTTTAATGGGGACAGAGTTTCAGTTTTGCAAGACGAAAACTTCTGGAAATGGATATGGTGACGGTTGTACAACAACGTGAATGTACTTAGTGCCGCAGAAGTGGACACTTAAAATGGTTAAGATGGTCACTTTTATCTTATGTATATTTTACCAGAATTTTTAAAATTGGGAAAAACAAGTTAGTGGCACAGCAGGGTGTCGGGAGCGCACTGGGGGGCCGACGGCTCCGTCACCCTGGGAACCTTCACAGTGAGCCTTCAGCTGAAGAACAAGCACTGCTCTCTGCCTGCCTTCACTGTCCTGCCGCTAATTTCTGCATCAGGTCGCCCTGTGGGGGGCGGGGGGTGCTGAAAACCATGCATGGGCACTGGGGCTGAGTCCCTCAGAAGGGCCCTCGAAGCCCGAGGGATCCCGGATGGCTGCCCGCGACCCCACGGCCATGTCAGCGTTGGGATGCACCAAGGTTTCCTTGGCTGTTGGAAGGGGTCTTCCAACAGGGGTCTTCAACCTAAGCAGCTAAAGAGCTTCCAGGCCTCAGGGGTCACTGGGCTGCGGAAGCAAGAGCCGCGTTCTCTGCTGTCACTGAGGCCACCCCAGGCCTGTCCAGCCTGCTGTCCACTCCCCTGGCCGGATCACAGGGCCATCACCGTCAGAGGCTGCTGCAGCAGAGCGGCAGCGTGAAGCCCCACCTGCGTCCGGGCACTGCCTGCGGCTCCTGCTGACCTCAAGGGGCTGCTCCGTCCACAGTGTGCTGTCGGAGATGCACAGGGCCTAAACGGGACAGCATCTCCCGAGGCCAGGGCACAGGCTCTGGGAGGTGCGCGTCCCCCCATGGCCACCCAGATGTTCCTGTCGCATGGCAGGTCCCAGGGGCGGGTCAGGAGGGAGAGGGTCCAGGGAAGCTCTGGGCACAGGTCAGGCAGTGGGTTCTGGGGTCACCGCCACGAGAGGGACCCAGGAGAGGCAGGCTGGGCGGGAGAGGGAGGGCGCCTGGGACACGCTGGCTTCCTTCCCCACGTCGTGTGGGGTCCCTCAGCCCGGGGAGCCCCCAGTGTGAGTCACCGCAGTGTCCATGGATCCTTAGACGGGGGCAGGGGGCTCACCCCTACAGCAGGGCGACTCATTCCTTGTCCCCTCGGAAACACCTGGTGGGGAGGCAGGTGAGGGCACCACCTCGCAGGTGCCTGGGGCCTGGAGCACCCGTCCTCACTGGCTTCTTTCCCCCTGTTGAGACGGGTGGTAACTGGTGTCCCAGGTGGAACTTAAGGGGAGGGCAGGTGGGCATCCAGGTCCCGCCATCCTCCTGGGTCCTCCATGACAAGCAGGCACTGGAGCTTGGAGGAGCCCCCAGGGCCAGTCTCTGGTTCTTCCCAGCCCCCCATCCCAGCAGGGACCGCAAAGCCCTGGTGAGCTTCCACTTCCCATGCTGTGGCCCACCAGCCCGGCTCTGCACGGTCCCAGTGCGAACCCTGCAAAGCCCAGGTGACACATTTGAAGAGCGTCGTGAAAGCTTGGCTGAGCTCACGGGGGTGGAGGAAAGTCGGGAGCGGGCAGCGGACCGTGGGCTGTGGGGAGCCCTGGGCTGTGTGATGCCGAGGTTGCTCTGAGCTGGGCTTCATATGATGGGTGACGGTGGCGACTGTTCAGTGTAACTGACGCTTAGAATCAACAGAGGGACGCTGACAGGCCTAAGGTTTCAGGGCTCGTCTCATATTTATGGACTGATTCCTCATCGTTTGTTTCTTGAGGGGACAGCAGGTGAGCCCTGGCTCCCACGTGGGGAGGGCGTGGGCTCGGAATTGGGACACCTGCATAGAGACCCCAAAGTTCAGCCCCGCTATGAGGCCTGGATGGAAACCAGCCCTGGAGTAAATCCAAGGACTCCTGCCCTCCGGCCACCTGAGCCCACAAGCCCTCGGGAGACAGCCCCTCCCACTCAGGAAACGCCCATGGATAACGCCCCATAAGGCATGAGCTCACAACCGCCACAAGACATGCAAGGGAGCCGGCCTGTGGGAGGGTGTGCAGGCACTGTGCCAGGGCGGGGGTCCAGCCTCCAAGACTGCAGGTGCTGGGAGGGTCACGCACAGTGACATCAGTACGTTGAGTGAATGTAAGGAGATCAGAGACGGAAGGAAAAACATGAGCAGAGAACAAGAGACTCGAAAGGGAGCCAGATGGAGTGTCTAGAAATGAAAGACATGATCCCTGAATTTTAACGCAGTGGATGAGTTTTTTTAAAAACCCACCAATTAGACACAGATATAAAGAGCTCACAAACTCAAGTTCAATGTCAGTAGGTTGCCTGGACAGACGGACGGTCCTGCAGGATGGGGGAGGGGGGAGGGTGCAGAGCGAGGTGAGGATGGGGCGAGAGGTCCAGCACGTGCCTGACCAGAGCCCCAGGAGGCAAACAGAGGGGCATCCAGAGCACTGGGGTGTACAGAGTCTCAGAGTCAGGGGTCCGAGGGCACAGCAACTAGACAGCAGGCGGCCGCCGTCGCAGCTTCAGAAGCCAGAAGATGGGCTGCAGCGGGGCCGGAGCTAAATCAGACCCCTAGGGGAACCGTCCTCCAGAATTGGGGTAAAAGTGCATTTCAGATGAACCAAAGCTGGGGCAAGCTCTCATCCCCAGGGCTTGTGAGGGCTGTCTTCAGGGAAAGGAGGGAATGACCTCGGAAATGCAGCAGGAAAGGGAGCGGGCAGGAGTCTGGCCGACATGTGGGCCCCTGTGAACAGGGATGGACAGTGTGAAGTCACAACAACAACCACAGCAGGAATGGTAATAATAATAACATCTGACCTATGGGGTTAAACAGGCAAAGAACCCACACGACTAACATAACTGGGACCAGAATTGCACATCAGCCAAACGTGGGGCCATTAGAGCAACAGCGTCCCAGGGTTTGTGCCCACGCAGGAGGTGAAGGTTTTGGCTAACTTTAGACACTACTAAATATGCACATTAAAACATCCAGGGTACTCTCGAAAAGATTAAAAATGGCTTAATAATATCCAAACCAATAAAGGGGGAAATAGACTAAAAACTAAACTCAATAAATCCAAAAGATGTATTGTTTGCTAGGGCTGCTGTAACAAAGGACCGCAGACCAGGTGATTTATTTTTTTACTTTATTTTTTGGCTGTATTGGGTCTTTGTTACTGCGCGTGGGCTTTCTCTAGTTGTGGTGAGCTGAGCGGGGGCTACTCTTTGTTGCGGTGCGCAGGCTTCTCATTGGGGTGGCTTCTCTTGTTGCGGAGCACAGGCTCTAGACGCACGGGCTTCAGTAGTTGCATCACGCGGGCTCAGTAGTTGTGGCTCGCGGGCTCTAGAGCGCAGACTCAGTAGTTGTGGCGCACGGGCTTAGTTGCTCAGTGGCATGTGGGATCTTCCCGGACCAGGGCTCGAACCCGTGTCCCCTGCATTGGCAGGCGGATTCTTAACCACTGTGCCACCAGGGAAGCCCAGACCAGATGATTTAAATCACAGACATTTCTTCTGTTGTAGCCCTGGAGGCTGGAAGTCCGAGATGGAGGTGTGGGCGGGCTGCATTCTTCCGGGGCCTCTCTCCTCGGCTTGGGATTGCCGTCTTCTCCCCGTCCTCACGTCGGCTTTCGTTCACGCGTGTCCCTGGGTTTAAATGTCCTCTTTTTATAAGAACACGGTCATACTGGATTAGGACCCACCCTAAAGACCTCATTTTGACTAGATCACCTCTGTAAAGACCCCATCTCCAAATCCAATCACGTTTTGAGGTCCTGGGGGTTGGGACTCCACATATCTTTTTTTGGGTGTGGGGGGGACACAATTCAACTCATAACAGGAGGCGAATAGAGAAATAAACTCACTTCAAGCCCACAAACAACACTTTGGAAAATGACTCGGTTAGTGACAAGGACGAGGTATTGCCGCCCTTGTATCCTCGAGGCCATCGGCTGGGGGATGGGTGATTTAGGATCACTTTAGGGAACCATCTGGAAAACTTTAACCCTGGCGCGTCCAGTCCGCAGCTGACAAGAGCCTTCTTGCCCCTTCTTGCGCTATCACAGCTGATTCAGGTGGTTCCCAGCGACACCCGCCCTCACGCTGTCTCTGCCCCACAGGAAACGCCACGCCGGTGGCCAGCCCTCTGCCAGGGGCCCTGTCGACCGGCGTACCTCACCAGAACTGCACGGCGCCCTTCAACGACAGCAGGGTGTTCCTGGTGACCGTGTACAGCACCGTGTGCGCGCTGGGCCTGCCAGCCAACTGCCTGACGGCCTGGCTGACGCTGCTGCAGGCGCGCCAGGGCCACGTGCTGGCCGTCTACCTCTTCTGCCTGGCGCTGTGCGAGCTGCTCTACATCGGCACCCTGCCGCTCTGGGTCGTCTACATCCAGAACGGGCACCGCTGGCCCCTGGGCCCGTGGGCCTGCAAGGTGACCGCCTATGTCTTTTTCTGCAACCTCTACGTCAGCATCCTCTTCCTGTGCTGCATCTCCTGCGACCGCTTCCTGGCAGTGGTGTACGCGCTGGAGACGCGAGGCCGCCGCCACCAGAAGACCGCCATCCTCGTCTCCGTGTCTGTCTTCGTTCTCGTGGGGCTCATCCACTACCCGGTGTTTCAGATGGAGGAGAAGGAAACCTGCTTTGAGAAGCTGCCGATGGACCGCGAGATCGCCGGGTACTACTACACGCGCTTCGCCGTGGGCTTCGCTGTCCCTCTGTCCGTCATCGCCTTCACCAACAAGCGCATCTTCAGGAGCATCAAGCTGAGCACCGGCCTGAGCGCCACCCAGAAGGCCAAGGTGAAGCGCCTGGCCATCGCGGTCGTGGCCATCTTCCTGTTCTGCTTTGCTCCCTACCACCTGGTGCTCCTGGTCAAAGCCATAGCCTTTTCCTACTACAAAGGAGACAGGGGCCCTGTGTGCGCCTTCGAAATCAACCTGTACACGGTCTCCGTGGTGTTCCTGAGCCTGGCCACGGTGAACAGCGTGGCCGACCCCATCATATATGTGCTGGCCACAGAAGTTTCACGCCAAGAAGTGTCCAGAATCCACAAGGGGTGGAAAAAGTGGTCCACGAAGGCAGACGTCGCCAAGCTCACATATTCGAAGGACTCACAGGAGGCACAGTCGCCCACATAGCTCACAGACAGCCACGCCTTCCCCAAGCCTGTCCGCCCACCGGGGCCACCGCCGGGCACGCGGCCTCGCCACGCACCCTGGAGGGCCTGACTGAGGGGCCCGCTGAACCCAGCATGGGAGTCCAGGGCCAACCGCTCAGCTTCCCACAGAGCCTGCCCGCCGGTGTCCATAGCACTGGCTGTGGAGCCCCCTCTGGATGACACGCCACAGATTTCTCGTTCCTGGAGCTCCTGCGCCTTGGGGGCCCCAGCCCCCCAGGCTTTTCCACTGGGAGCAGAAGCCCCACAAGGGAGGTGGCAGCGCCCCGAGGGTGAGGGCGGGTCTGCCAGCTGCAGGGAGAGCCCGTGGCAGGCAGGAGGGCTTGTTCTGGCTGGCGCTCTCGGCTATTAGCGCGCCGCAGAGTCGCAGGCAGAGGCCGCGTGGCCACGTGGTGCTGCCGGCAGCTGGCACAGGCCCTGCGTGCGGTAGGTGCCTGTCAGCCTCCTCGTGATGGCTTTATTTCCCGTGCTTTTCTGCAAGCGTTGCTTGGAGGACTGGGAGAGGACATGGTGGGGCCTTTGTTCTTCCGCCCCAGATGTCAGTGCAAACCGTGCCCCTTCCTGCGGCGGCTGCTCGCGGGGCCTGGGCTGGGGCCTCTCTGTGCTGCAGACCTGAGGGGAGCCGGGGGGGGCGGGGTGCACCCACACGGCCTCCGGAGGGAGCCCCACGTGCTCGTGGCCGGAATGCCCATCAGCCGGGAGGGCCGGGGGGCACCCCAGGCAGGGTGACACTCCGCCAACAGGCTCCGAGGACGGCGGTGAGTCCTCCGCACCGAGGCTTCCCAGCTCCGCTGTCGGGGAGAAGCCGCCGAGGGCCAGGCCAGGTCACAGCGCAAACTCCGTTCCCCCATCCGTGACAGGGGCCAGTGACATCTACCTCAGCGGGTCGGCATTGGGGGCTGACCACGCCCACCGCTTATGTTCGCATTTCCCTAAGGCAGCAGCGATCGATGTTCTTCATTGTGAGAGACCCTGAGAGGATATGTGATTTAGAAAATACGTTTAGAAATAAAAACGCAAGAATACACGTCGGTGCCAACTTCCTAACCTGGGGTAATGTCATTTTACCTTCTCAGGCAAACGTTTCCCTCTAGGGATCTCTTGGAGGGCCAAGCCCCGGGGGAGGGGCGTGCGCCTGGGCTCTCCAGGTGATGGGCCGGCTTCTAGGAATAGTCTGGAGTATTCAGGGCCGCGATCACAGGACGTTTGGACAACATCTGACGTATGACTTCCCGGGGCTGCTGTAACGAATTACTGCAAACGGGGGGACATAAAGCAAACAGGATTCTCTCAGCCTTCTGGGGGCTGGAGGTCGGAGATCAAGGCGTGGGCAGGGCTCCTTCTGGCGGCTCTCAGGAGAGCGGGTTCCATGCCTCACTCTCAGCCTCTGGGGCTGCCGCGCCCCCCGCCCCGGGTTCACCCCCCTCTCTGTCTCTCTTCTGTCTCTTTGGACTTAGGGCTCCCCTGGATAATCCAGGGTGAGCTCAGTGCTGCGTCCTTAGCCAAAGCCTATTTCCAAATAAGGCCCCGCCCCCAGATTCCGGGGAGTAGGAGGAGACGGATCCTTCCGGGGGCCACCAGTCCATCCACTACGAGTGGCAGGAAGGAGCAGAACCCTGCTCTGTGGCTCCCAGGGGAGGAGTGGCCCCCAGACTCATCGCCCACCCCTTGTCGCTCCGCACCTGTCACCATCCACTTGGCGGTGACCGTGACAAACGTGGGGAAGACACGGTTACCGCGCGAGCACCCCACGACTGTGCTCTGGCCTCCTAGTTGCTGTGAAAATCTGCTGTACAGAAAAAAGAATGATCGTAGTCTATCTTCTTCATTAAGACCCTTTCTTGGCAGTCTCATGTCGCTTCCTTGGCAGTTTTAGGAAGTGTTCCTGGCATCCGAAATCCGAGCCTGGGGCTCTCCCTCCAGCCCCCTCACCTGGCAAACCGCCCCCCAGGACCGTCCTTGCACCCTAGCCTCTCGGGCAGCGTCACTGGCCCTGGGGTTTCAGCATCTTACGCCTCAATTTCAGCCACAGAGGTAAAGCTGCCACCGAGGGGAGCAGCAGGGCCTTGTGAGCAGGTCCCCACCTCCTGTCCATGAGAGTCCGGGGCCGCCGAAACAAATGATTGCAAACCAGGATGAAATGCCTTAAAACAACAGCAATTTACCCTTTCACAGCTCCGAGTCCCCAAGTCAAAAATCAAGGTGTCGGCAGGGCTGCGCTCCCTCCAGAGGCTCCAGGGGATAGTCCTTCCTGGCTTTTTCAGCCTCTGGTGGCTCTAGGCATCCCTGGGCTTGTGGCTGCATCACCCCAATCTCTGCTTCTGTCTTCACGTGCCCCCTTTTGTGTCCCTCCGGGTTGCCCCTTCCGTCTCAAGGCCGCGTGGTGGGCCCCAGTGGCCGTCTGGACGCCCAGCACTGGCCCTGCCGGGTCCGCAGTCATCCTGGCCCAGCGGCTCTGTGGCAGGGCACTGCTTTCTGTCCGCTCTCCCCGGGGAGCTCAGAGCCTGCCTCGCCCGCACCAGGGTGCCCAGGCTGCGCAAGGTGCAGGGGAATCGGATGGGAGCTGGGTGAGAACTGTGCCTGACGGGTCCACACCCTGCACCCTAGGGCCATGGGGCTTCATCCACACAGGCCTGGGGGTAGCGGGTGCGTGAGCCTTAGCGGTGGGCCTGTCCTGTCCACCCTGCCCCTCCTCTCTCCCTCTGTCCTCTCACGGGACTGTCTCAGAGGACCGCCTGTGTGTGTGTGTGTGTGTGTGTGTGTGTGATGTGACCCTGGACGCAAGCCCCCAGCCCCCAGCCCCCAGCGAAGGGGCTTCCCTGTTAGTTCACCACCACCTCTTCACACCCAGGCTGGGAACTGCCTACTTTTCCATCTTTTGCTGGCATCATGCAATCAGTAAACGGCCCCTTTCTTCCCGGGCAGGATCCCATCGAGCGCTGCCCGGCCCACCAGCTCCCCACGGTGGCGGAGGCAGGGCTCAGGTCCCGGGAGCCACTGGGTCAGGAGAGGGGCTGCCAGGACTTTGCCAGGAGGGGTGGCCTGGAGGGTCGCCGCCCCCGGGGAGTCTCAGAAGGTGCCTGCAGGATGACGTGGGGCCACATGAAATTAGAAGGTGGCTGCATGGAGGGGCTGTCACTGCTGGGGAGGGCAGGCTCCGTGCTCAGGGCCCAGCCAGGTCCCAATGCGCCATCCACAGCCCTTAGTGGAGAGGCTGCCCGGGGCCGGGGGGCGAGGGAGGGGCTGGGCTCCGGTCACCTGCCAGCTCCGTGCTGGACACAGGGCCACCCAGGGCGTGAGGCGGCCCTGCCCTTGAGGCCGAGACCCCGGGGAGCAGCTGGGGAGGCGGTGGTCAAGGGCCCACCTTGGCCCGAGGCACAGTCTCCCCAACACTCCCCTCCCCTCCCCTCAGATCGTGGCTGAACCTTCGTTCACGGACCACAAGCTTTCTCCGTCATCTGACTCACGTCGCTCAGGGAAACTTCTCACGTTCATAGTGCGGTTACAGAGCCTGAGAGCCGGTCAGACAGCCTCCCCTCCCTCCATCACACCCCTCCCTCCATCACCCCCCATCACCCCCCTCCCTCCATCACACCCCTCCCACCATCCCCCTCCCTCCACCCCCCCACCCCCTCCCTCCATCACCCCCCACCCTCCCTCCCCCCCTTCCATCCACCCCTCCACAAAGTGCTCCACATGGTTCCACGAGGTGGGGAGGGAGCCAGGCACAGTGAGGCCCACCCTTGCTGTCCTGGGGTCCATGGAAGGGGACAGGAACTGAGGAGGGGAGCCCCCAGACCCCTCGGGGCTGCCCGGCCACCTCGAACAGCCCAGGCTACACTCCTGGGCTCTTTCCTCAAGTGTGTCCCAGACCAGCGCTCCCTGCTATTTGTTCACTGATGTATTCCCAGCTCCCTGGACAGTGCCTGTGCCTGAACAGGGTCTGTTGCTGTTCCCTGAGGGACCGGTGGTCGAGTGCGTGGGCAAGCTCCCTGCCAGCCGGGGAGACCCACCCAGGCTCCCCCGACATTTCAGCACTCACATGTGTCCAAGTATTTGAAA
This sequence comes from Mesoplodon mirus, assembly GCF_964341445.2. Lineage (NCBI taxonomy): Eukaryota > Metazoa > Chordata > Mammalia > Artiodactyla > Ziphiidae > Mesoplodon > Mesoplodon mirus. The sequence continues at coordinate 188,431,326 of NC_138979.1, read as the reverse complement.
AGTCAACAACCTAACAGCCCCGTTCCACCAGACACACCCCGGCTCCAGCCCTGACAAATACACCCGCACATCCGGTGCAGGGTCAGGCCCCCTCCGGGGCCCACCCTCACTCCGCCGGGCTCGCGAGTGGCCGCAGCCCACAGGTGTGCACACCGGGCAGACCCCGTGGGACAGGCCCAAGGAGAAGCCACGGCAGCGGCGGGGGAGGTGAGCTCTGCACGGTTTGGCTGGGAATCCTGGGGTCACATGGTCTGGAGTTGGTCTAGAAGAGGCGGCACAGCCCCAGGAAGGCACACTGCTGCCCAAAGCCTCCTGACGCAGCTAGAGGGACCTGCCCGGGAGGCCCTCCTGAGTGGACAGGACAGCACGCTGACGTTCGTGGGAGCGCTTGGTCCTAGCGGGGAAACAGCCGCGCTCCCCGTGTGACTCTAAGACCTTCCGGAAACCCCGGACATCGGAGGACAGCTCGCTTTGGACGAGGTATTTCACCCCCGCCAGCCCAGCTGGCGTCACCTGTGATTTGGGGATGGCCACAGGACCTTCCCGCAGGGCTGTTTGGGACGTTCACTGACATCATGTCTGTCCCCCGCTTAAGCTGTGCCTGACACAGAGTGGGCGCTCAAAACTTAGAGCCTCGTTTCAGCTTCCTGGGTGGTCTTTCCCCGGGGTCCTGAGAAGACCCAAGTTCTTGATGACCAAGACCCGCCTGTCCCAGTGACGGCCCCTAGAGGGTGCCCGCGAGGCTGAGCGCGCCGTGCATGTCCGGCCCGAGGCCGCCAGGGGGCAGCACCACCTGAGGCGGCTGCGGCGGACTAGGCGGACTAGGGTCTGAGCGCCCCTTCCTCGCCGGATCCGGACCCTTTAGAGCGGTTCTAATGGGAGAAACCGCGCGGCGCCACGCAGGCAGGGCGTGCGGAACCGGGCCCAAAGCCCGGTCTGAGAAGGGGAAGAGAAGCCGAGAGAGGCCCTGCGCCCGGTGACAAGTGACAGTGACGTGATGGTTGACGGTGACATCAGCCGGTGCTCCCGGCCTCGTGCGAATCCTGAGAAACTGCAGGGTCACGGGGCTTCGGGGCTGGGCCCTGAGGGATGGGAGCACGCCCCTGGGGCGAGGAGGGCGGGGACCAGCAGGGCCGGCGGTGGCCCTGTCCCTGGGCTCCCGGCAGAGCGGAGGTGGCCAGGGCCGTGCAGCAGGGAGGCCCTCCCGGGAGGCACCCAGAGCACACCCGCCACCAGCCAGGGCAGCTGCTGTCGACACGGTCTGCCGGTGCCTCAAATTTACACGTGACCCAGCAATGACACTCCGATGGCGTATCCAAGAGCGTTGAAAGCATCCGTGTACACAATGCTGGGAGCAGCATTATCCCCAGTAGCCAGATGGCCATAGCAAAACGTGGTCCATCACACAACGGACTGTTACTCGGCCATGAAAAGGAATGAAGTTCCGGCCCCTGTTACAGTGTGGCTGAGCCTCAAAAACGTGCTAAGTGAGAGGCCAGACACAGAAGGCCACATAAAGCATGATGCCATTTCTAAGAGGTGTCCAGAATAGGGAAATCCATAGCAACAGAGGGGAGATAAGTGGTCGCCTGGGGCTGGGGGCGGGGCGATAGCTAAAGGGCAGGGGGCTCTTTCTGAGGGGATGAAAGTGTTCTAACACTGACGTGTCTGTGGATACACTAAAAACACTGGCTTGTGCACCTTAAAAGGTGAGCTATATGGTATGTGGTCACATCTCAATAAAGCTGTTTTTTAAAAAAAGACACATCAGACCCCCTTCATCCAGACTGCAGCCCCAAGGCCCCTGAAGGGACATTCTGGGGCCACCACAGCTCAAAGGAGGGTGGGCTGAGAGGCCTCAGCCCCAATGGCCCCCATGTATCCCCCGCTCATGGCTCTGGGGCTCCACAGTCCCCTAGTGACAGAGGCCTAGGTTTCAGGCAATGGGCAGGCAGGGTGGGCAGGGCGGCTGAGGGTCCCCAGTGGGCTCTGCCGTCAGCCCTGCCAGACCACCTCCCAGCCTCACCCCAGGGTGTCAGGTGAGGTAAGCAGGGTACCTGTTGTTTCTGATGCCCAGGAGATAATCACCTTCCTCCCTCATGACCATTCCTGACCCGCCTGGAGATGACAGCCCACCCTGCCCTGCCCGCCCCTCCACTGCTGGGTTTGGGCTCTGGGTGGGCTCTGATTGCTTCTCAAGTTTCAGCCTACATCAGAATCCCCTGGTGGGCCTGTTGAAACACAGGCAGACAGAGCCTAGCCCCAGAGCTTCTGGGTTGGAGAATCTGCATCCATAACAAGTTCCCAGAAGATATTGCTGCTGGGGGGGTGCAGGCCTACACCTGGAGAACCTCTGCCCTAAGCCAAACGCCACTGGAAAGGCCTGTGTTCAATTCTGGCCAGAAAACAGGTGGGCCAGGACTTCAGTTTGCCTCCTGGAGGAAAGGCTCTCTCTTTCCCCAGAACTCCTGTGAGACTGGGTGCACGGTCTGGTGCTGCTGCAGCCACTCTGAGACTCTGGGGGCAAAGCCATCTGAGCAGGAAGCCCACACACAGGGGGGACCTCTGTGCTCTGCACCTGCCCATCCTGCTCCTTGGCCTCTTCAGGGCTAGTGGCATTTGCCTCCAGTCCACCACAGCTCCTGTGCCCAGGGCCTGCTCCACACCAGAAGGTGTGCCAGCCACACGCTGATCGACCCCTTTGACTTCCTTCAGGTCTCCCACGCTGCCTCCCCCGCCGTGTCTCTTCAGTTTCATAAGGACACCGTTTTCTTTCCTTGATGATTACATCCATGTATACTTACAGAAGTTGCGCTTTTCCTAAACATTTGCTTGCCTACGTAGGTACCCATGGAAACTATATAGAATTATTGTGTGTATATACTTTTATCCAACTTTTAGTTTTGAAATAATTTCCAATTTACAGAAAAGCAGCACACACAGTTTTGTGGAATTACAGAGACTAAAGTAGGAGCCGGGACAGACCTGCAGGGGAAGCTCTCGTGCCTACTGTGCATATTATCCATTACCCCAAACAGGAGACGACTTTACCTACATCTCTCACAAAAGGTGCCTCCAATTACAATCCAACAGGAAGAAGAAGACTTCTCTCCGCCCCACGACAGCCCAACCAACGAGAAGCCTTCATACTTGGGACTCTGCGCTCGCTCCCACTCTTTGGGTATCACAGCCCCTCCCAACTCCCTTCTTTTCCCTATAAAAGCAAGTTCCTCCTCCTTGTTTTCTGGATTTGCCTGGGGTCCACCATAGTTCGCATATGCAGAATTGCTATTCCTCTGGCTATTCCTGAATAAACTCACTTTTGCTGGTAAAATAACTGGCTACTGTATTATTAAAGTTGACATATTTGGTGTCAGAGGTGGGGTCCAAAGGAGGCAAACCCCGAGAGATGACAGCTCGTGGAATGCAGTGACGTGCCCACACTGAGCCCCTCGTGCTCATCACTTCTGTGAGTTGCCACCTGCTTTCGGTTTGGTGCGTCTCCTCTTGGATTCCACGCCCTGCTCTTTTTGTGTTTTGAGCTCTCAGACTTTACATGGGATCTGGAAAGGTTTTGTCCTTTCTGGTTCAAGGCTTTGTCCTTGGTAAGTACTCAGTTGTTTTCTGGAGTGCGGTAACAGGGTTCTCTTTTGGGGATCATGCTAACTGGGACCTTTATTCCTTTTGGTATCTGGGCAAGGACTCTAGCAACTATCTCGGGTTTCCAGGAGAACTTAGGGAAATGGCATCCCAGTCTCCTAAATTCTCTGAGGGCAGCCCGGCTTCAGGGACTCTGGCCAGTTTCATACTCAAAAACTATGGACCCCCATATGTACATTTTAACTAAGTGGGCCAAACAAACTAAAAGTAATCTGGAATTACAGTGCACATTATGGGGAACTTTTAATCTCAAACTCATTTTTGTTAGGAATACATTGGAGGACCGTGGTCCTAAAATTAAACAAATGAATGGTAGATTTATTTTTCTTTTTTTTTTTTTTTGGATACAGTATATCTATCCTACTAATCACCTAAGACATTATAACTGAAACAAACCATCACGAAAGAAAGTGCTGCTGATTGGTTTCATCAGTTAATATAACATGGGTGAGGCTGTGTGTAGTTTAATTGCTAATTGGTTTTATCAGTTAATATAACATGGGTGAGGCTGTGTGTAAATTCCCCTCCACCTCTCTAAAATGTCATTTAACCTATAATAAAAATTGGACCTCCCTAAACCACAATATATATTTTACAATAATCTTTTTAAAAATTTAATTGTCATCCACTCTAGCATAGCTGACATAAATGGCGCTGAAGAGTGAGCTATTGGTCAGAAGTAAGGCAGAAGATTTAAAGAATTCCCGGTTGGTTCTTGAGCAGTGGATCTTCTTCCTGGTTTCTGGGGAAGAGCATCTTTGCAAAATTGAGAAAAACATTCAGGCCTTTGCCTCTGACCACGATCCCAGTGCTGTTTTCTATTGGTTTGTATTCCTTGTGTTTTTTGTACACCAAAAGGGCGATCACAGTGACAAATATGGCCATGCAGCCAACGAAGACCAGGGTACCATTTGCCATTCTTAAAAGGGAGTCTGGGTCTTTTCCAGGGATAGAGACAAGGGTGCTCGTGAGGGCCAGGCTTGCATCATCACCCAGAGTGACGTTCATACAGTATGTCCCAGACCCACCAAAGGTTCTTCTCACTGTCAGCAAGCACATGTTGCCCAGGTCTGTGTCCACAGGGTCACAGACTGTGTTCTGAGTGACCTGGCAGGTGGGGTCGGAGATGACGGTACAGACCTCTGTGGGGATGCTCCCTTGGCAGATCACGACGAAATCCACCAGGGGGTTGTCAGGCTGTGGCACGGGCATCAGGACATCTGTCACCTGGATGATGTTAACCTCCAGAATTCCCTCTACAATTGTGATGGTGGCTTTAAAGTAGCCGCATCTGTTAATATGGCAGTTTTTATCAGGAATCTCCCTCAGCGCCAGGGCATTGTCACCAGCAGGTACTGGAGAGTCCAAAGAAGGGGTGGTTTTTGGAGGTCTGGGTGAAGGTGAAGGACAAGGTCCAGGCACTGTAGCTTGCACAGTGAGGTTGAGACTGAAGGTTCCATTGAGAACATAGGTGTGGTTCAAAGTGTGATTGTCGGAAACAAACAGACCAGTATTATCCCCAAGGTTCCACTTGTAGTAAATGGCAGACTCATTGAGGAAGTGGCTGGGATCATGAATCAGGACATCGAACGTAATGGGGAGGTCCTTGAGGAAGGTTTCATCAGATGAATTTCGATTGTTCTTCTGGGACATAGTCACAAATACAGGAATCTGATCTGTTACCACATACACATCTTTCACTTTTGCTATGGGAACATATGCCCGTCGGTGTCTTCTATAGACAGTTACTTCCGTGATTTGAGGGCCAAGCGTCACATTGGCTGTATTTATAGAAACTCTCACTGAACACTGTCCCAATGCCTGGAAATATTGACCAAGTGTGTGGAACACATAGACGAAATTCCATTTTGCGGGGTGAGGGAAAGGCTTCCCGTGATGGCCTTGTCTGGTGCCATTTCCCCAGTCACTGTCCTCTGTCCATGCTGTCCAGTTGTAAACATATGGGTCAGGAGATGGACCAGTATCATTTCTGCAGTTCTTCTCATAGACTACGTTGCCACTGGCATCTTCCTGTTGGCGTCTGGGGAGTACCAGGCTCACTGCGGATGTTAGAGTCGAGCCCACAAGTGCCGGTGCGTGACTGGTCAGAAGTGCCTGCGCACGGCTTCCTTTCCAAGAGTCTTTCCACCTCGAGTCTCCCCTCTTCCACACTGGATAGAGTTTTTCATTACAGTCATTTTCATCTGATGACCAGCCATTTAATTGCCTGTGCTCCCGCATATAACCAGAAGGTTTTTCATTGCTCAGCACATCATGAACGCCTTTTCTAGCTTCTAGAGGTCTCCCTGCATTTCCTCCTGGCTTGGGGCCCGCTTCCATCTTCCAAGCCAGCCATGGCCGGGCACGTCTTTCTCGCACACAATCACTGACACTCGGTAGATTTATTTTTATTGGCACCCAAAAGCTTCCAAATGTGCACAAAACTCTAAAATTGCCTCTTTGCAAGATACCTTTTCTAAACTGGCCAAAACAACAACAAAAACCTAGAAAAGAACAAAATGGCTTATGAAGCCTGTGGCTCCTTGTGTTCCCTCCCCCAGCTTCTTTGTCTTGCTTGTCTTCCCTGCCCGCTTCGTCTCAGATTCCACCCCTTTGTCTCAGGTCCCATCCCCTTGACTCAGACCCCACCCCTTTGTTTCAGACCCCACCCCTTTGTCTCAGGCCCCATCCCCTTGACTCAGACCCCACCCCTTTGTCTCAGCCTCAGCCCTTAGCACCATCTCCCTCTCTCCTCCTCAGCAAAAACCTGCCCCTTTAAAATTGGATCCAAATGCTAAACCTTTAATTACTGTTTCTACCTTAACTGGAGCAAATAACAACTAGAAGGACAGATTTAAATAGCAATTGCCCGAGGTTTTTGATTACAGACAAATATACTCCAAAGCTTCTAGGGGAAAACTTGCTTTCTGTTTCTGTCTGTTTGTTGAAGCGTTTTGGTAAGTCACCATCCTGTTCTAAAGGGGGAACCTTTGTTTGAAGTAAGTCCACCTTAAGGGGCACCCTTAAAAGAGAGAATTCCAAACGTCTCAGGAGACCATGCAATGCGTCCTTCGATTGGTACGCAGAAGCTTCTAAAAGACAAATTGACTCCATAAACAGCTCTAAAAGGATCCTTACAGTACAGTTTGGATCTGACTATTCTTTTGAGCTTATATCTGAGACATGGCTAGAATTTTAAATGAAACTGTAAGGCCCCTGTTTGCATCTATCTGTGTTTTCATGTGTGTCTATATATGTGTGGTAGATGTGTGGTATTATGTTTCTCTTCTATCTCTGGTTGGTATTGTTAACATTAATTTGTAAAAGGGCTCTAATTAAGTGGTTTAAAAACAAACAAACAAGCCCTTATATGAATTAAAATATAACAGACTGGCCTAGGTGCTTTTGGGGTTTATGTGATCTAGGATTAATTTTGGTGAATTAAAGCTAACTTGGAGTTGTTGGTTTAATTAAAATAAACATGTCTTTGGAGTTATCAACGCTGAAAAGAAGGCAGCCATTCTAAGACCTAAATAGACATTTCTCCAAAGAGGATATACAGATTGCCAACAAACACATGAAAGAATGCTCAACATCATTAATCATTAGAGAAAAGCAAGTCAAAGCTACAATGAGGTATCACCTCACACCAGTCAGAATGGCCATCATCTAAAAATCTACAAACAATAAATGCTGGAGAGGGTGTGGAGAAAAGGGAACACTCTTGCACTGCTGGTGGGAATGTAAATTGATACAGCCACCATGGAGAACAGTATGGAGGTGCCTTAAAAAACTAAAAATAGAACTACCATATGACCCAGCAATCCCACTAATGGGCATATACCCAGAGAAAACCATAAATCAAAAAGAGTCATGTACCAAAATGTTCATTGCAGCTCTATTTACAATAGCCAGGTCATGGAAGCAACCTAAGTGTCCATCAACAGATGAATGGATAAAGAAGATGTGGCACATACATACAATGGAATATTACTCGGCCATAAAAAGAAACAAAATTGAGTTATTTGTTGTGAGGTGGATGGACCTAGAGTATGTCATACAGAGTGAAGTAAGTCAGAAAGAGAAAAACAAATACCATATGCTAACACATATGTATGGAATCTAAAAAAAAAAAAAAAAAGGGTTCTGAAGAACCTAGGGGCAGGACAGGAATAAAGATGCAGATGTAGGGAATGGACTTAAGGACACGGGGAGAGGGAAGGGTAAGCTGGGACGAAGTGAGAGAGTGGCATTGACATATATACACTACCAAATGTAAAACAGATAGCTAGTGGGAAGCAGCCACATAGCACAGGGAGATCAGCTTGGTGCTTTGTGACCACCTAGAGGGATGGGATAGGGAGGGTGGGAAGGAGGGAGATGCAAGAGGGAGGGGATATGGGGGTATACGTATATGTATAGCTGATTCACTTTGTTATAAAGCAGAAACTAACACACCGTTGTAAAGCAATTATACTCCAACAAAGATGTTAAAAAAAAAGAAATGAACATGCTCAAACTACAATAAAAGATTTAAAATAAAAAAAAAAAGCAGGCATTCTACCTGAGTTATTTATTTATTTATTTATATTTGTTTATTTATTTAGGCTGCTCTGGGTCTTAGTTGTGGCATGTGGGATCTTTTTTAGTTGCGGCATGCATGTGAGATCTAGTTCCCGGATGCCCAGGGATCAAACCCGGGCCCCCTGCTTTGGGAGCGCAGAGTCTTATGCACTGGACCACCATGAAAGTCCCCTGCCTGGCTTTGTTGGTCGGACAAGTTCATGTTATCTTTGTTAAATAATTTGTCAGCAAGAAAAATAACTGGGTATGATAAAATTTTTCATGAGTGATCTAAATATGACTGTTGAAAACAAATGAATTGAATGGATGTGGATGAAATACAAGTTTCTAGGTAAACCTTTTAAATAGGTTCCTCAGACCTTTTTGGTAACCTGAAACCTTACAGTTCTGCTAAGTTAAATTAAATGATGGGTAGTCATTAAACATCTAGATTATTCCCAAATAAGATAAAATACTGAAACATAATTAAAAATAGTTTCATTCACTTTTGGCTTCCTTTACAAAGGAAATAGATATTTTGGTCTATTGGTAGATATTTGGTCTATTGGTAAACATGCCAAATTTACTACAAGGATAATATGCTTTTAGGAATTATGAATTGTATTGATAAATTGTATTGATGAATTGTATTGATTGAAAAATTGAATTGTACTGATAAATTTGCTAGTAACAGACCATTCATAATTGTTTAAAACTACTAGAAATAATAAAGGAAAACAACTCTGTATACAAGGAAAGTAGGATGTGTGTTTTTGGTAAGAAAAGGTATGAGGAATGGAAATGCACTTTGTTGAGGGAAAGAAAGTACTTTTGTTCTAAAGTGAATTTGATTGTTTCAGAATAGGAAAAAGGAAAGACAGGACAGAAGCTGGATGGTAATACTAAGTTGTAGGTTTGTGGAAAAGGAATCTTAAAAAAAGGAAATTTATGTGTGGTCAAGATGGCGAAAATTGAATTGCTATTACAAGGGTTTTAAAAATAAGCTTTAAAATCAGTAGTGCACTTATGAAAAATTAAAACCTAAGTTTCATATGCTAACAGGACAAGGTTTTCTTGAATTGTTGCCTGCTTCTGATAAGAGATTGTGAAAGGTTTTTCCTTACCTTTTAGTAATCTGCTTAGAAAACCAAAATTGTGTTTTACCCAGATTATTTCCTGTGTTTCAGGTTGTCTTAATCAGGTATTTGATTACTTAAGAAAACTGAATCTTCTCAATATTAAAAGAGCTACATTTTGCTTACAACTATGTAACTTTTTGTATTTATCTTTGAAATCTTTTATCATTACTTTGGTCAAATAGATAATTAAGCATCATTTCTTTTTTTTTTTTAATTTTTTATTTATTTTTGGCTGTGTTGGGTCTTCGTTTCTGTGTGAGGGCTTTCTCTAGTTGCGGCAAGTGGGGGCCACTCTTCATCGCGGTGCGCGGGCCTCTCACTATCGCGGCCTCTCCTGTTACGGCCTCTCCTGTTACGGAGAACAGGCTCCAGACGCGCAGGCTCAGTAATTGTGACTCATGGGCCTAGTTGCTCCGCGACATGTGGGATCCTCCCAGACCAGGGCTCGAACCCGTGTCCCCTGCATCGGCAGGCAGACTCTCAACCACTGCGCCACCAGGGAAGCCCAAGCATCATTTCTTAATGGTCCATTGTCCTCTTTGAGCAAATGTCCAAGATCTTTTGATATTTTTGGCAAAATTTCCAAAAGTTTGGTTCTAAGTGGTCTTTCTGACCTTGAAGTAACTCTGGGCTCTTCCAGCAGGCCTTTGGAAAAGCTCAAAGGATTTGTCTCTCACCCGGTAAAATGTTAAACTAATCAGGCTTATTTGATGTTAAGTTACATGGGACGCTTGTTAAAGAAGAAGGAATACTAAACCTTTTAACTTTATATTTGTATAGGTATGTATTAATATAACTATTCCAAAATTGTATGAAATTCCCCAAATTCTGAGATGTCCTGATATAATGTCATCAGTAATAATTTAAAAGTAGATGACAGAAATAAGATCTTTTTTTTTTAATTAATGTATTGTTTGTTTATTTATTTATTTATTTATTTATTTATTTATTTATGGCTGCGTTGGGTCTTCATTGCTGCACGCAGACTCCCTCCAGCTGCGGCAAGCGGGGGCCACTCTCCGCTGAGGTGCACGGGCCTCCCACTGCAGTGCCCCCCCCCCCCCCCGCGGAGCACGGGCTCCAGGCGCGCGGGCCTCAGCAGCCGCGGCATGCGGGCCCAGCAGTTGTGGCTCGCGGGCTCCAGAGCCCAGGCTCAGCAGCTGTGGCGCACGGGATCAGCTGCTCCGCGGCATGTGGGATCCTCCCGGACCAGGGCCCGAACCCGCGTCCCCTGCCCTGGCAGGCGGACCCCCAACCACTGCGCCACCAGGGAAGTCCCCAGAAATAAGATCTTCGTTGAGCTTGGGGATTTCCCTTGTTGTGTAGTAAAGAAAGGAAAGTTGTCCAAGAAGAGGGCAAAACCTTTGCCCTCCGGTCTTGGGAGGGGATGTCCTGCCAGCCAGTAGTGTTTTGCTGGGGGCCTGGGGCCACACCACATAGTCTAAGATGAGATTTAGGGTGGGGGTGTGGAAGCCCCGAGCGAGCACGGATCTTCCTGGCTCCAGCCCCACACACGGAAGACGTAATCTTTATCTCTGCATCCTTTCGCAGTAATAAACCATGACAATAACAGTTTTCATCTAGTTTTGTGAGTCCTGTGTATCTTTAGGACCTCTCCACTAAGAAGTTATTTTTTAAAGAAACCTCCCCTCCTTTCCTTTTTTTTTTTTTTTTTTTTTTTTGCGGTACGCGGGCCTCTCACTGTTGTGGCCTCTCCCGTTGCGGAGCACAGGCTCCGGACGCGAAGGCTCAGCGGCCATGGCTCACGGGCCCAGCCGTTCCGCGGCATGTGGGATCCTCCCGGACCGGGGCACGAACCCGTGTGCCCTGCATCGGCAGGCGGACTCCCAACCACTGCGCCACCAGGGAAGCCCCTCCATTTCTTTTTAATTAATTTATTTATTTTTGGCTGCGTTGGGTCTTCGTTGCTGCGTGCAGGCTTTCTCTAGTTGCGGCGAGCGGGGGCTGCTGTTCGTTGTGGTGCGTGGGCTTCTCATTGCGGTGGCTTCTCTTGTTGCGGAGCACGGCCTCTCGGCGCGCGGGTTTCAGTAGTTGTGGCTCGCGGGCTCTCGAGCGCAGGCTCAATAGTTGTGGCGCACGGGCTTAGTTGCTTCGCGGCATGTGGGATCTTCCCGGACCAGGGCACGAACCCGTGTCCCCTGCATTGAGCAGGCGGATTCTTAACCACTGAGCCACCAGGGAAGTCCCCCCTTTCGACTTTCGTGATTTCATTTCTTACAGGTAAACCTGAAGCCCCTGGAGGGACGAGCAGTCCAGGGAGCAGAGGCGCCGGGCTTCCCTCCCCAACCCCGTCCTCTCCCCCTCCCCCACCCCGTCCTCTCCCCTCCCCCACCCCGTCCTCTCCCCCTCCCCCACCCCGTCCTCTCCCCCAGCCCTACCAGCCCCGCCCTCCGGAGGCCAGCGCAGGCGCACTGGGGCCGCGCGCGGAGACCTGGGAGCTGCCGGGGGCGGGGCGGCCGAGGGCGCGGGCCCAACGGCCAACGCGGCCGCGCGGGAACTCGGGCGCCAGGCCCCGCCCGTGGTTTGAACCAGAGGCTCCGCCCCCGCACCCGGCCAATCAACGGGCGGGGCGGCCGGCGCCACGGCGACCCATTGTGGGCGCTGCGCGTCACCGCCCCCGGCGGCCCCTCCCCGGAGGCCCCGCCCCTCCCGGCAGCTCCTCCCTCGGCGGTGGCGCGGGTGGCGCGGGCGGCGCGGACGCGGGCTGCCAGGTGAGCTTCTCGGCTGGGCCCGGGCCTTTGTGCGGCGGCGGGGTCCCCGGGAGGGCTCGGGCGTGGGCGGCGGGGGCCCTGGGAGCCTGTGGGGTCCTTGGGGGGCGGCCTGGGGCGGGGGCCCCGGAGGGCTGAGGACAGCCTGGGGAGTTGGGGGGGGGGGCTGGGGGTAGTCCGGGGGAGGGGGCGGCCTGGGGGTCCGGGGGCGCGTCGGAGGAGGGGGCGCAGTCGCAATGACCGGCGTCCCCCGCCCGCTCGACGAGTGACCGGCCTCCTGGGATTCTCTGCTGCCGCAGACTAAACTTTGGCTCTTCCGCACCATTTCAAGTCAAAAATAATATATAGCTTTGCCTTTAACCTAATTGGGGGCTCTTTTTAAGAGGAGAAACAGTTACGATGGGTCTGTTGGGCTCCTCCGCAGGGAAGTCCCTACGTTGTCTTGCCTTTGACTTGGAAGGGGTCGGTGCAGGCCCTCCTTCTCCTGCTTCCCACGAAGACCCTCCTGGGAGACCTGTGGGGACCCTGGCAGCCTACTTGGATTTACAAGCCCTGACCACAGTGCCACCAAGCTGCCGCTCCTCTGTCACTCATCCATCCCTCATTCTACGCCTCCTTCCACCCACCGGTCGGTCCTTCCATCCATCATCCACCCATCTACCCATCAGTCCATCATCCATTCGTCCATCGTTTTATCCACCCATCTGTCCATGTTTCTAGGTTTCCTTCCTAATCTGCATTCCTTGTAGAGCGACGAGTGGGTGGTGAGTGTTAGCGATGGAACACTTGAATTGCATCCTAGGTTCTTTTAGCAGAACTGGGATTTGCAGTACTGTAGTGCCTTCCAGAAATGGCCCGGCCAGGGGCACCTTCCTCTGGAACCCCGGAGGGCAGGGCTGCCTCCCTGTAGTAGTAGGCTGCATGCCTGTGAGCGCTCAGTTTGGGTTCTTTTCCTTTGTGTCTCAGTTTTAATTGCTTTGAAAAGGAATGTTAAGGATATTTTGCAATATCCTTCGCTCCCCCATACTGTAGGAGACCCAGCTTCTCTCTAAGCTGATCAAGGGGGTATCAGGGAGCAAGGGATGCCAGCCTTGGGTGGTCTGAAGCCGGTGCTGTCTGCTTCCCCTGCAGGCTGGCCTAAGCTCCCCAGTCCATTGGAGACAGACATCAGGGAGGGGAGCAGGATGTGGGGGGAGGAGGACTCCCGGACCCTGGCTGCTAAGGGAGCTGTCTTCAGTGGGCTCCTTGTCCCGCGCCATCCTGCTGCAGTCGGAGGACTAGGAAAAGTACCAGGCACTCACTTCCACAAGTCAGAGGCAAGCGCAGCTCTACATTTTCAAAAGCTTATTGTCCCCACAGCAGGATTACCAGGAAAAGCATCCACCAGGTAACTGTTTGCTGGGAGAAGCTGTGGTCCAAATAGAGGGTTTTCCTCTGCTGGAAATTGCCGTGTTTCCTCTTGTGGGGCCCTGTGTTGCTTACACAGAACAGCCAGACTGAGTTTACTGTCTGAGTTTACTGTTAAAATGAGGCAAAGAAGATACTGTCCGCTTACAAAATTAAGTTAAATATTGTATGAACTTCCTACATACAGTTGCTCTTTATTTTCAAGTTTCACCATGTTTTATAATTAGAGTTGAAATTCAGAATAAAAAATCAGTTACAACCTTTTTTTCCTTTTTTCTTTTTTTTGGAGAGAGAGAATGGCAGGTTTTATCTTGGAAGGAGGGCTGGAAGTTTCCCTCAACTTGCCAGTAGAACATATTCCCAGGCAGAGAGGTTTGTGTATTTTATTCCAAGTAACAAAAGTACTTGAGGGAATTCCTTGGCGGTCCAGTGGTTAGGACTCTGCGCTTTCACTGCCGTGGGCCCGGGTTCAGTCCCTAGTCGGGGAACTAAGATCCCACAAGCTGCACGGCACAGCCAAAAAAAAACGTACTTGAAACCAACTTTTTAGTGCTAGCTTTTGAAAGCTGCAGACAGGCAATAGTGGAGGGGTGACCGCCACACAGCTTAGAGATAACCGTTTCAAAATTTTGCTTTGCTTGCTCCATCTTCAGTTTTCTTTGATGAGTATTTCAAAACCAAATAGTGAGACAGACACTGAGAGTGTTCATGTTGATTTGCCTTAAAAACCTGAAACTCACGAGAGTGCTTGGCCCCGGCTGAAGGTCATGGTGACGAGTCTATCCCCAGCGCCCCCAGCCCTGCTGCTCTGGATCTGGGGATCTGCATTTTCCACCGGCTCTTGGGACGGTGGCCACGTGGCGTGAGAGCTGCTCAGGAATGGGGACCTGGCTGTGACTGGGGTCTCCTCTGCTGGGAGTGCTCGGGGTGGGCAGGCACAGTGCCCCCCGTGGCTTCACCGCCACGTGGAACTCGTGGCCTGTCTGTCCCTCTTCATGTTCCTCTGTCCGGCCTGCGCCTGTCCTGGAGGAGGCCTGAGGGCGGTGCTGTGCAGCGACGGGGGTCAACCCTGGCGGGCCGGCTGTCCGGCGATGTTGGAGGGTTTTGTGTGGCACGTGCTAACTGAGGACTCGGTGCGCCTCGGGGGTTTAACCAGCTGCGTGGCGAGACCTTCCAGCCGACTGTGGAGGTGACGGAGGTGGTAATAATGCCTGACATTTTTTTGTTCTGCACTCAGCGGTGAGTCAGGCTCTGCGGTTAGGACAGCCTCGGAGGCGTAGGGCCTTGTGTCACCCCGTGTTAGAAGGGTTCAGTGCCCTCAGTCCACAGTCACTGCTGGGCAGGGAGCTGTGCTCCACCAGGCCAGCCTAGGGGTTCTGGGTCCCCACCTCTGCCCTGAGCATCTCTCAGAGTCCCTTCTGAACCATGCTCTGTTCTGACTTTGTCCCAAACGCAGTTGTCTGAGGAGGGGGAACCCTCACAGGCCACCGTCTGAGATCATCGTGACCCCACCCACTCACCCAGCCCCTGGGTGATGGGGCACTGCCCATGGGCTGCTCCCTCCCGTAGATGTAAGTCGGCCAGCATCTTCTTTTGTGGAGTGTGGCACAAATTAACAGTCGCTTAGGCTTTGGAACGTTTGCGGGGAATAATTTGGGCTGACTTTGAGCCTGTATGTGTTCTGGCTTGCCCGTCGGGGCGCGGGGGGCGGGCAGTATCTAAAGTGTTTTAGATTTAATGTGGTAGCCACCCCCATCACATTGGTTACTGATGCATTTTTGTTTATTATGAAGGTATAATTCGATGAAATGAGATGAACAGATGTTAGTTGTGCAGTTCAGTGAATTCTGACAAATGCATTCTCTCGCGTGACCCAGGCGCCCATCTGGAGGGGGCTGTATTCCCACCGTCCCAGGGAGTTCCCGCCAGTCGTGACTCGTCAGTGGCAACAACTTGGGTTAGCTTTTGCCTGTTCAGTGAATTCATGTACATAGCAGTACGGTCCCTGTGTTCTTGTTCTTGCTTTGTTATTCATATTCACGTAGTGTTTTGAGATCCATCGTGGCGTGTCCTTGCGTCTCATGGTGGGTTTTGTTTGCCAAGTGGTGGCCCGTTGTCAGATACACCACTCTTCACCCATTCAGCTAGCTGATTTTCAGTCTTAAGTAATGTTACGTCGGGTGGTGAAACCGGCTGGTGGGGGGCCCGAGCAGGCAGAAGTGCTGTGTGGGGTGGGAGGGGTAGGGATGTGGGCGGGGAGGGTCTAGCTGGGGCTGGGGCTGTCGGTGAAGCACAGTGGGAGCTCGCCAGCAGCTGTGACAGATCGGTGCAGGAGAAATGGCAGAGGGGGAATTGGTTCCTTCCTTCCTTGAAGGCAGCTTGGTAAAATCGCGCTGTCCCTCGCCCTGCAGACGCACTGAGGAGTCGGTGCTGGAGCTGTGGGGCCACCTGCACCCGCCTGGAAGGCTGGGAGGGCAGGGCCCTGGATTAGCCGTCAGTAAGATCAGGGCGCTGTCAGAAGTGGTGGTAAAGTTCTGAGTAACGTGGAAGGTGTGGTGAGCAAGGAAAGCAGGACTTGCTGAGACTCAAACACGCAGAGGAGACTGCGCTCGGGACGCGCCGGGAGCTGGCGTGATCACTGGTTCCCGAGTGTCTTTGTCGTGTGCTTTCTGCTTCTTTCCCGATTATCTGCAGTGACTGTGGAGGTGAATGAAGGCTGCCTTGCGAGAAGAGCAGAGGCTGTTTATTCCAAGCTGCTGCGGCCGGGGAGCCGGCACCACTACTGCCGCCACCGGGCTGAGCAGGGACTTGGGCAGCAGGGGAGTGGGAGCGCTTCCCGGTGGAGAGGGGGCTCGGGGTCCTGCTGGGGGCTGCGGGGCTGGGGAAGCTGGACGGCTGACGAGACCCGGGTGCCACTGCGATGGCTGGGGCACGTCCGGTTTTCTGCGGTTGGTCCTCAGTCGGGAGCGAGGACAAAGACCGTGGAAGCCGTGGGTTATTGATCAAGCCAGGCCATTGGGGGGGATGTCACAGGGCGGTTGTAGGGCTTCCTGGGCTGTCGCTAGAGATGGAGGTCTGCCTTCCTGCAGGTCTGGCGCAGAGGGAGCAGGCTGCTTCCCGGGCTGGTTCCTGTGATGGTGGCTGGGTGTCGTGGCTGTGCCCGTTCAGGCTCTCAGAGCGAACGCCGTAAGCGTGCCCTCTGCCCCTCGTGCCTGGCAGTGCTGCCGCCCCAGGTGTGGACCACACCAAGCTGCAGCCGGCCCGGAACTCAGCCCCTGGGGCTCCCGCTGCGTTGACCACTCGTGAATTCGGGGGCTGGGCGTTCTGAGGACCCCTCGAGGAAAGGGAGGTGGGGTCCCAGGGTTTCCCATGTAGCTTCCTGGCTGTGGGTCAGCCGTGGTCTCCAGCCCGACCCCGCCAGCCTGAGTGGCCGCGACCTGAGCTGCATGGGGCCCATGGAGGGTGGCTCGACTTCCTCTGTTGGTAAACTCAGGCTTAATTGTGTTATTCGAGGGAGTTTGGTTTGGGCCTTAAATAATCTTTTTTTTTTTTTTTTTTTTTTGGCCACGCTGCAGGGCTTATGGGATCTTAGTTCCCTGACCAGGGATGGAACCTGGGCCCTCGGCAGTGAAAGTGCAGAGTCTTAACCACTGGACCACCAGGGAAGTCCCTGGGCCCTAAATTAAATTGGTCGCTGTGCAGAGTCAGGATTTTAGGTTTGGTCGAAAAGATGCTAAAAGCCAGAGGTGATTAACTTGCCACAGAGGAACCCTTGAAACTTAATTTTTTCCCCCCAACACAGGGTGTCTCTTTATAGACATACTTCATATTAATTATAAATTAATTATAATTAATTATAAATTAATTTATATTATAAATAAATTATGTCTTTATTGACATAATTTATAGTAACTCTCAATATGCTTAGAAAATTTAAGCCAGTGACTTTTACACAAGTAACTGGGGAAAAAGACTAAAAGTTGAATTTGTAGCCAAGACAAAAAACTTTGAATCCTTTATTACTAGAAGTCACTGAAATATTTTTCCTGTATTTTGGTGGTAAGCTGCTTTTGTAAATGCAAGTTCGTGTGCCGGATGCACAGTGAGGCCAAACAAACTGAAACACCAGAGTCTGGAGCAGAGAAAGGTTTACTGCAGGGCCTCGCACGGAGACGAGGTGGCTCGTGCCCTAAAAAGCCTCGAGCTCCCTGAAGGCTTTCGGCAAAGAGGGCGAGGGAGTGGGGGTCGCAGGGTTTGTGATCAGGTCGTGCACAGTTTTCTGATTGGCTGATGCTGAGGGAACAGGGTGGTGTCACGGGGGTTCACGTTATCCGTCCTTAGGCTCCAGGAGGCCTGGGGCTATGGCTCATGGTCATCAAGTAGTTAACATCTTCCATTTGGTGGGGGAGGCTTTCACATCTGCAAAACAACTTCAGGAAATGTGCATCAATTACTATCATCTGGGTACTTCAGAGAGGCGCTAAAGCGGAGGGCACGGGGGAGGGGCTGTGCTGGGAAGGCCCCTGTGGCGTCCTGCCCGGTTACACTGTCCTTCACTTAAAGACAGCTAATAAGCGGGGGTGTGCAAGGTGTTATGATTGGCTGTGGCCTCGGGGTTATGTTGATAAATTAGACCTGTTTGCTGTTCTGGGGAAATTAGTCTTGAGGGGAATGAGCTGTAGTCACTTAGTTTTTAAACTTTTTGTTTTGAAATATCAATAGTTATGGGTCCAGGGGCAGTTGTAAAGTAGTGTCCTGGAGGTACATGCTTGCCCTGCCACCCAGTGTGGGCGTCTGCGTGAGACGCCCAGACACGCATCCCCATCAGGAAACTGGCTTCCGAGCAGCCACGGAGCTGATTCGGATTGTGAGGGGGAGGGGAGGGCAGGGCATGTGAGCGCGCATGCGTGCGCGCTTGTGTGCGGTTCTGTGCAGTCGGAGCTCACGTGGCACTTCCTGGACCCCCCACCGTGGTCCCCACACGGAGCCATGACCTCGCCCCAGAGAGCCCCTTGGGCTCACCCTTGGCCGCGCACCCATCTGTCGTGTTAGGGTCCTTACAGAGGTGGAGACTGCCCTGGGTAGCCTTCTGAGATTGGCTTTCTCGCGCTGCATGACCCCCTTGAGACCCATCCGAGTCCCCTAGCCACTGGTCACTCCTGTGTGCTGCACCTGAGTGGCAGCCTCTCCCCGCTTGAAGGGCTTGGTTTCCAGAATGGGGCTCTTACGAGTGGAGCTGCTGTGAACATTCTTGTACATAGTTTTGTATGAACATTGGTTTTCATTTCTTTGGGATAAATGCCCAAGAAGTCACTTTTAAAAAGTTTTTTGAATGTTAAGTACACAGGAGGTGAGAGCTACGACATTGAAAGGAGATTCAGAGGCCAGGGGACCTTTTTCTGTCTGTTTAAGGCTGCGGCTGGCGGGGCTCGGGGGCAGGTGTGGACGGGGCTGCTGCTTCCTTCACCACAGAGCTTCCCATCAGCAGGTCAGCACAGGCGCTGCCACCCGGTCCCAGAGCCCCTGGCCACACCGCAGTCATAGGCCAGCAGCAGCCACAGGGGGCCACGGGATTGTTTTGCTTTTTAAAGAAGGAAATCCAAAAATTTGCATATTTAAAAGATTCTAATCCTCTTGGGACTTTCCGGGTGGTGCAGTGGTTAGGAATCCGCCTGCCAGTGCAGGGGACATGGGTTCGAACCCTGGACCAGGAAGATCCCACATGCTGCAGAGCAACTAAGTCCATGCGCCACAACTACTGAGCCTGTGCTCTAGAGCCCGTGAGCCACAACTGCTAAGCCTATGAGCCACAACTACTGAAGCCCGTGTTCCACAGCAAGAGAAGCCCCTGCGATGAGGAGCCTGCGCCCTGCAATAAAGAGCAGCCCCCGCTCACCACAACTAGAGAAACGCCCGCACCCAGCAACGAAGACCCACTGCAGCCATAAATAAATAAATTTATTTTTAAAAAAAACCTCTAACCCTCTTGATGAATACTCAAATGGATTATCTGAAATAAAAATGTTTATCTACTTTATGAACTTGAAGAGAGAGACAGTTCCT
Source organism: Mesoplodon mirus (assembly GCF_964341445.2). NCBI lineage: Eukaryota > Metazoa > Chordata > Mammalia > Artiodactyla > Ziphiidae > Mesoplodon > Mesoplodon mirus. Next base: position 188,411,765 of record NC_138979.1, on the reverse strand, counting down.
GCGTTATAGCTTAACTTTGTGCTTGAAAGGACAGACCTTGCCAGGGTGCTTGTTGGGGGAACGCTGGGGCCCTGGCCCCTTCTTGCTCCGCGTTTTAATTCCCCAAAGGTCTCCCAACCTAGAGTCTGTTCAGAGGGACAGCTTCCTCGTCGTTTTGCCTCTGAGAGCAGAGGTGCGGTGAGCTGGCTGCGTCCGGTCAGCATCGGTCCGGGTGAGGCCCAAGAACCAGCCAGCATCTTCACGTCATGGTGCTGGTACGAAGTCCACTCTGAGTGATGCCGCCTGGGCGGCCGTAGGCTGCCCCAAGCCCTGGTGAGGACCCCGCCCCTGGGCCTGAGCCTTGCAGACACGGAGGGAGGGGGGGAGTTGGAAGCGGGGCAGGTGGCCTAGCAGAGAAGGCAGAGCCCGGCCTGGCAGAGCCTGTCCTTGGAGGGAGAGCGCTCGTCCCGGCTTGCTCCACCAGTGCCCCGGGGGCTCCCTCCAGGTCCAGCAGCTCCCCTGAAACTCCTGGGGCACGGCTTTTCAGGGGTGCTGTGCGGCACGCGTGGGGGCCCCCTGCTGGTGAAAGCGCCGAGGAGCCTGCGCCTGCCGTGCAGGAATGGCTGTGGGTGGCCGGGATGCCTCAGTCAGCCGGCTGCACGTCACTCAGCCCAGCGACCGCGAGGCCCCGTCCTGCCCGCGGCCCCCGTGCTGCGCCCGAACTCCTCCCGCCCAGGCGCCAACACTCGGAAATTCGGTGTTCCCGTTCAGCCGAGTTCTTTAAAATGCATTTATCCTATTTTTGGTCCATTTATCTTTTTTTTTTTTAATTTATTTTATTTATTTTTGGCTGCGTTGGGTCTTCGTTGCTGTGCGGGGGCTTTCTCTAGTTGCGGTGAGCCGGGGCTAATCTTCGTTGCAGTGCAGGGGCTTCTCATTGCAGTGGCTTCTCGTTGCAGAGCACGGGCTCTAGGGCCCGCGGGCTCAGTAGTTGTGGCTCACGGGCTCTACAGCGCAGGCTCAGTAGCTGTGGCACACGGGCTTAGTTGCTCCGCAGCATGTGGGATCTTCCCGGACCAGGGCTCGAACCCCTGTCTCCTGCACTGGCAGGCGGATTCTTAACCGCTGCGCCACAAGGGAAGCCCCATTTATCTTTTCTGATGGAGACGGTTGCGCTGTGGTTTAGAGGTGGCGTCTAGAACAACCGTCACAGGGTCTCTGTGGCTGGGCTTGAGCTCGAGGGGCGCAGGGGCTGCAGCCGCCTGGAGGTGCCCCTCTGCCCCGTCCCGCGCCGCTGTCTGCGTGGGTCACCCCTGACGCTGAGACTGAACCTGGGGCAGAGTCCGCGCGGACCCTGAAGTGGGCTCAACGGCATCGTCCTCTGTTTCCGCAGGGCACGATGTTCGCGCGAGGGCTGAAGAGGAAGTGCGCGGAGGACGCCGAGGCCGCGCCCGCCTACAGCCTGCAGCGCCAGTCGCTCCTGGACATGTCGCTGGTCAAGCTCCAGCTGTGCCACATGCTGGTGGAGCCCAACCTGTGCCGTTCGGTCCTCATCGCCAACACAGTCCGGCAGATCCAAGAGGAGATGACCCAGGACGGGAGCTGGTACGTGCCGGTGCCCCAGGCCGCGGGGCGGGCGTCGCGGGACCGCCTGGTGTCCACGGAGATCCTGTGCCGCTCGGCGCGGGAGGGGGCGCGCCCGGCCCCTGACCCCGGAGACCCGGCCTCTGAGCTCCAAGTGGTCCCAGCAGCACAGGCTCCCGGGGCCGCTCCTGGTGGCGTTTGGGACGGGGACGGCCCTCGAGAAAACAGAGGAAGCTTTCACAAGTCACTCGATCAGATATTTGAAACGCTGGAGAGTCAAAGCCCCGGCGCCGTGGAGGAGCTGTTTTCCGATGTGGACGGCTCTTACTACGACCTGGACGCTGTGCTGACCGGCATGGTGGGCGGGGCCAAGTCGGGCCAGGACGGGCTGGAGGCCTTCGCCTCCACGGCCGCCTCGCCCCCCAGCGCCGGCTGCAAGTCGGACCTGGGCGAGCTGGACCACGTGGTGGAGATCCTGGTGGAGACCTGAGCCGCAGCCGCGGCACACAGCAGATGTGTTTGTGAGGCCCACGGAAACAGCCGGCGCGCTGGGGGTGTGGGTGCCCGCTGCCCTGCAGCCGGGGCTGGCCTCTGGTTTGTCTGCGATTAGGAGACCGACCCAGCACAGCATCCGATCCGCCCGCTCCCCACTCTCTCCCTCCTTCCCAGGGCTGGGCTGCTTTCCCGCAGGCCGGTCATCGCTGCCGCCCTGGGCCCTCGTCTGTGTCCTGCTACAGCCCCGCTGGAGGATGCCAGCCCCCTTCCGCATCCAGCCTCATCCAACTTTAGATAGGTGAATTTTCTAAAATTAAGTTTTACACGTTTTGGGCAATGTTTTGTCTTAAGATATATTTTTAAACTTTTTATACTTTTATCACTTTAGATTTTTTTAGCTATTTTCTTAAAAATATATTTTTTCTATAAACATCCTCTGCTGCTATATTAGAAACTTTTGTAACCTAAGCAGTTGCGGTTGGTGTATTTCATTTTTTTTAAGGTTTAACACACACTGTTCTTTTTCCAACAAGCGTCACAGCCCTGAGTCTGCAGTGTCCACACACCGTGATTTCTGCTTTCGACCCGGGTGTGAGCCTTGCCCATACGCACTGCTGCTGTCAGAGCGAGGTCGGAGTTGAAGGCCTTGCACGGCGGTGCCTTTTACCAGATCTGCTGTGCGAGACACGTCTCTTTTAGAGGGTTTTATTTATGCCTATTTATGTGTAAGTGTCTTCAGAGCCGACGGTCAAGTACGGTCTGTCTGGGGATCACGCGCGCCCTGAGGTGTCTTGGGCGGTGCCTCCAGAGGGTCTGAGACTCGGGGCCCCTCCTGCGCGGGTTCCCAGCACAGCTGACCTTCCTCCCAAAGCTGCTGCCCTCCCCATGCCCCTGCCCGGCTGGGCTGCTGGACCCGCGTCAGCTGGGCCCGTGTGCCAACGTGTTTGGGGAAGGCACGTGTCCGTGCACCACTGGATTGGAGAATGGTGGCATAAATTTAAGTCTAGGGTTAAAGAAGTCTGTACACACGTCATCTGTGGGCCCTCGATCTTGAGGGTCATTGACGGTGGGGTTGGCTGGGAGGTGTGTGTGCCCTGTGACCCTGCCCCAGGCACCGAGACCGCCTGCGACTTTCAGATCTTTTTCACTTGTTTACAAGTGAGGCTGTACTCTCTCCGCACGCCCACCCCACGTTTCCCGTTTCTCACGCTGCTTCTTCCTTCTCCAGCCCTTAGCCAAAAAGGATTGTTTTCTTTTGCGCATATGCCATTCTTAGTATCAGTGGTGTGCACCTCATTTTATTAAAAAATTATCCAACAAAGTGGAAATGTGTTGTCAATTATCTACCATGTCGTAGTCCTCGAGTTGGTCTTTTTACCCTAGTTGAGCTCAGCCAGATTATCTAAGGGAGACTGTGGGGCTGCGAAGAGATTCCACATGGGTTTGTTGACAGGCAGGCTGTGGGACGTCTTCATCACCTGACCTCGCAGGGCTCTGAGGCAACTCTCCCCACCCCAGCTCTTGTGGCAGAAGACAGGTGAGGGAGAGCGCCCTTGGATTTGGGCCGATGGTGGGAGCCTAGCCCGGTCAGGAAGCTGTGGGTGAGAGGCAGGCTGTGGCTCTCAACATCCAAGGGTTGCTTCCTTCAGAGTTTGAAAGTATTTCCTTGTGGAAAGTAGCTTAAGTGTATGTTTTATAAGCAGCAAACCTAAAGCTGTATTTTGTGTCTTTATGGCATTTCTGTCTTTTTAAAACATTTGCTCAGTTTCAGGGTAGCTACAGCGTCTTTATCTGGCAGCCTTCCGCGGTATGACACAGGCAGGCCTCAGGGTGGGGAGCGCACAGCGCCTATAGCCAGGCTTCAGCTTTAGGGTCCCCCTCCCCGAGAGGTTGAGACCCCAGCCTCCTTTCTGCCCCTGCTAGTGACCCCTCCTTCCTCCCTTTGCTCTTCGGGTTCTTTCCCAGCCACCCACTCTCATTTTGGTAGTTCCCTTGAGGTGCTGATGGCCTAGACGTCCCGGGCAGGGCGAGGTGGGAGCCCTGCTGGACACCGATTCCCCTGGAAGCATCAGAGTTTCTCCAGAGAGGAGCGGAGGCAGGTGGCCAGTTGCTGACGATGGATTTGAATTGAATATGGAAGTGCGGGGCGGGGTGGGGCTTTAAACTCCCATGTGCGTGTGGTCACGTGTTTGTAAACTCTGCAAAAGGAAGGCTGCTGCCTTCACCCCACCACCTCTCCCGGGCTGGTCCTGGGCTCTGGGTAAGGAAGCTGGGTTTGTGGGGAGCGAGTCACGGTGCGTGTTTGCAGTTGCTTCTGAGCACAACTGAGCTCTGGCCACCTCCTCCCCCGGAAGGACTTGGAGTTCGCCCGCTGCTGTCCGCAGCACCCCCCGATGTCCCGGGAGCACATGGAGGGAGGGGAAGTGGCGTTTCGTGGATGGGGGCAGCAGCCAGCCCTCGAAAGGCTCCGAAGGGGTTCCCAGCCCTGAGGACAGTTCAAGGTACACGGCTTGGCCAGTGGCAAGTCCTCAAACTGACACTTCTGAACCGGCGCTAATAAACATACATCGAGTTATCTTTATGGACAGTAAGCGATGAGATTATCATCACACGAGAAGGTGATCAAGAAGCGTGTAGGCAGTGCAGGGTGAAGTACTGAGGTGTGTCAGGCAGTGACTGATCCCAGTTCTGTTACTGCCCTGGAGTTGGTGGATTCCACTCTAAGCAGTGCTGGCGTTGCTTCCCTCCATATTTTGATGTTGTATTTTCCTTGTCATTCATTTTTAGAATAAACATTATCACGTGTCCTCCTGGCTGGCTGTTGCTTCCTCCCCCATGTGGCTGGTTCCTGGGCTGGCAGACTCCAGCACTGAGTCCCTGGGCGTCTCTTGGCTCCCGTCTGTGTGGTCACCCAGGACTCCTTCTCTAGCGTGGAGGCATCAAGGAAGCCAGGCTCCTTTTTACACAACAGCCAAGGTCTCTCCAGGCCTGTGTCTCTGAACCCAGCTCTGCGACGCTGATTGAGACTTGGTGGCAGAAACCCCAGAGTGCCCGCCAGAGGGGCTTTCTCTCTGCTCTCCGACCCCCACTTCTGAGAGAGCTGCCTCCTGCTCGGGGGGGATTTCTTGCAGCTCTCCCCCTCACGCCCGGGCTGGAGGATGGGTCCAGACCTGCCCGCCGCTGGGGCTGCTCGGGACTGGACTCTGCTGGCCCAGCGTGGAGCTGAAAGTCTCCTCGCTCACCGCTGGGGTGACGAGAGCGGCTGTGGGTCTCTTCTGCTGCCTGATTTCAGTACGTATTTTAGATTTCTTTGCAGTCTCAACCGTGTTTATTTTAAACCATGGTTTGGTAGCTGATTGGGCTTGTTCTGCTCAGGGTAAGAGTGACCACCTCTTACACCCTGTACATCTGAATCAGGTGACCAGTCAGCACTTAACCGTGTGCCAGCCTGTCTCTCCCAAGTCAAGAAGTCCCCTCCTCAAGCAGATGGGCTGGACATGAGGACACAGAATCAGAGGCAGACGTGATGTCTGATTAGATGGGGAGTGAGGGGGAGGGGAGCGATGGTTTCCGGCCTGAGGAGCTGGGTGGGTGGGAGCTGGGTGGGTGGCGGAAGAGCAGAGCCGGGTGGGGGGAGAGTTCGCATCTGGGGCCTGTGGAGTCTGGGACGTGTGTGAGGAGAGCTGGAGACCCAGCTGGACACTGGGCCAGCGAGGGGAGGGGAGAGCTCGGCTTACAGCCAGGGGGCAGGGAGGGCAGCTGTGAGGACAGTGAAACGACAGCATCTGAATTTGAACCTGTGGGGGGAGGCACAATGGCATATTTTGGGTTGTCACGTCTGGCTTTAACCAAAGGCTAGGAAATGACGGCGCGGCTCAGGTGACGCCTGCTGCTGGGGCCCTGGGAGACCCCAGAGTGGACGCTCCCCTTTGACGGAAGCAGCATGGCAGAAAGCAGTTTCCAAATTCCCACCTCCTTCTGGCTGAAAATGAGAAATTAGGCAGGTTTCCCAAACATACAGCCCCCCCAAATCTGTTACCTCTTAACATAAGCCTCAGATCCACAGGTGGTCTGTGGAGTGGCCGAGGGTGCTGGGGTGCGGGTGCCAGCCAGCCACCTCCTCCCATGTGACAGGTGACATCTGCTGGTCACTGTGACCCCACTGGGCCTCTGTCTGGATCTGACACCTCCATTGATGGAGCTGGCGTCTGAGGCTGCCCCCGGCTGTGGTCTCCCAGACTCGACAGTGGCCTTGGAGGGACAGTGACGCCGGGGTCCTGCCGTGCGTGTGCCGGGTCCCGCCAGCCTTCAATCCCCAGGCCTCCCTGAGGGACTGGAAGGGCCGCCCGCCAGGGTTTCCAGCACCAGCCCCCACAGAGCTGGTGATTCAGCAAGAACACAGCTTGTCCACGCTGTTGTTAGTTAATAAAATTTTACAAAAGCCAGTGCCCACTGCTGGGTTCTGCGGTCACAGAGTTTCCCTCAGCTGATACAGGGTGGCTCGCCCGCCGGCAGGCAGACATCACCACCGGATACACACCCAGGCACCGGGCAGGCGAGCACACTCGCTTTGCGGAAACAGCACCCACCCCTGCGTGTGCCTTGCCACGTGGACACCCAGGCCAGGGGCCAGTGTGGCAGCAACGCACGCAGGGCCTACCGGGTCCCTGAATGGCTGCTCCCAGTGACAGTTCCAGCCACGTGCGAAGCCACCCTGGGGTCCCAGGCAGCATGGCTCAGGCAACCAGGCCTGGGGTCCCTCACAGGTGCCTCCAGCGGCTGGCAACACCTTCCCAGGGGAGGGTCCCTGGAGCCAGGCTGGGGTGGGGCTCCTGGGGACCCGGGTGCCCCCTTCCTGGTGACTGGCTCTGCCGAGGGACATTCCCCCCATCAAAGCGTCAGCCCTGATATGGAGCACCCCTCTACAAGATAGCTCTGGTTTCTAGTACCAAACCAAACCGGTGAGAAACCTTAAGATCCCTCATCAAGACACAAAGTCCTCCCGCTTTAGCAAACGTCACTGTTAAACAATGTCATTTTTAGGTTACAAGGAGTGAAAATCTTCTTCTTCCTTGGAATTGTGATGTATTGCCCATTTCCGTGTATGGGGATCTTGAGGAAGAGGCTGTATGTGATCAGGCTGCCCTGTCTGCCGCCCGGCGTCCCTGAGAGCTGGCAAGAGAGGAGGGGCAGGTCGGGGAGAGCACGCGCGCCCCCAGAGACACCCCCGGCCGCCCGCGCCTGCCCGGGGCCCTCGGCCCGTCTCTGGCGGCGTCTCCTTCCCCTCATCCTGCGCCCCTCCCCACGCGCTGCCACCACAGAGGCGCGCGGGGATAGAAGCCACAGCTTCTCCCGGAGCAAACGGGACTGCGCCGTGAGGAGGGCACGCTCGGCCCCGGCCCGTGTCGGCCGCCTCGTCCTCCTCCCACCCCGCCGGCGGCCCCGGGGACATTCCCAACGAACCGCTGCTGTGGCCGCGGTCCCCGCAGGGGCTGCCCGGGGTGGGGGTGGGGGGCTTGCTGGGGACGTTTCTGTCTTGCTGCTCTAAGCCGGTCCCAGCCACATGCCTCTAGAAGGTTCCGCCTCCTGCCCCGCGGTTTCGCAGGGCAGAGGGGTGGCCCCTGTGCCCGCCCGGCTCCCGCCGAGAGCCCCGCCTCCGCGCGCCGGCTCCCTCCACGCCCTCCTGCCGCCCCAGCTCCGGATCAGGCCCTTGGCCTCGGCGCCCCCTGCGTGGCACCCCGCACTCCACCCTGTGCCGTCCTGCCTTCTCCCTGGGGGAGGGGGGCGCTCAGAGCCAGCTCCACATCCGGGGCGGCACGGGGTCCTGGGGCGCGGGGGTGGGGACGCGCCCCTCCAGGCGGAGCTCACGCCCCGCGGGAGCTGGGCTGCTTACAGCGCACCCCTCCCAACACGTGGTCCCAGGGTGGGCGGGAGACCCTGTTCCCGGAAGAGGCTTTTCCTCCAGAGGGGCTGCAGGACTGAGGCCGCCTGCCGCCCCTCTGACCCTCACCAGCCCATGAGAGTGAAAGGATCGAAGCGACTGGAACCCGAGACCCAGGCCCCAGGCGTCCCGGGCGCTCACCTTGGTCTGGATCAGGGCTCTGCAGCGGTGAAGGCGGAAGCCGAGCTCTTCGGGCTCCTGGAGGCCGGGGTCTCCCAGAGTGCGGCCCGGGCCCTCCGAAAGGCTCTGAGGAAGTAAACCAGTGTCAGCAGAGGGAAGGAAGATTAAAAGGTCGTTTTCTCCCGTTTTCCCTTTTTCACCTGGGCCCTGCGGCACGTCTCCCTGTAAAATGGCAACGTGGCCCCGACTCGGGCTCCACTGCGGGCTGCCAGCCGCCCACCCCGGCTCACGTGGCCCTCCGGCCAAGGGCCGCGGTGGCCTTCTCAACCGAGGTCCTCGCCGCCTCTCCTCCCCCCTCCCCGCACTGTGTCCCTCCCGCAGAGACTTATCAGCCGGGTCACTGTCCAGCCCCGCAGGCCCTCTCCAGGCCAGTGAGGCCACGGCCACCATTCCTGTGCCCCGTGTTCACCGGGGCCAGCCTGCCAGCCCCTTCTGTGTTTTCCACTTTTGAAAATTTCCATAATACTTAAAAAATGGAAAAAGATCTTCGCCAACTTGGTGCCTGAAAGACGACTATCCTTACAATTTGTGTTTCTTTCATGACCCATGAGCCCTATGGCGTGTAAGTGGCTGTGAGTTGGCTCTCGGTGAGACACGTGGCCTCTGGCCGTGGCCTTCCCGAGCGCATCCCCGGCCACCGCTCTGCTCTGGCCTGGCTGGCTCCCACCTCAGGGCCCACCTGGCGGCAGACCCCACACCCCTCCTGCACCCCCCGCCCGCGGCCCTCACAGTGACCCGGCCCTGCCACAGCCCCAGCCCCCAAGCCCACCGCCTCCAGTGGCACCTGTGGCGTGGCTGCGCCCCGCGGCCCCCAGCAGAGTGCACCACTACATCACCGCGCCGCCAGGGCACCTCCTTCACCAGGCGCCGAGGGCGGGGCTGCGCCTGACGGCCCGTCGAGGAGCTGCGGGAGCCAGACGAGGGCGCCCTGGCTCACCCTTCCCGCCTTCTGAGACGGCAGCGTCCCGGCTGCAGGTGCGCGCCCCGACCCCCGCCCCGTCCAGGAGCGGCGCACAGGGTGGCTGGCAGAGATGCTCGCAGTCCAGCCGGCCCCCAGGAGCCCACCTCCACCCAGGTCATTTCACCTTCTGAGCAGCATCTATTCCGAGAACAAGAAGGAAGTTTTCCCGGCAACGGGACTCGCTCCAGAGGCATCGGGAAGTCATCGTGGTCCTGGGGTTCTGAAGAGCTCTCCAGAGTTTTCTGGATTCAGACCTGGAAAAGAGCGGCATTCATTACAAAGTGACCCAGAAGGCCTTCAGAAGGGAGGCAGAGAGGGCACCTGACCCTTCAGAACTCTGACAACAGAGCCCCGGCTTCTCACCACTTTGTTCGTTTACTCAAGCATCTACTGTCCTGCAAGTGCCCAGCACTGCCCCCTCCTCCCGGCTTTATTTCTCTCTACAGAGCACAGCTCTGGCCTGAATGACCAATTTCACCATCACGTGTCTCCTCTGAGGGCAGAAGCTCTGGGAGGCCAGATATTCTGCAGTCTTGTTTCCTGATGATCTCAGGTGCCTAGAACCACGCCAGGTACCACAGAGAAGTCCAGAAACCGAGAGGAGCAGGTGCCCAGAGGAATAAACACAGAGCGTGTGCCATGGCCCCGCCCTGCCGCTCAGCCTGGCCTCCAGGACAGGAGGCATGGCAGGCACGCAAACGGCTACAGGGGGACAGACTCGCCAAGTGCCGAGCCGCTTCCAGACCACCCCAGAGTAACCCTAACCCTCTGTGTCACCACAGCGTCCAGCCCGGCCCGGTCCCGACACTCAGGACCACCTGTGCCTGCGGGTGCCCCAGGATCACACGGCCCGCCTTCTGCCCTGGACCACGACCTGGGGAAGCAGCATGCCCAGAGGGCACACCAGCCACCTGGGTTGTCCTGGTCATCCAGGCTCTGGCTCTGGTCCCCAGGCCGCTGCTGGGGTGGGGGGAGAGTGCTCTGGGCAGGCGCTGGCTGGGACCCCAGCTCGGACCCCCGCCAGAGCCTAGGAGAGCCCACCTGCAGAGCTGTCTGACAAAGTCTCCGCCTGCCCGGCAGCGCGCAGGAACTAGGGAAGCTAGCTCCCACACACCTCCACCTCCTCCCTCCGGGGCCTGGGTCCAGCAGGTCCCAGGCTGCTCAGCCGCTATTTTATCCACTCGAGCTACACTAGTTTTTCGCTCAGTGCTCAGTGAAAGGGTGTCTTAGAAAATGGCAGTCCACAAACAAGTGCCTCTGTGATCTCCCTTAGGGACCTTGCCCTGGAAGTGTCAGCCTTGCTGGCAGCCCCAGGAGCACCAGTGGGCTGACCCTGCGGTGGGCCTAGAATGTCTCCAGGGCACTGGGGTGTCTCCAGGGTACTAGGGGGGTCACTCGGTCCAGTCCCCCAGGAGCCCCTGTGCCCGCCACCCAAGCCCACTGGTCCCTCCCTCACCCCCAGCACTCTCACCAAGACCCAAGGAGCTGGCACTCCCTGGCCCACTTTGCTCCAGGTGAGCTGGTGGGGGCGGGGGAAGGGCTGGACATGGCTCCAAAAGGAGGAGCTGCTGCACCTGTGCCACCGGGTCCTTCGACCCTTGGACCACAGGTGGTGGAACCTCGGGAGGGACACAGCCCTCTATAGAGGTAAAAACAGAAGACCCCATGCATCCACCATATCAACCAAAGGCATAAATGCAGAGCTGCCAGAAGAAATGTGAGTGCCAATTCAAGTTCATTACCACAGTTTATGCACAGATTCAAGGCCAAGTTTTTCTTCATTGCTTGTTTCTAAGAAATGGTCTAAGGTGGAAACATCTTCAGTTGCCTGTGGGACTGGTACTTCTTGAAAAGCAAACCTAAAAATCTTCTCATAGCTGACAATAGGCTGAAAAAGAAGAAAAACATACCAAAATTAGGAGAAATACACACATCATGTGTATATATAATTTCGGTACAAATGAAATTTGTAAATGATTATATACTGTTGCTGCTACTAAAACATGACATGTTTGTTCTTAAAAATCACTGCACTGTGCATCGTGCAACGGAAACCAGTGTGTGTGGAAAAGTGTGATTAGGGCACAATAGTCATAAACTTCATCAGTGACACATGGAAAAAAGATATTCACACAATAAAAATGTGAGCACTGTTTCCCACGTGTTAATTGGTTGAGAAATCCATTCCTATTACAATAAACATGGCCCTTCCCGGAAAAGAGGTTTGCAGGTTGTGAATTAGTGTGAAGTGCTGGAAGGTGGGTTGTCTGATGTCAGGGTGGGTGTTGGTAGACCGAGGTGGCTGGGAGAGGTGGGTGTGTGCGTGGTGTATATTCACATGGGCCTCAGTTCAGCAGGTGTGGTTTTCTGCATTCACCTGAGGTTTCCTGCAAAGTTCACATTATGCTTCAATTGTTCCCCGCTATGGTAATCGCATTGGAAGACAGTCCTGTCTTCAAAACAAGCATTAAAGCAGAGCTAACTGTACAAAGAGTGGATCTTGTCAGAGGTCCTGGTTTAGAAAACAAACAGACCATCCTTAGAACCAGCAGATCCTTTCCTCCCTTCTCTGTTTCACTTTTGGTGTTTGGGGTAAACCATTTGGGAAGAGAAGGCAGAGAAAGAGGAGGATGAGAGGCGGTCACACTAAAGGGAAACCCTGGAGGTCAGGGCAGGAAGGTGGGTGGAGCAAGGGGGCGAGTCCTGGGCTCTCCAGGCCACCTCCAGTGCTTGGTCAGTGCATGCACACTGAAATGTGACCCTTGGTGAGGTTTTCTAAATAAGTAGATTGACAACTCAGACGAAAGAAAAGCTCTTTCACCACGTGCCCTAAACTGGGGCCAGGAAAGCACAGCCTGGTTGATGGAGAGTGGGCAGACGCTCCCCTCAGGAAGGTGGAGGGGAAGGAAGGCGGGGGTGGGATGAAGGCCAGGAGAGAAGCAGACCCCCTCCCTGGCCAGACCACCAAAGCACAGGAAACACTTCCTGTGCAACATGGCAAAGATGAATACTTTAGAAATACCTCAGAAGGTGTGATGGCGCTGGTTCCTGTCACCCCAGGTCCACCCTGGTGAGGCTGGCGAGAACTACACTCCTTTTGGGCAGAAATGGTTCTCGGCGGCTGGGGTTCTGTGGGCCTCTCCGGGAGCTCAAAGGACTGAGAGAATTGTTCAGACCTGGCTGAGGATTCCCGAAAGCCTTCAAACTCTCCCCAGGCGCCGCTGTGTTCCCCTAGGTCTGGACCACTGGCGGAGGCAGACAAGCCCTCTCCGCTGCGCCCAGAGATCCTGGCTTCCCCATCCCCATCCGGCGGGGGAAGGAGGGAGCGGAGACTCGCCCACTCCACAGCGTCACCACCCTGTCTCCCAGGTGCCGAGCCTGCACCGCTGTCTTTAGAAACCCGGCAGAAGGAAACCCCGCCTGCTTGCTCTGCGAGGTCACTCAGAAACGCGCAGAGAGGGGGCATGTGGCCAGGTGCTCCCCCCAGCTCCCGCTGGCCTTGCATGTTGGTGCCGCCAAGCCCGCATAGACGCGATGGGGAGATGCTCAGGAGACATCCACACCGCTGTGCGGGAGCTGCCCGGGGCTGGACAGGGCCCGACGGGGTTGCCTGCTCGCCCACTGCCCAGCAGCTGCCGGCGGCTCCCTCGGGAGTACGGATGGGCTGGTGTGGGTCCACTGTCGCTGTGGAACGGACACAGACCGCATACACAGCCTGGTCACCCAGGCAAAAGTGACCGGAGCCGCTGCCCGGCTTCTTCCTCCACGCGTCTGGGCGAACGGTCCAGCACAGGGGCGTGTCCCAGAGACCAACCAGGTGCTGGGGGTCAGCACTGCCTGGGAGGGTGGACGAACTGCGGGGTCCTGCCTCGGCCGCCGTGCGCAGGGGTCTGCGAGGCCCAGTCTGGCATAGCCGGGGAGAGTCCGGGCGCCCGCAGGAGGGCGGCGCCCGGGGGTCCCCGAGAGTTGGGTCGGGGGCTCGGGTAGTCCCCTCGCGGGGCGGGCGGGGGTCCGAGGCGGCCGCTGAGGACCACGACCGGGCCTGGCCTACGGCTCCCGAGGGGCGGACTTGGGGCGCGCTGGGGCCCCAGCATCCGGCTCGGGCCCGCACCCACCTCGGCCACGTCTCCGCCTCCGCCCGCGGGGGCAGCAGGCTGCGGGGGGTCTCCTCGGCCTGCGCCGGACAGTTGCCCGGCAACGACGCGCGACTGTCCAGCTTCCGTCGTCGGCCGCCCTGGCGTCAGTGCGCCGGCGCCGCGCGGGGCGCGGCAGCGCCAGGCCCCGCCCCCGCGCCGGCGAAGTTTTGTGCGCGTAGGGAACGGACTATCCGGCTGTACCCGGCCGGGGCGGGACCCGTCACCCCCGCGCCTCTCAACCGCCGCGCGAAAAGGCTCTGGTTAATTAGACGACTCCTCGTGCTGCCACCCAATGTGGAGCGGGCGCCCTACACGCCCCGCGGCCGGGAGTGAGCAGGCGCTTGCTGCCGCCGACGTCCATCCCCCCAACCCCGGCGGCCAGCTGCAGCCCCCCGACCCGGGCCGCCCTGGATGCCCTCTCGTGCCCCTGCCCCGCCGCAGTGCGGATGTGTGTAGCTGTGCCATCTGTCTTGTCAAATCCTGAATCTCCAGACGCTAGTACTCCCAAGCATGGGCCTCTTGGCAGGCAGGACCTGGGGCGCGACCCCCTCCCTCTCGGGTCCCATGTAGTGCCCTGAATCTCGGCCTGGTCACCAGCCAGCCCCAAGGCAGAGCAGGGCCAGTCTGGGCCATGGACCACCAGCCCCTCCTGCCGCCACCTGCCCCAGGGCAAGGGGCACTCATGGGCTAGCCCTGCCCTCCTGCTAGCTCCCTTCCCAGGCACTCCAGGCCTTTCCCCATCTGCCTAAATCAGCCCTCCACAGATGCGGCCATCAGGCCCCGGCTGAAGCCCTGATCCATACGTGGTCTCCCAGTCTACCTTCATGCTCAGATTTCTCCACCCTAGGACCTCCTGGGGATCTCCCTGGGCCCTGTCCGGTTTGCATGAATCACCCGCTCTCTCAATGGTCCTTCGCAGCTAAGCTACCGAAAATTTCAATTTTAAAAATTACCAGATGAGATCGTTCTCTGAACCCCGGACCTTAGCCATCTGCCCCGCCCCCTGCTTCCCGAGGGGCACAGCGGCCAGCAATGCAGTGTTGGAGCAATGCAGTCATACTGCCCAGTGCTGGGCAGACACTGGGGTGACCCCGCAGGAAGGTGACCAGACACTGGCTCTCTCCTGCCTCGACGTCACCCAGGGAGAGCGGTCCCGTGCTGTCCACCCACTGCTCGGACCCCCTCATTCACTGTCCTTGCCATCCTTACAGTCCAGGGGCTGGAAAGGGGTAGGAGGGGTGTTGTCTTCGTGTCCGGTGAGGAAACTGACGCCCAGGCGCGAAGGCCTGAGTGAGAAGTGTTGCTGGGGCTGGAGCCTGCTCTCCGGACCCTCGGCAGCTCCCCACACGCTGTCTGGACCTCAGTGAAGAGTGAGGACGGCACTGTGACCCTCAGGGGACAGAATGAGGTGACCCGACAAGACACAGGCCCGCGGTGGGTCGCTCTGCACTATGTGGGCGGCAGCGGAATAAAGCCTCCCGCAGGAGCCGCTGCAGGTCCCCAGGACCTGTGAATTTGACGTCTCACAAGGCAGAAGGGACTCTGCAGAGATGATCAAGTTACGCCTCTCACGATGGGAAGAGGGTCCCGGGTTACGCCACTGAGTTCGATGTAATCACAAGGGTCCTTACAAGAGGGAGGCGGGAGGGTTAGAGTCTGAGAGAGAAGATGGCAGGACGGAAGCAGAGGTCAGAGTGATTCAGGGCCACCAACGAAGGAGCGCAGGTGGCCTCGGAAGCTGAAGAAGGCCAGGACGTGGATCTGTCCTGAAAGAGATCCCCAGGAGGAATGCAGCCCTGCCAACACCTGGAACTGTAAGGGAATAAATGAGAGTTGGTTTAAGCCACTGCGTGTGTGTGTGTGTGTGTGTGTGTGTGTGTGTGTGTGTGTGTGGTTACACCTGGCTGACCCCTGGCTACGCCTCTAAGGAGGTGCTGCGTTGGGGGAACCAAGACTCAGAGGAGGCATCAGAGGTGACCCCGACATTGGGGGCCGTGCCCCCAATGCAGGAGTGGGTGGGAGAAGCCCAAGGAGCTGACAGGTGGCCCCTGGCTCCTCAGGCCGGCGTCTGGGGGCTCTGGGCATGACGTGGGGCAGAAGCCGAGGGCCAGGCCTCCAGGCGGGTGGGCAGGGCAGGCAGCTGTTGAAGTTTGAAAGGCTTCACGTGCTGGGGGAGACTGGCCAGAGGGGGCAGGTCCCCATTGAAGTGGGGGTGCAGGGGACACAAGCCACGACTCCCCGAGGTGCTGTGCGGGCTGGGCACAGTGTGGTGAGGAGAACGAGCCCACGTGGCCTCCCAGGCTGCTCGTCTGTCGACACCTCGGTCCAGCCCTGCGCCCCAGCCCTGCGCCCCAGCCCTGCTGAACGGTGTGTGGGGGGGGGCAGCTTCTCCTCTGCCATTGCCCAGCCCAGCCCCTCCTGACACAGCCTCAGGAACAAGGGGCCGGCTGCCACTCCGCCTGGAGCCCCACGGTATCCTAGCAACTCTGCACATCGCCTGATGAGCCATGGGGAGGGCCACTCACTCCAGGGAGCACCTAGCTGGTCCGCTCCTCAGCCCCGAGTCCTTAGGGTGAGTCAAGGAGGACACCCATCCCCAGGCCTGGAGTGGGCACTCAGCTTGGGGGAGAGCGAGGCAGTTAGAGGCGGGGGCCAGCAGACCTGGAGCCCTTCCCCCCGCCTCTGTGCAGAGGACTGGGTGGGAGGGCAGATGGCAGTGGAGGACGTCCCTGGTGCCCCCACCACCCTAGTGTGCCCCTCCAGCTGGGCTGGGCTAGGGCAGGGACAGTGGCAGAGCTATTTTGGCTTATACTGCTGCGGCTGCTGCAAGGAGGCATCAATCACTGATGCTCTGGGCATCCCTGCCTGCCCGGAGTGGCACGAGAGCGGCCAGCCAGGTGGGTGGGGCAGGCCTGGGGCTCTGCTGAGGAGCGGGGCCTAAGGAGCTACGGCCGGCCGGCAGCCCTGGCCCCTCACCCTGTCCCCAGCAGTGCACTGCACCGCCAGTCCCAGCACCTGGCTACCTAGTCTGAGACCCGCGACCAGCGGGCCGGGCCAGGGCTGGGGTGTGGCGCCAGCCTCCCTGGCACAGTGGTCCTAGGGAGGGGGTTGAGCAAGTGCGGGCCAGCGGGAGAGAGCGCGGGCTGCTTACAGCCCCCACAGGCCGCCCCCCGCAGGGGTGACCCTCAGAAATGGTGCGGGGCCTTGTGTGTGCCAAGGGTGGCTGTGAGTCAGCCCGCGTCTCCATGCTTCTTGAGGGGCAGCTATTCCTGAGCCATGCCCAGCTGCTGTGCCCTCCGCCAGCGGGGTGTCTGTCCCCAGAGGGGGACCTCAGGACGGGGCTGGAGCGGAGTGTGACGGCAGGAGCTCCTGGCTGCGCAGGGCTCTGCGGCAGGCACCTGGCCAGGCCTCGGCTGGGCGGTAAGGAGGGCGGGGGTCAGGCACAGATGGGCCTCGCAGGTCCTACCCGGGCAGCCTTCTCCCCATCAGGCGCTGTGACCCTGGGGCCAGGCCGGGGTTCCAAGGCCCCCGCGGGTGGGAGGAGGGATTGGTAGGAGGAGGCAGGGCCCAGCCTGGCTGGCCTGGGGCTGACTCATGGGCAGCCTCCCTCTACACAGCTGCAGTCGCCATCTGTGGGATATACTGCCTGAGGGACCACACCCTTCCAGAGATGAAATGGGCCTACAGGGCCCCAGGTGGTACATAGGGGTGCGCACAGGGGGTGAGGCCGACCCTCTGCCTCAGGGGACACAGCAGAGGGGAAGGGGCAACCCCTTGGCTTGGGGGGGGGCGGTCCCTGCCTACCCTCATCCTGAATCAGGGGCCCTGAGCCAGTGCTGAGTCAACTCCCTGGCTGCAGAGTGAACTCGGCCCCAGCAGGAAAATGTAAGCCCACCCAACCCTCACCAAGCCCAAAGGCAGAAGTGGCCCCAGGGAGGGTCCCTGCCTCAGCCTCCCCCAGGCCTTGGCTGGCCAGGATTCCCAGGGAGCACCCCATTGCCTAGGGACTGTCCCCAGAGGGGCCAGCGGTGCCCGACTCCACTCTCCCTCAGTGGCCACATGAGACCCCCTCCTCCTGGCCTCTGTCTAGGTGGGGCAGCCCCCTGGCCTCCCCACCCAAAGCTCCATCCTCCCCTCCCCACAGAGCTGACAGGAGCCACCACAGCCCTGTGTGCAGCATGATGGACAATCAGGATATGTCACACAGGGTGAGGCCACTTCAGCTGAATGGGGGCCCAGGATCCACACGACTTATCCAAGTTCACATGCCTAATAGGGCAGGGGGACAGAGAGCTTGTGCTGACTGCACAGACTGCCCCTTGTTCCCAGGCCCACAAGGCCAGAGTCACACACACAGAGGACAGGCAGGCTGAGACCCCCGACAGGCCCGAGCAGACGCCAGACACACCCAGGGACACATACAGCTCTCTCCCTGTGCCCACAAGTAACTGATTCCCATCCGGACAGAGCAGGGCAGGGTCTCGGGCCCCAGGGCAATGCTGCCCGGCCTGAGAGAAGACACCAGGGCAGGAGGGGTGAGACCCAAGCCCCAGTGTCCCCCACTAAAGGACAGGGCTGTGCCCCGTCATGCCATGGGCTCGAGAGACGGGAGGCTGCCAGGGCCTCTTCCCGGCAGTGATGTGTCTGTCCGCCTGACTGTCTGCTGGAAGGCTGCCCAGCTGCAGCCCAGCTAACGGGAACTGCCGGGCATGAGTCGTCCCGCTGGGCAGGCTCACCTGGGCCCTGCCAGCTGTGCATATCCCTGAGTGAGCCCAGGAATAAGTAGTGTGCTCTGTGTGTGCACCTGTGTGTGTCTGCATCCTGTGTGTGTGCACATCCCGGCACGTGGGCCTGAGTGGGTGCATGTGTATGAGCATGTTCCCAAGCATCTGTGTGTGTGTGCGCGTGTGTGTGCCTGTCTCTGAGTGCATGGGGACATATCCAAGTAGACCTATGTCTGTGTATTGGTGTCCGTGTGTGACACCTCATCTACAAGCGTTTGTGTGTCTGTGTCATGTGTGTGTCTATGCGTGTTTCTGTGTCTGTGTCAAGTCTGTGTGTCTGTGTGGTCCTCCTGTTTCAGCCTGGCCCCTTTCTGCCCCAGGAAAAGTCGTCTGTGTGTGTTTCATCTGCCCCAGCACCACCGGCACCATTCCAGGGCCGCCCCCAGGGACGTGCTGGCCCCAGCTCCTCACCCCACCCCAGCAGGGCCGCCCTCCCCAAGGGGCCCTTCCTCAGCTCTACGCCAGGCTGGGCCTCAGGTAACCCCCTACTTCCTCGGAAACAGAGCTCTCCCAGCCATCCCCACTCCCTGCCCACACCCCCAGACGTGCCCCGTTGCACACGTCTGCACGACACCCAAGCTGGAGCCCAGGGTGGCCCCTAAGCCTCCCCAGTGGTCTTCCAAGTCCCCTCTGCCAGCTTCCGGAACATCCAGGACCCTTCTCCCTCATCACAACCTTGCCTCGGTCCAGCCCCCACCCTCTTGCGGGGCTCCTGACCTCCAGCACTGCGACCCTAGCGACATCCCCCAGCCACCTGGTAGTCAGCCCTGCTGCCCCCTGCCCCCAGCCCCACTGAGCCTAACTTCCAGCGCTCTTACTCTGTCCGTCCTCTGCACACACACTACTGCGTTGCTTCGGTCCAGAACGCTGTTCCCTACTCCTTAAGTCCGAGCTTAGACTGTCCGCTCGGAGCCTTCCAGGACCCCTCCCCACCCACCCCCACGTGGCAGCATGCTACCCCGCTGCGCACGCCTCCAGACCAGGAGCCCCCAGGACCGGGCTAGTGGGGTCAGATCACATGCCGTGGCCTCCCTGGGCTCCCGCTGCCCCTACGCCCTCGCCCAGGGTGCCCCGCTCCCCAGCTTGTGACTGAAATGTCTTGTCTCTGGACTGTGGGAGGCAAGACTGCGGCGCGCAGATCAAGTCCGGGAGTCCTGGCGCAGCGTCCGGGGACCGCCCCCGGGCCCCCCCCCGGGCCCCCCCCCCAGAAGGCGTCCAAAGTCAACACTCAGGACTCTGTTGCGGCGCGGGGCGGGGCCAATCTAGTGGCGGGGCGGGCCTGCCGCGGAGCCTGTGCCGGTGATCGGACTGGAGGTGGGACGTTGGCGGGGTCGGGACTGAGAGGCGGGGCCTTAGTGGGCGGGGCCTGGGTCAAGCCGGTTCCCGGCTGGACAGGGGCGTGGCGTGGCCCTTAGGGGGCGGGGCCTGGAGGGCAGCAGCCAATGGGCTGAATGAGGCCGGCGGCGCCGCCCGCGCTCGCTCCGCAGTGGCTGGGCTCGGGCTGGGCTGGCCGGGGCGGGGTCCTGGCGGTGGCGGGGTTGGGGACGCGGGCTCCGCCCGCAGTCCGCGGCCTGCAGCCAGCGGCATCGCAGGCCTGCGGAGGCAGAGCGCTGTGCTCGTCCGCCCCACTGGCCGCCCGCTCGGCGGAACCGGGATCTGCGACTGGACGCGACGGGCCGCCGCCGGCCAGCACCGCCCGGCCGCCAAGATGTGCGACTGCTTCCACATGGTGCTGCCCACCTGGCCCGGAGCCCCCGGCAGCGGTGCGCCTCCTCCTCGCCTGCAGCCCGCTCCCCTCGGGGCGGGTGGGCTCCGCGCGGGGCGCGCGCGCCGGGCGGGTCCTGGGGCGCGCAGTGCGGGTGGGCTGCGGCGCCGGCCGGGGTGGGGGAGCCTCTGGGACCGGCCCGCGATCTCGAGCGCGTTTCTGCGCCTCGGGGGCTGCTCGGGTCTGTGCCTCCCTCCTCCTGCGTCTCGTCTCTTACCTGTCCCTGTCCCTCGGCCTCCCACCCCTCTCCATCCCTGCCGCTCACTTTGTTTCTCTGGGTCGCTGACTCGTCTCTACCACTCTGTCACTCCTCGCCTCTCTCTCTGTCACTCACTGTCCTGTCTGTCTCTCCCTCTCTGTCAACTGTACCCCTGCTGTAGCCCTCTGGGACGTGTGCTGTCCCTAGAGGCAGCCGCCTGGGGAGGGCCACACGTGTAAGTGGGGCATGACTGCCGTGGGTCACCAGGCGGTGGGAACCTGCCGCCAGGACTGCCCTCTGATCTGCTTTTGGGGAGAGCAGTCTGGCTGGACCAGGAGTTAGGGTTGTTGGCTTTGGTCCAGGACTGCTAGGCTGGGCTGGGCTGGGTCCAGCGTGTGGCTGCTGTGTGCTGGCTCACTGGCTAGGTGGTGGCTGAGGTCTGGGGCTTGGTGAGGGGCCTGAGTGGGGTCAGAGCTCAGGCCACAGGGTCCTCCAGTTCTGAGCGAGGGTAGGTGGGGGTTGCCCATGGGGCAGGACCCCTCCCTCTGCACCTCTGGCCTCAGAATGAGAACCAGGTGCTCTGTCTGTCATCTGTCTGTCCCTGCACTGGGCCTGGTTCCAGGGCCTGGGTGTCTCAGCATCGTGGAGGGCAGGGTGGGGTGGGGCAGGGACAGTCTTCCCAGCCCAGGGTCAGTACTGCCGCAGCCTGGCCACACCCAGGACACCTGGCCGGCTGCCGGCAAGGGGGGCTGGGGCCACGCTGCATCAGCACAGGCGGAACCCCGCTGCCTGGGGAAAGCAGAGATCGATGATGATGGTACTGCTGATGCAGAGGGGGTGGGGCTCCCCTTCAGCTGCAGCAGGAGCCCCCATGGTCCCTCCTGTTGCCCATTCATCTGGTTAGCACTGAAGCCTAGCTGACCTCCTGTTTCGGCCTCCCTTGCCCAGGTGGGAACCCAAGGCACCCCGATTCTCCCTGGACAGCCAACGGGAGAATGATGGGTCCCCAGCCCCCTCCTCCTGACTGGCGGGCCTGGCCCACACCCCTGGGAATCTGCCGCACCACAGGGAGAGGGGCGGGGCCCCAAGGACTTGGGGCCGTTGTCCTGCCTCGCGTCCCACAGCGGCCTCCTCACTCACCGGCCGCCTGGAGGCTCCCAAGCTGCAGGGACTCGGGCCATCTTATCCACCCTCCTGCCTTGCAGAGGCCTGTGCTGGGAGCACCTCCCAAGCTGAGGCCCTCATTCTGACTCTGACATGTGGTTCTCTGGCCTCTGGGGCAGTTCCTCCTTGAGTCCAGCCTGCAAAACCATCCCCTCTTAGGGAACAAGGTCAGTGGCTTTCATGGGGCGTTGGCAGGAGACCTGGCCCTGGGGGGTTGTGTCCAACATGCAGATTCCCAGGCCATCCCCATCCTTCTGAGGAGGCCAGGGAACATGCATTCCTAATAAAGAGCCATGGGGATTCAGTCCAGGCATTTTCCAGCTGCAATTCCCTCCTAGCAGGCCAGAGGTGGGCAGGCCCTCCCCGCCCCTCGTGTTTTTCTGCCCAGCCCACACCGGCCCTCCTGGACCAGCCCCTCCAGGTCCTCTGAAGACCCCTCCCACATCCTGTCGGTGCCCCAGACAGGGGCCCGGGGGCGGGAGCCATGTCTGGTCCAGCCTGCGCTCGGAGGCTGCCCCCTGGTGGCTGTGCTGGGAACACACCAGCACAGGATCCGCCTAGCCTCCCTGTGCCTGGCCAGTCTGAGTAGCACCCGCTCACCCCCACCCCACTACTGCCTTCCCAGGAGACCTTCCCCTGTTCCCGCGGGGGACGGGAGCTCCGCCTGGGCGCACCACCACTCCACCTGGAATGGGCCCCCCTTTCCTATCCCAGGGGCAGCCAGTTCCTTCCCCAGGCAGAGCTGGGTCCTAGGCAGCTGGACTACTGATAGGGGAGCCTCCAGCTCCCAGGCTGGGCCTCTGCCCTGCACCTTCAGTCCCCTGGCTTGGCCTGAGGCCCCTCCCACACCCACCCTGAGAAGCCCCCCCAAGGGTCCGAGAGCCCCAGGAGCAGATGACACCATGAGGGGTATCTGGGTGCTCTCTCCCTGGCAGGGGGCCCCGGCAACACTGGGGCCTCTCCCGAAAGCAGTGCAATATCGGGCATCCCCTGTGGCGGCCTCACCCTTCTGAACAGGGCCGGCGGCCTCTGCACGGGCCCGGACTCTGGGCTATGGGCTGGATCTCAAACCTATGAACAGGAGTGACCATGGCTGCTCACGGCCCAGGCGGGGCAGAGAGGTAGAGCTGTGTGGCCAGGGAGGCCAAGGGGCGGCTCCAGTGAGCTGTCCAAACCGGTGGCTTTGCCTGGGTTGTCCACACTGGTGGAGGGCTGTGTCCCCATTTTGCAGACAGGGACACTGAGTTTCAGAGCAGTGACGCAGAGCCCCGAACCAAAGTGGAGCCTCTCTGGCCTCCACAGGGGCCAGAGCAGCCATGCCGCACGCCCTGATGCTGCGCTGCCCTGCTCCATCAGGCAGGGCGCCCACAAGGCCGGGCACGGAGAAGGAGGCCTCGGAGGCCATCCTGGGCAGGAGTACCGACCCTCCTGACACTTTAATGAGGACGATTCTGAAAGCCACCGCTGGGGATAGCATATGTGTTCCTGACAACATCCCACTTCTTCTCTTTGTGGTGAAACACTCTGGATAGCCTAGCTCCAGCCTCAGGAAGCGGGGTGGGGCCCAGGAGTGGATAGGAGGGTCCAGTGCCCCAAACCACCTGCCTCCCCCTGTGCGCCCACTCCACCTGGGGCTCATCATGGCCTTGCCCTTGTGAAGGCCACGGCCTCCTCTCCCTCTGGCCAGTCTCGTCCATCCTGGGCCCAGCCAGGAGCTGCCTCTTCCAGGAAGCCCCTGGATTGCTTTCCTTCAGACTCCAACCCTCTCTGTATCTTCTCTTGTGACTGCCTTTGCTGAAAGGTTGTGTTTCAGGTTCAGCCTGGGGCTGCTTTGCCTGGGGGTGGGGAAGTGGAGGTGCCATCGAGGAGAACCCCAGGGAGGTGGGGTGGAGCATGGGCCATCTGGGGGTCCCCGCCACCCATTTCAGGGGTGAAAAGCCCAGATTTCCCCAGCTTGGCCCTCTGCCTGGACAGGGGCAGGAGGAGGCAGACCCTATTATGCTTAGGGCTAATGCGAAGTGGGGTTGCCTGTCCACCCACCCATCCATCTGTGCATCCCAGGGGCCCTGGGCCTAAGATGTTCACAAATTGGGGGGCAGGGGTTCACCAGTGTTCATTCATCAAAGGTGAGACAGGTGGGGCTTCTGCCATCAGTGCCACCTTGGTGCACAGGGAAGTCAGGGAGGGCTTCCAGGAGGAAGGGCTGCCTGATGCGGCATCATGTGCAAGAGGCCTGGAGAGAATGTTGACTGGGGAGCAGCAAGTAGCTTAACAGGTGGGTCTGGGGGTGGGGGTGGGGGTGGGGGTTAAGGGTGGAGAGGGGTAGGGACCATGCTGTTAGGAGGGAGGGCTACGATCCAAGGGCGCCGGGGAGCCTCAGAGGGTTTCAGGGCAGGTCCCATGGGAAGGGATAAGGCCCAGTAGGGCGGAGGAGGGGGCATCGGAGGAGCTGAGGCTGAGAGCGGGGAGGGTGGAAGGGGAGCCTCAGCTGGACACACACGAGAGCTGGCCACACTCCCCTGAACCCCCTCCCCATTCTAAGGGCAGCTGCCTCTTGTGGCCGGAGTCTGGTCACACTGGGTGCCTTCAGGGACGCCTCTAGGCCCTGCCTGCCCGCCCTGCCTCTTCCTCCAGGTTTCCCTTTGTTTTTCCTTTTTTGGAGGCACAGGCAGCTGGGAGCTAAAGGTCCACCTCGCTGGGATAACTATTTAATAGTCAGAAGCACTTTCTAAAATGGAGAGATGGAGCTGGGCCCAGGAGGCCTGAGGGGCTGGGGCAGGGTGGGAGATGGCGTCCCACTGTGCCCACTGCTTGCCTGGTTCCTGCCCTGCGGGGAGCCGGAGGACCCAGCGTGTGTACCTGAGGGTGAGGGGCGGCGTTGGGCCCCTCCCCAGAGAGCTTGGCGGTAGAGACTCGCCGGCGCGGCGCGCCCAGGGCTGCTGGTGGAGCGGTAGGCGGAGCTGTGGCTCCCAGCCGCCAGCAGAGGCGGGCTTTCCACCTTCTTAGCTGGTTGAACTGCCAGGAGTCCTGGGAAGGTCCAAGATGGGCTCCTGCCCGGACACAGCACCGGGTGTGGGTGTCCACTGCCGAGAGGACGGCTGAGGCTCAGAAAGGAGCGGGCCAGGAAACCGGGGGTGGGGTCCTTATTTGGGCCTCCCTGTCACAACAGTGGGGTGACAGGCTCGCTCAGCCCCGTGTCCACTGGAGGGTCCACCCAGGTGCCGGTGTCTGCGTGGGCTGGGGGCCCTGGAGGTGAGGCCCCGCTGGGCCAGGTCAAGGCTACTTTCTGTGGGGCTCAAGCCTCCGGCTGGCTGCCCACCCCAGGGTGGGGGTCAGACCGTGGGCTGCCTACATTGGGCTCTGGGTGCCCTGCCCCTCCTACACCTCCCCCGACCCTGGCTGATGCCCTTGTTTCCCAAGAGCTGCCAGTGCTTCCAGACCCTTCCAGACCCTTCCAGGCGGGAAGAGGATGGCCTCCCACCAGGCACCTGACTTCAGGACCCCTCCAGGCGGCTCCCCCCGCACCCCCGCCCCGGCAGGCCTTGCTCCTGGGTGGCAGAAGCCCCTGCGGGCTCCTCCGTGACACATCCCCTGAGAATGCCGTGCTTGCCCCAACCTCCTTGCCAGCTGGTTCACTATCAGCTGCCCCTGGCCCCGCCCCACCCTTTCCCACAGTGACTCCAAGGGCCCGGAGTCCAGGCGGCTCTGAGCTACGGTTGCCGGTGCAGCGGGGGTCGGGGGACACGTGCTGGGCAGCCTGCATCCAGGCCTGGAGGTGTGGCAGCTCAGCAGCTGCCCTGGCCAGCGTCCCTTCAGCTGGCCCAGCACCAGCCTGGAGCCAGGGGACTGGCAGGTGGGGTCCCCGGGAGCCAAGGTGGGCGGACAGGGCCTCCTCACCCAGAGCCCTTATCTGCTGGGGAGCCAGGTGCACCCTGCGGGGCTGACGCCAGCCCAGGGGCGGGGTGAGGAGTGGCCCCCTGACTCGCCGCTACCGGATCACAGTGGTCCCGACCCAGAGCCCCGTGCCGGCAGCTGACTCCTTCCCTTCCCGGCCGCTTCCCAGCGCCCTGGAGCTGCCCGCCCACAGCACTGCAAAGGCTGCTGGCGATGGCCTCCTGCGGGAGGATTCCAGGGTCTGAGCCGGGGCGGGAGGGTGTTGGAGTCTGGAGGGGCCTTGTGGGGGGCGGGGCGGAGCATAGAGTGTCGGGGAGAGTGTGGCTGAGGCCTCCTCCAGCCAGTGGGCGGGGGGTGTCTGGCCGCAGGAGGTGGAGGGCTGTCCCAATGGTCCAGGGCCCGGTGGGTGGCCGCAGGGGAGGTGATAGGGCTCAGGAGGATGGGGGACGGCTTGAGTGGGATGGAGCGCCCAGGCTCAGAGGGGACGAGGTGGGGTGACCCTGCTCCGTGCCAGCATGTACCCCAGCCTCCCAGCTGAGTCAGCCGGCCCGGCCCTGCCCGGGGGCGGGGGCGGGGGGTTTGGGGGTGTCAGTAACAGTCTGGTGGGGTGTCAAGCAGTAAACTAAGAATTCCCAGGTGAGAACTGTGTGGGCCGGTGGAGTAGGTGAGGTCACTGGCCAGCAGGCCTGGCCGGTTTCCCGTCTCAGTGTGACTAGAGTCTTTTCTGATCGTTAGGTTTTCAGGGAGGACCGGCCGGGAGGGCCCTGGGTGCTTTTCCTCCTTCAGGCCTCTCACCCAGTTTTCCCAGCAGTGCCGGCTGCCTCGAGCGGGTGGAGCCCCCTGCCTACCCGGGAGCCCTCTGAGCGGCCGGGGGCCTTCCCCCGCTGTCACCCCACCTCAGGCCGCTCCGGGCTTCCCCTGTCCTGGCGGGGGCCCGGCCTCGCGGCAGCCGCGTTCGGTACCTGTTGCCCTCGGTTACGCAAGGAGCCCTCAGCTCTGCGGCCACTGTTGCAGGCCTGGCGCGTCTGGTGCGGCTGTCCGTGCAGGTTCGGGCTGACCCCTCCCCGCCCTTGAACCCCAGCCTGGGCCCCTCAGCTGTGCCGGCCTGCTCCGACCTGCCTGGGGGATGCAGGTGCCCGCAGCCAGCTGGGCCCCACCCCACGGGGCTGTGAGGCGCAGGGCGGGGCAGCCCCGGGACCAGCAGCAGATCTGCAGATAGGTCAGCCCGGGGGCCTGCCTGGGCCTAGCCAGGCCTGCCGGGCTCCTGGAGCTGGGAGGGGCCTTGGAGCCAGAATCCTTGTTCTCCCGCCCCCCTCAGGGGTCCCCCAGGGCAGGGGCTGGGAGTCCTAGGGGCAGAAGGGTGCGGCGACAGGAGGGGGCAGCCCGGCAGGTGGGGTCTTGGGGGCGGGGGAGTTGGGCCCATATTCCTCAGCTGCCACTTACATCCAACGACTGCGGAGGGGATGGGTAAAACTGCTGCTTCCGGGGACCCACCGCACTCAGCTCATCAGATGCCCTGGAACTTTGAGGGGTGGGTTTTGGCTGAGAGGGCTAGAGGGTGGCCGGGGTCAGGCTGCCCTCAAGGGGCATGGGCAGGGGGGCAGTGGCCAAGGCCACCTTCCCCAACGTCACTGGCCCAGGCCATGGGTGGGCTTGGTCTGGCCCTGCTCTGGCCTTTGTGGCCTTGGCTGTGGAAGGGGCTGGCTGTGCCCTGGGCACTGGTCTCAGCAGAGCCTGAGGGGCCGTGCAGCACTGTAGTTCCAGAGGGAGCAGTAGCCTGTGCCCATCCTGGGTCCCTCCTGGGAGGGCCTCCGCCCCCGCCTTGGGCTATGCCTCCACACCCCTCCCCTGCACCCCCAGCCCGACAGCCCTCAGCCTCTGTCCCAGGCTCGTGCACAGGCTGCCGGGATGGTCCTGTGTGACATCTGAGTCTGTCCACACAGCAGGACTGGATTGGACTGGGGCGGTGGCAGCGACTCACCCACCCCGAGCTGGGCGGTGTCTCTTCCCCCAGTCAGCTGCTCGGCCTGGGGGGACGCTCTGGGGGAGGGGCGGGGGCCTGGTCCAGCTGTGGGGGCCTGTAAGGGGACCCGCCCAGTCCCTCTGGTAGGGCGAAGGGGGCTTGGCGGGCTCTGGGCCCCGCGGAGAAGGGGGCCTGTGGGCGGGGCAGTGGAGGGAGGGGCCGTGGAGGGGAGGCGTGGGAGGACGGCCAGAGGGACCTGCAAACCTGGGATCTTCACCTCGGGGCACGTTGGGAGGACGTCGGGCTCGGTAAGCGGCTGCGCTGTCTTCTGTGCCCACCCTGTGCCCCCTGTCCCCTGCCTTCTTCCTGGGTTTAGCCCTGGGGCACCTGATCACCTCACCACCCAGCAGGTGGAGGGTGGGGGCACAGGGGTGGGGGCTGGCAGAGCCAGGCTGGGCATCTCCCTGACTCTGCCCTGCTTCAGTTCCAGCCGATGTTGGAGGGTGTCCAAGGGCACCAGCGTGGCCATTTCAGTCCCAGGACAGGCAGATCCCCAAGGCTGGACCGTGTGGCCTGCAGGGGGTCCTCAGAAGATGGCCGTTTGGTGCACTGGGAACCCTGGGGGGTGGCGGGAGGGCGCTTCAGACACGCTTACCTGCAGGTGCCAGGTGGGCGGTGGGGGCCCGTGGTGGTGGGCCACCCTGTCACAGGGTCACACTGTGCTGGGCATCTAGGTGCTGGCCTTTCAGCTCAGAAAGAAAGAGACTCGGGCCCGCTGGTCCTGTTGGGGTGGACAGGAGGTGGGGACGCTCCTTTCGGCTGCCGGGCCCATGGAGGTGGTGGACTGGCGTGCCTGCTTCAGGTCTCAGTGTCTCCAGGTGCAGGAGAAGCGCCGGGCCCACCTGCTGCCCCTCCCAGCCCTCGAGACCCCGCTGCACCCTCAGGCTGGGCGGGACTCACCTCCCCTTCCTCTGCCCACCTATGCCCAGCACTAGCATGCACCTACTAGGTGCCGGGCTCTGAACGCTTGTGAGACTGTTCTAGGGACCAGGGACCAGGCAGTGGCCAGAGATGATGACAGGGTGGCCAAGCTGGACCGTGAGATGGCGGAGGAAACTGCATGTGGAAAGGACAGAGGTCGGGGAGAGCCTGCTCTGGAGCTCAGCTCCGAAGGTCTGGGGCCCAGGCGGCAGCGGTGCAGACTGGGGAGGCTGCCGATGTTGGCGGGCCAGGCAGACTGACAGGCCGGAGAGGGCGATGGGAAGACCTCCTGGTTGCAGCTGCGGCTGCATGGCAGTGGCTGCGGACTGGGTGAGGAGTCCTGGCCCCCAGGCCCGGGCGGCCGAGGCTGGTTCCTGGGCCTTCCCGAAGCCTTGGAGGCGGAGCAGGAGGCTGGGACGCCTCCCTGTGCAGCTCATCTTGAGAAACGCTGTGGAGGCGGGGCGGGCCCTGCCCGTGGGTGTTGCTTCAGAAAGCCTGACAGTCCCAGGACGAGTCAGCCGAGCTCGGCACTCTCCTCGGCACTCTCCTCGTGGGGCTCCAGGATGGGGTGAGGCCGAGCGTCCCGCATGCCCTGTGGGCACCGGGCTCCAAGCCCGAGGGCAGCATCCCCCGAGGAGGGAGCCTACATCCGGGGCTCCCACTCTCTCGGCTCCCTGGGCCAGCCGGGGGCCTCAGCTGAGGCTGTACCCATTCACACACACACCCAGCACAAGCACGAACACCCCGTGAGCAGACGCCCTCGTGTTCGTAAACACACACGCGCACGCGCGCGCGCACCCGAGGCTGGACACTCAGGCCCCTGTTCAGGGCCCTGCTTTGTTCGCAGCTCTCCTCCCCACCGCCCTCACAGTCCCCCGGTCCCACCGCTGCCCTCGTGACACACCAACTTGCGCCCACACCCGGCCCCACTTGGAGGCTGGAGCTGGGCCCCGGCAGCGGCCAGTTTGGATGCAAACTTGGGTTCTGTTTAAGCAAAACTGCCACACCCACGAGTGGCCCTGCTCTGGGCCCCCTAAGAAGTCCCACTTGGCTGGGGGCTGGCGGGAGAGGCCCCAACTCAGTCCGGGGCCCAAAGGGCAAGGTAAGTTTGGGGAAGTCATCCAGGCACACGCCCCCTTTCTGCGCCCCCTCCACCTGGTCCCCCTCGGCCCGCACTGCACCTCCGCCCCCCTCCGTAGACTCACTTCCTGGAGGTCCCAGCCCAGAATATTACAATTCCCGGGAGTGAAGCTTTTCAGCTGACGTGGTGCCAACCACGCCGGCCCCCAAGTCCCCCGGTAGGTAGTGTTTGAGGCCATGGAAGAGTTAGGGTGAGGGGCTGGATGGACATATAGCCCAACCAGGGTGCTGGGGCCACAGCAGGGCCTTGAGCCTCGAGGAGGAGGGGGACGGGCATTTGGCGAAGGACCAGGTGCCAGCAGGGGGACCTGCCGGGCCTGGCTCAGCATGTCACCTCCACGTCCTTCTCTGTAAAGTGGGGTTTGGTGACCTTATTTTATTAGTCATTATTCGAGGCGACTGCTGGGTCTGGGCTATCTGCGGGGCCAAGGCCAGGCCAGGCAGGCTGTTAGGACCCCTCCCATGCACTCAGGGGGTGGGGCCCTCAGGACAGTGCTCTGGGGGGTACTTGAGTGCCTCCTTTTCCCTCCCCAGGGGCATGCCTGAGGCTGGCAGGGCTGCTGGCGGCCTTGCCCTGTGGCAGGCAGGATTTCCTCCTTCCTGTTTGTGCATCTCTGGGCCAGGCTCCTGCCAGCCTGGGGTTCTGCCCTAAGGTTGCAGAGGGACCAGAGCTTAGAACCACAGCCGGGCATCTTCCCAGCAGTCTGACCTTGGGCGAGGCCTGTGCCCGCCTCCCTGAGCCCCATTGTTTGTTTCTACCTTGGGTGTAGGGCTCTTGCACCCAAGGGGGTGGCTGGGAGGGCAGGACTGGGCCGGGTGGGGGCCCAGAGGCAGGGGCGGTGGTCCAGCTGGAGCAGGGCTGGCTGAGCCTCCCCCGCCCCAGGTTCCCGGCTGTTAACACCTTTCCTCACCCCTGCCCTGGAGCGGATCTGGGGGTACGGCTTCTCAGGGCCCGGGGGTCCCCGCCCGAATCCGGGGCCTTCCACCGCATCGCCCCCGGCACACAGCGCCCAGCCCAAGGCCCCGCTGGCTGGCCCGACCGCACACCCGCTCGGGGTCCGCTCCTCCAGCAGCCGCGGTCCAGAGCCTTCCCAGGCCTGGGCAGACCGCCGCCCTCGCCCCCAGGTACACGTCTGCCTGCCCCACGCGGAGGGCGGTCCGGGCCTTGTTTTGCTGTGACTCAGAGGAGGCTGCGGGGCTCGGGGGAGGCCGGGCTGCCTTTCTGGGCGCGTCCGAGCAGCTCCGTAGACCTCCCCGCCCCTCTGCCGGCTGCCCCAGCCCCGAGCCCAGGCCGGTGGGGACCCTCCGACGCCCCCAGCCGGGCACAGGGCGGGAGAGGCAGCCCCGCAATGACCGGTCCCGGGATGGCTGGGGTGGGAGCGCGGCCACCCCGGACTCCGCCCGCCGCGTCTAGTCCCCGCGCCGCCCCGCGGGCTGAGCCACCTCGGGCCAGTGGCTTCCCCTCCCCCAGCCTCAGATTCCTCGTTGCTCACCCACAGCGCGCCCACTTTGGGGCCGGGGGTGAGGGTCTCGGCAGAACTGGAAGGGAAACTGCGGCCGGAGAGAGTGGGGTCAGCTGCCCTCGCCCTTGGCTTCCGCGCAGGGCAGCGGGCTCGGTGGGGAACAGGCTCTGATCTCCACCGCTCCCGCGGGCGGGGCCTGAATCAGCCTGGGACTCTCTCCCCCCTCCCCGCCGCGCTCCCCCCAACACCCGCCGCCCCTCGGCCTCCTCCACAACCTGCTCTCCGCTCCCCGCCCCACTCCCCGCGGTCCCTCTGGGCTTCTGGGTGGGCAGAGTAGCCCTCTGACATCCATGGGGAAATCAGGGCTCAGAGAAGGGACAGGCTTGCTCAGGGTCACACAGCAAATTGGCCGGAGAGTAGCAGGCAAACCTGCACTCCCGCCAGGACTGGGCTTCCCCCGTGTGTTCCATGGGGACAGGGACGTGCCTGGTGCCCATGCCGGCTGCCCGGCCTGTGGGACAGGGGTTCCCTCCCGGCTCTGAGCCCTGCTGGCTGCGGTGGGTTGGGAGTGGGCACCCGTGTCCCCTCCTCACCAGCAATGCAGTCACAGCCACAGAGGGTGTGGCTGAGCCCAGGGCCAGACCTAGTGTGAGATCCTGGGCTGCTTCTCCTGGAATACTGAGTACAGTTCCGGGGGCGCTGGGCCCGGAGGTGCTTGTGGACCGGTTTTAAGGAAGGGCTTTGGTTGTTGAATCATCACAGGACTATTTACGTAGCCTGTTTCTCCTTGTGTGGTGCTCGCAGCGTTGTTTCTCTAGGAATATGTCCAATTCCTCTACATTTTTAGATTTATTGGCATAAAGTTTATAATTTCCTCATTTCAATTTTATGTAGAATTTAAACATTTTTGGGGAAAGGTACAAATCATATGTGTGTAGCTGGATGCATTTTCCCGAAGTGGACACACTGGTGTAACCAGTACCCCTTACCCCCACCGGAGGCCTCTCCCCGACTGGTCTGCCCCTCCCAAAGGACTTCCAACAGCAGTGCACCTGTGAACTGCGTCCAGCGGGTCCTGTTTGAGCTCTTTATGTCTAGCTCTATTGCAGCACTAAGTTTGTGAAATTCACCCGCACTGCCTGCGGGCTCAGTTCATCGGACAGAGACTCCCAAGTGTTGTTCCTTCTACTGGTTTTTTTGGCTGTGCTGCACATCAGGTGGGATCTTACTTGCAGACCAGGGGTTGAACCCGTATCCCCTGCATTGGATTCTTAACCACTGTGCCACCAGGGAAGCCCCTAATTTAATAATGTTAACAATTAACCAGTTGTTTCCTTTAGGGCTAGGGTTGTCTGTGTCCTGGTTAAGAATTGTTTCCCTATCCCCAGTGTCATTTCTGTTTATCTTCTGGAAACTGTATCGTTAAACTTTGGATATCTGCAATCCACATGAAAGTCATACTTCCTGGGGCTGACCTAGGGGTCCAGATCAATATTACTCCTTGTGAATTTCCAGTGGACCCCACACTGCTGACTGAAAAGATCATTACTTTCCCACAGCGCTGTATCTGTATGAGTCTGCTTCCGGGACCTTTGTTTTGTGCCATTGGCTTTATTAATAATTTGCATTTCCCTGACGACTAAAGAAGTTGACCATCTTTTCCGTGCTTACTGGTGCATCTTCTTTTGTGAAGTGTCTGTTTAAATCTTTTGCCCACTTTTAATTGAGGTTTTTTTTTTTTTTTGTCTTTTTCTATTGATTTGGAGAAATTCTTCT
The DNA here is from genome assembly GCF_964341445.2 of Mesoplodon mirus. NCBI lineage: Eukaryota > Metazoa > Chordata > Mammalia > Artiodactyla > Ziphiidae > Mesoplodon > Mesoplodon mirus. The sequence continues at coordinate 188,379,360 of NC_138979.1, read as the reverse complement.
GGATGCAAGTTCTTTGTCAGATATATTGAATTGCCTTTTCATTTTCTAAAGAATGTCTTTCAAGACTGGAAGTATTTAATTATGATGAAATATGATTGATCAGATTTTCTTTTATGATTCACACCTTTTGTGTCCTGCCTAAGAAAACACTGCCTCCCCCAAGGTGGTGAAGAATTTCTCTTGTTTTCTTCTAGAAGTTTTATAGTTTTAAGTTTTACATTTAGCTCTATGATTCATTTTGAGTTAATTTTTACATGTGCTATGTTGTAAGGGTCTAGGGGTTTTTTCCCCAAATAAATATCCACTTGTCCCAGTACCATTGTTGAAAAGGCTATTATTTTTCTATTGAAATAATTTGGCTGCTTTGTCAAAAATTAATTGATCTTACAAAGTGTGGGACTATTCTGGACTTTCTATTCGTTTTCACTGATATTTGTGGTTATACTGTACTGTCTTGATTCCGTTGAGAGTCAGAGAAAATACCTAGTTGATTTTTTTTTTTTACATCTTTCTTGGAGTATAATTGCTTTACAATGGTGTGTTAGTTTCTGCTTTATAACAAAGTGAATCAGTTATACCTAGTTGATTTGAAATGGTCTTAATTATTTTAAATTTACTGAGACATTTAAATGAGCCAGCATATGATCTATCTTGGTGAATGTCCCATGTGCACTTAAGACGAATGTGTACTCTGCTCTTGTCAGGAGGAGTGATCTCCGCTGTGGTCTCATTGGTTGATGGGTGGATCAGTGTTCTTACCTATTCTGTTTTGTAATGTTATCGATTACTGAGAGGAATGTTACGATCTCTATTGTAATTGTGGATTTGTCTTTTTTGTCCTTTCATTTTTGCCAGCTTTCTGAAGCTGAAGTGTTTTTAGCCTCTGTTATTAGGTATATACAGACTTAGGTTTGTTATTATTATTTTTTATGAATTGTGCCCTTTATTATTATGAAATGATTAGTTTTTGCACTGTATGTATTTTTTCTTTCCTTTTCTTTTAACTTCTTTATATTTATAGTCCATTTCTCCTAGATAGCATGTAGTCAGGTCTCGCTTTTTTAATTTAATCTGATAATCTCTACCTTTTTGATTGGAATTTTAAGTCCTTTTATATTTAATGTATTGTCAAAATGGCTGGTTTAAATCCTATCATCTTGCTAATTGCTTTCTATTTTATTCCATCCATCCTTTGCTCCTCTTTCCCCGGTTCCTTATCTTGTTTTAGAATTAATTAAATATATACACAGGTATATAATTACTTAATAACATATATTACATATATAAATATAAATTTTGTATTTATAAACTAATATAGATGTATACGTTATATATAATTAATTATATATTAAATTTATATATTAATGTAAATTTTTATATACATTATAAATGTATAAAAACAACGTGTATTTTTAGTATTGCATTTTATTTCCACTACTGTCTTATTAGCTACACATCTTTTTCATCTTTTTTAAAAAATAAATTTATTTATTTTATTTATTTATTTTTGGCTGCGTTGGGTCTTCAGTGCTGCGCATGGGCTTTCTCTGGTTGCGGCGAGCGGGGGCTACTTTCTTCATCGCGGTGCGTGAGCTTCTCATTGCGGTGGCTTCTCTTGTTGTGGAGCATGGGGCTCTAGGTGTGTGGGCTTCAATAGTTGTGGCACGCGGGCTCTAGATTTCAGGCTCAGTACTTGTGGCACATGGGCTTAGTTGCTCTGTGGCATGTGGGATCTTCCTGGGCCAGGGCTTGAACCCGTGTCCTCTGCATTGGCAGGCGGATTCTTAACCACTGTGCCACCAGGAAAGTCCCTATTTTGCCTTTATTTTTGAAGGACAGTTCGCTAGATATAGAATTCATGGTTAACAAGTTTTTCTTTCAGCAATTTGAATATATTGTTCCATTTTTTTCTAGCTTCCGTGGTGTTGACTAGTAATTGTATTGCTGTACTATTAAATGTGATGGGCCACTTCTCTCTTGTTGCTTTCAAAATTTTCTCTTTCCCTTGAACATTTTGATGTGATTGTTTAGGTCTGGATCCCTTTGTGTTTATCCTACTGGGGTTTGTTGAACTTCTGAGATCTGTAGATTGTTTTTAGCCATTATTCTTTCAAACATTTTTTTCTACCTCCCTCTCTCTCTCTCTCTCGTTTCCTTCTGAGACTTCAACTACACATATATTGGTGTTCTTAATGTCATCTCACAGATCTCTGAGGCTCTATTCATTTTCCTTCAATTGTTTTCCCCTTGTTCTTCAAATTGGTTAATTTCTATCAATCTACAAGTTTTTTGTTTGGTTTGGTCTTTTTTTTTTTTTTTTTTCTGGCCACACTGTGTGTCTTGAGGGATCTTAGTTCCCCAACCAGGGATTGAACCTGCGTGAAAGTGCTGAGTGCTAACCACTGGACCACCAGGGAATTCCCCTAATCTACAAGTTTTTTGTTTCCTTCCATTGGCATCTCAGCCCTGCTATTGAGTCCCTCCAGTAAACTTTCAACTTCAGAGTTTCCATTTGGCTTTTTTTTTTTCTTAATATAATTTCTGTTTCTTTATGACATTCTTTCTTCATTGGGCCATTGTCATCATATTCTTCATTAATTCTTTAAACGTGGTCTCCTTCACTTTTTTGAATAAATTTATGAATGTTGCTTTGGAGTCTGTGCCAAATTCCACAGCTGTGGACATTCACAGCTTGTCTCCATTAACTGCTCTCTTCCTCAGCGTGGATCATACTTACTTGTTTCTTTGCATGTCATGTCGTTTTCTGTTGAATGCTGGACATTATAGTTTATATATTATACTAACTCTGGATTCTGATTCCCCGTCAGGGTTGTAGTTATTGTTTTATTTGTGTATTTGTTTAGTAGCTTTCTTTGACTAAATCTGTGAAGTCATCTACTTTGTCGGAGCCCACCCCCACCCCCCACCCCCGTCCTGGCTCACTGCCATCACACCTGATCTCACAACCTCCCCGGCTCAGTGGCTGTGGGTCCTCCCCCGACCCCTGCATGTGCTCCCAGACCCAGGGTCCAGGGTTACACCACCTCTGTGGTATACAGCCTCCCCTGGGCCCCTACCCCCAGCTCACCCTCTGCTCTGCCCACCTGCAAGGCTCCACTGATTCATCCTTTCCCTTTGCAGTGTCTGGCCGGCAGTTGCAGGCTGAAGAGCCAGATGCAGAAACCGAGGAGGACCACTCTGTAAGTGAGGTCCAGGGAGGGTGTGCCCCCCACCCCCCTCCTTTCCTGGACTTGAGCAGAGCCCGAGTGGCTGAGGGCGACCTGATTCTCTCCTCCTGCCAGGTGACTGAAGGGTCTGTAGATGAGACCATTCGGCCCCGGCCACAGGGGTCCTCGCCTGTCTACGAGTACGTGACTGAGGGTGCCAGCTTCGGACTCCCGGTAAGCCTGCTCTACAAACACCCACAGGCTTAGGGAAGGCTCAGGTGTGCAGCCACAGGTGGCCACGCCTCCTGCATCCCCCTGTGTGGGCAACTCAGGCACGCACCTGTGCAGCCACACTGCCCTGCCACAGCGGTGTCCACTCGGCTGTCTTCTCTGACTCCTCGGTCCTTCACTAGAGCCCTCCCATCAGCTGGCCAGGACACACTTGAGATGGCACATGTGTGTGTGCGTGGGGAACAGACCTCATGCTCCTGTGTGCGACAGGGCACAGGATATGTGCACAGACGTGCCCTCTCTGACGAGGAGACACAGACAGGGTCCCGCGGCCACCTCTGGAGACACCTGGGGGAAGGCATGGACCAGGCGTGTTTACTAAAGGCCTCATTCTTTTTTCAGAATTGTTTACGTACTTACTTCTTTTGGCCGTGCTGTGTGGCATGTGGGATCCTAGTTCCCTGACCAGGGATCGAACCCATGCCCCCTGCAGTGGAAGCACAGAGTCCTAACCACTGGACCGCCAGGGAAGTCCCAAAGGCCTCCTTCTTGTACTGTTTCTTTTTTGCCCCCTCTACTTGAGGACACGGGGGCTGGGCCCCATGGGAATCACCAAGGCCCAGAGTCACCTTCCCCCTGGAGGAACTCAGCTCCCCCTGCACACAGCGCACTCTGGGGAATCTAGCCCCTGAGCTGGGGCCTCCCCGAGTCCCTCCCGTCCCCTGGGCTGGGGCAGGTTGGTGACCCGCTGCCTGTCGCTGCTGCAGGAAGACACGCCAAGGAGGCGGAGGTCCTGGTGGAAGCGGGATTCGGGGGACTCGCAGACGCTTTCCAGGATGAGCCGTCTGGAGGTGGGTGTGCCGGGAGCCGATGTGGGGGGGCGGCCTGTCCACACGGGCTCCAGCGGGGGAAGCCAGGGCCAGAGCGAGACGGTGAGGAGCCGGAAAGCTGGCCGCGTGGCCCTGTGCCCTGGGGAAGGGCGTGCCACCTCCCTCATCAGGCCGGGGGTGGGTAGGGGCTCCAGAACACGGGTCCAGGCCTCCCCCAGACCCCTCTACTCTCACGGTGAAGGACCAGATGGACCCGGGTGCACGGACCTCAGTGTTCTCAGCTGTACAGTGGGTACGGCTGCTGCCTGCTGTCACTGGCGGCCCCAGCAGTTCTAACGCCCTCCCAGACCCAGAGGAACTGTCGTGTCCGAGGTCAGGCTGGCCCTGCCGCTTCCAGTATTTTCCTCAGCACTTATGGCCCTCCTTGGTCTGAGCACTGGCTACCTTGTATGTGACTGACTGGTGCTTGGAGTGAGTGTGGTGGTGAGCCCGGAGCTGATAAAGGAACGCCTTGGCTACGTGCAAGCGGAAGACTCTGCCCTCTGCTTGCCAAGCCCCGCTGGGCCCGGATGGCCGGGGCCGGGCTGCTCCTGAGTCCTGGCAGGTGGGGACGAGGACAAGGGAGGCTGCTCCCAACTGAGACAGCTGCAGCTGGCTTCCCCTAGAGCCTGGACCCCGTGCCCAGGCTCAGCTGCCCAGTGATGGGAGGACGCTGGGGTCCCTGGCCTCGGGGGAGGCAGCCTCCCAGCACCCACGCCCGCTGTGGGATAGGCGCAGGCTCACCAAGGCCTGATATGCTTCTGCGTTAGTCCATGCAGGAGGCGATGGGGGAGACACTGAAGACCAAGGTGGAGGCTGGAGCCAGTGGCTACATTGTCACGGGCGGCGGGGACCAGGGGATCTTTGTCAAGCAAGTGCTGAAGGAGTCCTCAGCTGCCAAGCTCTTCAGCCTGAGAGAAGGTGCCATGGCCCCATCCCCATGTCCCCGTGGTCCCATCAGGATGGGGGGCCTGTAGAGGGATGGGTCACAGTGGACTCAGGATGGCCCCATCCCCGTGTCCCCGTGGTCCCATCAGGTTAGGGGGGCTTGGAGGGGGACAGGCCACAGTGGACTCAGATGAGCCCCTAGAGACTGCTTAGCAGTGTCCAGGCTGGGACCACTCGCTCTGACAGGTTTTCTGCTTGGAAATGGGGGCTCCTTCCCACCCGGGGCTCAAGAGAAGGAAGGGGCCGGGCAGCCCGAGCGGGGTCGCCCTCTCGGTCACGCACCCCTGTGGACCCCTCCCGTGAGGCCCAACGAGGTCTGGGACGCTAAGGCTTGGGGACCGCTCTCTTCGTCTAGGGGATCAGCTGCTCAGCACAACCATATTCTTTGACGACATTAAATACGAAGATGCTCTCAAAATCCTTCAGTATTCAGAGCCTTACAAGGTTCAGTTCACAATCAAACGGAAACTTCCTGCCGGGGAGGACGAGGAGGGAGCTTCCGGCGGCGCTCGGCGTGGCTCGAGGGGCAGCAAGAAGCAGGTGAGCTCGCATGACCAGCAGAGCTGGGCCCCGGCCGGGCTCCTGGGACCCCCACCGCCGCCTCCCGTCGCCGGAGCCCCTGCCTCCGACTCCCTGTACAGGGGCCCAGAAGGTTCTCTCTCCCTGTTTCAGGACCAGGATATCGCCGACGGGCGCTCGGAGACCCCCACGAAGACGCTGCAGGAAGATGGAGACCAGGAGAGGCTCATCTCCAAGCCCAGGGAGGGCAGAGGCAGGCAGCCCCAGAGGGAGCGGCTCTCCTGGCCCAAATTCCAAGCTCTAAAGAGCAAGCGTGGGCCAGGGCCCCGGAGGTCACACAGCTCCTCGGAGGCCTACGAGCGAGGGGACATGCCTGACCTGTCCCCCACGAGCACAGACACAGAGGCCCAGCTCCCGGAAGAGGAGCAGGTGCCGGAAGCAGGGCCAGGCAGGCAGCAGAAGAGAAGTTTCCCGAACCTGAGATTCCGGGTGGGCTCAGGGAAGGGGCTGTCGGGCAGGGGAGTCCACGGTGGGACAGTCCAGGCTGGGGTCCTGGTGGAGACAGGGCCCTGGGATTCCGGGCGAGAGGCCGCCAGGGCTGCTGCACATGGCGGGAGAGAGGACAGGACGGCAGGGGTGCCAGAGGACGCCGAGCCCCCCGCGGAGCCCGGCCTCCCCATTGAGGGAGCCCCGGGGGAAGGGGCCGGCCCAGCACCCAGACTCCGAAGAAAGACAAAAGAGGCCAGGGACAAGGGGGAGACTGTGCCCCAGGGAAAAGCCGGGGTGGGCCCAGCCCCAAGACAGAGCAGGGAGGGGGCCACGGAAGGCACGCAGACGCTGGAGATTGGCATTGCCAGACTGTCTCTGCAAGACTCAGCAGACCAAGGCAGCCACCAAAACCACCAACCAGAATTCCATGTCCGCATACCCACTTTAAAGACACCCAGGTTTGGACTTTACAAAGAAAAAGTGCTCGAGAAAGAAGGAGCCACGACAGCTCTCCAGGGGGGACCATGGCAGAGAAGGGACTCTGGTGAGGACACGGAGGCCAAGAAGGAGGATGCAGGTGGAGCAGAAATGCACGGGAGCAAACAAGCCCCAGGCCACCTGCCAGCACAGGACGGGGGAGAAACAGAGGAAGGTGCAGCCCGGCAGAGAGGCGAGGACAGCAAGGCTGGGGACCAGCACATGGACGAAAAGGAGGGAAAGATGAAAACGCTAAAGTTCAAGCTGCCCTCCTTTGGGTGGTCACCAGCGAAGGAGGCAAAAGGAGACAAAGTGACACAACTCCAGGAAACAGAGAAGGAAAAGGAAAGCAGCATCACGGTAGTGACATTGGAAACGGACAAAAAAGGCAAAGATGCACTAGAGACAGACAGCAAGTTCAAAATGCCCAAGTTCAAGATGCCGTCCTTCGGGGGGTCGGCACCCAGAAAGTCAGTCGAGGCTGCCGTGGAGGTGTCCGTGCCCAAGGCCCAGGCCGAGGTGACCCTGCCCTCGGTGCAGGCCGACGGCCAGACCAGTGACTTCAGCATCGAGCTGCCCTCCACCGAGCTGGAGATCAAGGCTGCCGAGGTCAGTGTGAAGCTCCCAGAGGGCCACCTTCCCGAAATAGAGCCCAAGGAAGCAGTGGGGGGAATCGGTCTTAAGGGGCACCTGCCCAAGGTGACAGGACCCAGCATCAAGGTGCCTGAGGTGGACATAAAGGCCCCCCAGGTGGACATCAAGGTGCCAAAACTGGACCTGAAGGATGCCAAGGTCAAGGTGATGACCCCCGACTTGGAGGTGTCGCTGCCCAGCGTGGAGGTGGACAGCCAGGTAGCGGGCTCCAAGCTGGAGGGTGACGTCGCCCTTGGAGACAAGGAGGTGACCTCCAGAGACAGCAAGTTCAAAATGCCCAAGTTCAAGATGCCGTCCTTTGGGGTGTCAGCGCCCAGCAAGTCCGTCAAGGCCACTGTGGAGGTGTCCGTGCCCAAGGCCCAGGCCGAGGTGACCCTGCCCTCGGTTCAGGCCGACGTGAAGACCAGTGACCTCAGCATCGAGCTGCCCTCTGCCGAGCTGGAGGTCAAGGCCACAGAAATGAGCCTAAAGCTCCCAGAGGGCCACATTGCCGAAGCAGAGCCCAAGCAAGCGGCAGCGGGAATTGGACTCAAGGGCCACCTGCCCAAGGTGCAGATGCCCAGCATCAAGGTGCCCAAGGTGGACATCAAGGGGCCCAAACTGGACCTGAAGGACGCCAAGGGTGAAGTGACGGTCCCTGACGAGGAGGTGTTACTGCCAAGCATGGAGGTGGACACTCAGTCTGTGGGCAGCAAGCTGGAGGGTGATGTGTCCCTTAGGGACAAGGAGGTGGCCGCCAGAGACAGCAAGTTCAAAATGCCCAAGTTCAAGATGCCGTCCTTTGGGGTGTCAGCACCCAGCAAGTCCATCAAGGCCACTGTGGAGGTGTCCGTGCCCAAGGCCCAGACCGAGGTAACCTCAGTGCAGGCCCACGGCAAGACCAGTGACTTCACCATTGAGCTGCCCTCCGCCGAGCTGGAGGTCAAGGCCACCGAAGTGGGCCTGAAGCTCCCAGAGGGCCACATTGCCGAAGCAGAGCCCAAGGAAGTGGCGGCGGGAATTGGACTCAAGGGCCACCTGCCCAAGGTGCAGATGCCCAGCATCAAGGTGCCCAAGGTGGACATCAAGGGGCCCAAACTGGACCTGAAGGACACCAACGGCGAGGTGACGGCCCGTGATGTGGAGCTGTCACTGCCCAGCGTGGCGGTGGACACTGAGGCCGCAGGCATCATACTGGCGGGCGACGTGTCCCTGGGGGACAAGGAAGTGGCCTCCAGAGACAGCAAGTTCAAAATGCCCAAGTTCAAGACGCCGTCCATTGGGGTGTCGGCACCCAGCAAGTCCGTCAAGGCCACTGTGGAGGTGTCCGTGCCCAAGGCCCAGGCCGAGGTGACCCTGCCCTCGGTTCAGGCCGACGTGAAGACCAGTGACCTCAGCATCGAGCTGCCCTCTGCCGAGCTGGAGGTCAAGGCCACAGAAGTGGGCCTAAAGCTCCCAGAGGGCCACATTGCCGAAGCAGAGCCCAAGGAAGTGGCAGCGGGAATTGGACTCAAGGGCCACCTGCCCAAGGTGCAGATGCCCAGAATCAAGGTGCCCAAGGTGGACATCAAGGGGCCCAAACTGGACCTGAAGGATGCCAAGGGTGAGGTGACGGCCCCCGACGTGGAGGTGTCACTGCCCAGCATGGAGCTGGACACTCAGTCTGTGGGCAGCAAGCTGGAAGGTGACGTGTCCCTTGGGGACAAGGAGGTGGCTGCCAGAGACAGCAAGTTCAAAATGCCCAAGTTCAAGATGCCGTCCTTCGGGGGGTCAGCACCCAGCAAGTCCGTCGAGGCCGCTGTGGAAGTGTCCATGCTCAAGGACCAGGCCGATGTGACCCTGCCCTCGCTGCAGGCTGACGTTAAGATCAGTGACCTCAGCATCGAGCTGCCCTCCGCCGAGCTGGAGGCCAAGGCTGCCGAGGTGGGCGTGAAGCTCCCGGAGGGCCACCTTACCGAAATAGAGCCCAAGGAAGCAGTGGGAGAAATCGGGCTTAAGGGCCACCTGCCCAAGGTGACTGGACCCAGCATCAAGGTGCCCGAGGTGGACATCAAGACCCCCCAGGTTGACATCAAGGGGCCCAAACTGGACCTGCAGTACGCCAAGGGCGAGGTGATGACCCCCGACGTGGAGGTGTCGCTGCCCAGTGTGAAGGTGGACACCCAGGCCGTGGGCAGCAAGCTGGAGGGTGACGTCGCCCTTGGAGACAAGGAGGTGGCCGCCAGAGACAGCAAGTTCAAAATGCCCAAGTTCAAGATACCGTCCTTTGGGGTGTCAGCGCCCAGCAAGTCTGTCAAGGCCACTGTGGAGGTGTCCGTGCCCAAGACCCAGGCCACGGTGACCCTGCCCTCGGTTCAGGCCGACATGAAGACCAGTGACCTCAGCATCGAGCTGCCCTCCGCCGAGCTGGAGGTCAAGGCTGCCGAGGTAGGCGTGAAGCTCCCGGAGGGCCACCTTCCCGAAATAGAGCCCAAGGAAGCAGTGGGGGAAATCGGGCTTAAGGGCCACCTGCCCAAGGTGACTGGACCCAGCATCAAGGTGCCCGAGGTGGACATCAAGACCCCCCAGGTTGACATCAAGGGGCCCAAACTGGACCTGCAGTACGCCAAGGGCGAGGTGATGACCCCCGACGTGGAGGTGTCGCTGCCCAGTGTGGAGGTGGACACCCAGGCCGTGGGCAGCAAGCTGGAGGGTGACGTCGCCCTTGGAGACAAGGAGGTGGCCGCCAGAGACAGCAAGTTCAAAATGCCCAAGTTCAAGATACCGTCCTTTGGGGTGTCAGCGCCCAGCAAGTCTGTCAAGGCCACTGTGGAGGTGTCCGTGCCCAAGACCCAGGCCACGGTGACCCTGCCCTCGGTTCAGGCCGACATGAAGACCAGTGACCTCAGCATCGAGCTGCCCTCCGCCGAGCTGGAGGTCAAGGCTGCCGAGGTCGGCGTGAAGCTCCCGGAGGGCCACCTTCCCAAAATAGAGCCCAAGGAAGCAGTGGGGGAAATTGGGCTTAAGGGCCACCTGCCCAAGGTGACTGGACCCAGCATCAAGGTGCCCGAGGTGGACATCAAGACCCCCCAGGTGGACATCAAGGGGCCCAAACTGGACCTGCAGTACACCAAGGGCGAGGTGATGACCCCCGACGTGGAGGTGTCGCTGCCCAGTGTGGAGGTGGACACCCAGGCCGTGGGCAGCAAGCTGGAGGGTGACGTCGCCCTTGGAGACAAGGAGGTGGCCGCCAGAGACAGCAAGTTCAAAATGCCCAAGTTCAAGATACCGTCCTTTGGGGTGTCAACGCCCAGCAAGTCTGTCAAGGCCACTGTGGAGGTGTCCGTGCCCAAGACCCAGGCCACGGTGACCCTGCCCTCGGTTCAGGCCGACATGAAGACCAGTGACCTCAGCATCGAGCTGCCCTCCGCCGAGCTGGAGGTCAAGGCTGCTGAGGTCGGCGTGAAGCTCCCGGAGGGCCACCTTCCCGAAATAGAGCCCAAGGAAACAGTGAGGGGAATCGGGCTTAAGGGCCACCTGCCCAAGGTGACAGTACCCAGCATCAAGGTGCCCAAGGTGGACATCAAGGGGCCCAAACTGGACCTGAAGGATGCCAAGGTCAAGGTGACGGCCTCCGACATGGAGGTGTTGCTGCCCAGTGTGGAGGTGGACACCCAGGTAGTGTGCTCCAAGCTGGAGGGTGACATAGCCCTTGGAGACAAGGAGGTGACCGCCAGAGACAGCAAGTTCAAAATGCCCAAGTTCAAGATGCCGTCCTTTGAGGTGTCAGCACCCAGCAAGTCCGATGAGGTTGCTGTGCATGTGTCCATGCCCAAGACCCAGACCGAGGTAACCTCAGTGCAGGCCCACGGCAAGACCAGTGACTTCAGCACTGAGCTGCCCTCCACCGAGCTGGAGGTCAAGGCCACCGAAGTGGGCCTGAAGCTCCCAGAGGGCCACATTGCCGAAGCAGAGCCCAAGGAAGTGGCAGCGGGAATTGGACTCAAGGGCCACCTGCCCAAGGTGCAGATGCCCAGCATCAAGGTGCCCAAGGTGGACATCAAGGCCGCCCAGGTGGACATCAAGGGGCCCAAACTGGACCTTCAGGACGCCAAGGGCGAGATGACGACACCCAACGTGGAAGTTTCGCTGGCCAGCTTGGACATGGACACAAAGGCTGCGGGCAGCAAGCTGGAGGGCGACGCGTCCCTGGGGGATAAGGAAGTGGCTGCCAGAGACAGCAAGTTCAAAATGCCCAAGTTCAAGATGCCGTCCTTCGGGGGGTCAGCACCCAGCAAGTCCATTGCGGCCACTGTGGAAGTGTCCATGCCCAAGTCCCAGGCCGATGTGACCGTGCCCTCGCTGCAGGCTGACGTTAAGATCAGTGACCTCAGCATCGAGCTGCCCTCCGCCGAGCTGGAGGTCAAGGCTGCCGAGGTGGGCATGAAGCTCCCGGAGGGCCACCTTCCCGAAATAGAGCCCAAGGAAACAGTGGGGGAAATCGGGCTTAAGGGCCACCTGCCCAAGGTGACTGGACCCAGCATCAAGGTGCCCGAGGTGGACATCAAGGCCTCCCAGGTGGATATCAAGGGGCCCAAACTGGACCTGCAGTACACCAAGGGCGAGGTGATGACCCCCGACATGGAGGTGTCGCTGCCCAGTGTGGAGGTGGACACCCAGGCCACGGGCAGCAAGCTGGAGGGTGACGGATCCCTGGGGGACAAGAAGGTGGCCGTCACAGACAGCAAGTTCAAAATGCCCAAGTTCAAGATGCCGTCCTTTGGGGGGTCAGCACCCAGCAAGTCCGTCAAGGCCACTGTGGAGGTGTCCGTGCCCAAGGCCCAGGCCGAGGTGACCCTGCCCTCGGTGCAGGCCGACGTCAAGACCAGTGACTTCACCATTGAGCTGCCCTCCGCCGAGCTGGAGGTCAAGGCCACCGAAGTGGGCCTGAAGCTCCCAGAGGGCCACATTGCCGAAGCAGAGCCCAAGGACGTGGCGGCGGGAATTGGACTCAAGGGCCACCTGCCCAAGGTGCAGATGCCCAGCATCAAGGTGCCCAAGGTGGACATCAAGGGGCCCAAACTGGACCTGAAGGACACCAACGGTGAGGTGACGGCCCGTGATGTGGAGCTGTCACTGCCCAGCGTGGCAGTGGACACTGAGGCCGCAGGCATCATGCTGGCGGGCGACATGTCCCTTGGGGACAAGGAGGTGGCCGTCAGAGACAGCAAGTTCAAAATGCCCAAGTTCACGATGCCGTCCATTGGGGTGTCGGCACCCAGCAAGTCCATCAAGGCCACCGTGGAGGTGTCCGTGCACAAGGCCCAGGCCGAGGTGAACCTGCCCTCGGTGCAGGCCGACGGCAAGACCAGTGACTTCACCATTGAGCTGCCCTCTGCTGAGCTGGAGGTCAAGGTTGCCGAGGTGGGCGTGAAGCTCCCGGAGGGCCACCTTCCCAAAGGGGAGCCCAAGCAAGCGGCAGCGGGAATTGGACTCAAGGGCCACCTGCCCAAGGTGCAGAAGCCCAGCATCAAGTTGCCCAAGGTGGACATCAAGGGGCCCAAACTGGACCTGAAGGACGCCAAGGGTGAGGTGACGGTCCCTGACGTGGAGGTGTCACTGCCCAGCGTGGAGGTGGACACTCAGTCTGTGGGCAGCAAGCTGGAGGGTGATGTGTCCCTTGGGGACAAGGAGGTGGCCGCCAGAGACAGCAAGTTCAAAATGCCCAAGTTCAAGATGCCGTCCTTTGGGGTGTCAGCGCCCAGCAAGTCTGTCAAGGCCACTGTGGAGGTGTCCGTGCCCAAGACCCAGGCCACGGTGACCCTGCCCTCGGTTCAGGCTGACGTGAAGACCAGTGACCTCAGCATCGAGCTGCCCTCCGCCGAGCTGGAGGTCAAGGCTGCCGAGGTCGGCGTGAAGCTCCCGGAGGGCCACCTTCCCGAAATAGAGCCCAAGGAAGCAGTGGGGGGAATCGGGCTTAAGGGCCACCTGCCCAAGGTGACTGGACCCAGCATCAAGGTGCCCGAGGCAGACTTCAAGGCCCCCCAGGTGGACATCAAGGTGCCAAAACTGGACCTGAAGGATGCCAAGGTCAAGGTGACGACCTCCGACATGGAGGTGTCGCTGCCCAGCGTGGAGGTGGACAGCCAGGTAGCGGGCTCCAAGCTGGAGGGCGACGTCGCCCTTGGAGACAAGGAGGTGACCGCCAGAGACAGCAAGTTCAAAATGCCCAAATTCAAAATGCCGTCCTTTGAGGTGTCGGCTCCCAGCAAGTCCGTTGAAGCCGCCTTGGATGAGTCCATAGCCATGGCCCAAGCCCAGGTGACCCTGCCCTCGGTGCAGGCCGACATGAAGACCAGTGATGTCAGCATCGAGCTGCCCTCTGCCGAGCTGGAGGTCAAGGGTGCCGAGGTGGGTGTTAAGCTCCCAGAGGGCCACCTTCCGAGAGCAGAGCCCAAGGAAGTGGCAGCGGGAATTGGTCTCAAAGGTCACCTGCCCAAGGTGCAGAAGCCCAGCATCAAGGTGCCCAAGGTGGACATCAAGGGGCCCAAACTGGATCTGAAGGACGCCAAGGGTGAGGTGACGGCCCCCGACGTGGAGGTGTCACTGCCCAGCGTGGAGGTGGACACCCAGGCCACGGGCACCAAGCTGGAGGGCGACGTGTCCCTGGGGGACAAGGAGGTGACCGCCAGAGACAGCAAGTTCAAAATGCCCAAGTTCAAGATGCCGTCCTTTGGGGTGTCGGTGCCCAGTAAGTCCATCGAAGCCTCCTTGGAGGGGTCCATGCCCAAGGCCCAAGCCGAGGTGACCCTGCCCTTGGTGCAGGCCGACAGCATGACCAGTGACCTCAGCATCAAGCTGCCCTCCACAGAGCTGGAGGTTAAGGCTGCTGAGGTGGGCATGAAGCTCCCAGAGGGCCACATTGTAGAAGCAGAGCCCAAGGAAGCAGCAGTGGGAATCGGACTCAAGGGCCACCTGTCTAGGGTGCACATGCCCGGCATCAAGGTGCCCGAGGTGGACATCAAGGCCCCCCAGGTGGACATCAAGGGGCCCAACCTGGATTTGAAGGACACCAAGGGCGAGGTGACGGCCCCCAATGTGGAGGTGTCGCTGCCCAGTGTGGAGGTGGACACCCAGGCCATGGGCGGCAAGCTGGTGGGCGACGTGTCACTGGGGGACGAGGAGGTGGCCGCCAGAGTTAGAAACATTGAAATGGAAGGCGGAGGTAATATCCAAATCAAGAAATCACATTTTAAAATTCCCGAAGTCTTCTCTTCGTCTGGCAAATCCTTCAAAAGTTCTGCACCAGTAGATGTTTATTTTGGGGTTTCTCTGCCCCCAAGTACCTCTGTCACGTTCTCAGAATTTAGTGGTAGTGAATCTTTGACGCAGGATTTGGCCACCAGGGAGCCGTCCGTGCCTCTTCCCTGGCTGGGTTGGCCTGGTCTTTCTGGCAGCCTTGATCTCAGTGGTATCCACGCCGAGCCTGCCTCTCTGTCTCCTGCCGAGGGCATCATACTCACAAAATACCAGGTGACTCTCCCCGGAGCTGCCGCCCCCCCGGAGCTCCCTCTGGAAGCTGCCCCTTGTTCCCAGAACAACGCCTATCTTCCCAGCATGGGAAGTTCTGCCCGTCTCCCAACCCAGGAGAGAGTTGCAGTGTCCCAGACTGACAGTCCCGCTGGCCCTGTGGACCCCATGTTTCTTGCATCATATGGTGGGGTGAGTTTTCCTAAGTTTCATCCACCAAAGTTCGGGTTTTCTGTCCCAGAAGCAGCTGATGCAGAGGTGGAGGCCGGTGCTGGGGATTGTGCCCCCTCTCTATCCACTACTGGCCCTGCCCGGGGCCTGGACTCCACAGCTGTGCCGCGCAGCGCGGGGCTGTCGGCAGTGGCTGCAGGTGAGACCCCAGCTGAAGATACTAAACGTGGAGGGAAAGATAGTCCCTTAAAAATGCCGTGGATCAAGCTTCCGTCATTCAGGTGGTCCCCAAAGAAGGGGGCGGTGCCCCCAGGGGACCCTGAATGCAGCCTGGATGACGCAGAGCTCGGCGTGGCTGTGGACACGGGTCACAAAGGCGTGCCGCCTGGGTGTCCTGTGTCTGCAGTGGAGGTGGCTGTGGACGTGCCTCCGGAGAAGGACGGAGAGGAGAAAGGCGTGAAGTCGCCTGGCTGCGCTGTGCTGGAACACGCACCTCTCACAGTGCTCGCTCCAGAGGGAGGGCCCGGCCTGCCACGGGGAGACCCCACTGCTCCACGCTCTAGGTCCCCGGCGGGGGGTGGCGCTCGTGCCACAGAGAGGGCTAGTAGTGAGGTTGGTGCTGGGGGCACCGGCACGGTGGTCGGCCCCCCAGAAGGAGCGGGCGTGGACCCCCATCTGCCACAGGCCCATGCTCCCCTTTTGGACTTTGCCAGACCAGACCTCAGACCCAGCAAGCCCAAGGTGGGGGTGAGTTCGTCAGCTGGTGACCCTTCGTCTCTGGGACACAGCAGCCAAGGGCACGGGCTTCGGGACGGCTCGGCAAGCCAGCCTCTCGGCGAGGCGACGGCCCCCTCAGTAGGAGACCCCCAGCAGCCGTCCTGCAGCCCAGCAGATGTGGACGCTCCCGCGGTGGAGAGCGCGGCCTCGCAGGGGGGCTGGTTCAGGATGCCCGCGCTCCACCTGCCCAGCCTCCGACGCCCCGCCAAGGAGAGGGGGGTGGCGGGGGCTCAGGGGGCGCCAGTGCCCGCGCCTGCTGCCAGCGCACTGAGGGAAGGAGAAAGACCAGCTCCAGTCGGGGCTCAGGGGGTTCCTGGGTCAGAGGTGGAAGAAGCTATGTCCCTGCAGTCCCCAGAGGCAGGGGCAGACGAGGCAGCTGCGGAGCTCGCGTCCTACGCAGACGCCGACGTCCTAAAGAGAAACCTTGAGGACAAAGGCTCAGAGCCACACCTCTCTCCTGCAGGGGTGCCCGCTGCGGACCTTCCCCCTTCCGAGGCCAGGGTCCGTCCAGGCGAAGGCTCCCTCCCTCTTCAGATGCCCAGCGGCAGGCTTTCAGGAACCCAGGCCCCTCCTGCTGGGCCTGCAGGGCTGGGCCTCGCTGCAAGGCAGGGGAGGGCAGAGGAATGGTCCTCCCAACCTGAAGGCCCCATTAAACTGAAGGCGTCCAGGACCGACGGGCCGTCCCAGGTTTCTGTCATTAACATGGGTCAGCCCTGGGAAGGCTCCGTGGTAACGGTCAAACTGCCCAGGCTAAGCGTGCCAAGGTTCGCCTTTCCTGACCCCAGCTCCGAGGCCGACGTCTTTATCCCTGCCGTGACAGAAGTGCGGTGCCCAGGGAGCAGCCTTGCCCACGCCCTGCACGAGGAAAGCCCAGGAGTCTGGGGTGCCAGCATCCTGAAGGCAGGTGCTGAGACCCCCGGGGAGCAGCCTGTGGCCCTTGACTTCTCCCCGGAAGCTTCCCCCGTTTCCAAGGTCAGAGTGCACATTCAGCGTGCACAGGGAGAGAGCCCCGAGGTCGCCGTCCACAGCAGGGTGACGGCAGAGTTGGCTGACCTCTCGGGACCCGAGGCTATTTCCACCCAGGTCGTGCGGCAGTTGGAGATCCCCGCGTCCGAGATCCAAACAGCTTCTTACGGATTCTCTTTGCTAAAGGTGAAGGTGCCGGAGCCCCGCACGCGGGTGAGTGTCCGAGACTCCCGGCTGAGGGAGGGCCTGCAGGAGGCTCCCGAACAAGCCGCCCCGGGAGCGGAGCCCGCCTCCGGAGGTCTGCAGCCAGACACCGGAGAACCGTTTGACGTGATCTCGTCCAGTGTCCATGTGCCTGGACGGCCAACATTCACGCCCAAAGTGCACTCTGGCCACCAGGGTGCCGACAGCTGCTCCGACGACGACGACGAGGCTGCAGAAGTTCTCGAATTTCCCCCTGAAGAAGACAGCGGGGAGGCAGCTACCTCCCTGGCAGAGGAAGACAGGGCTCCAAAAGAGAAACCAGGAAGTAAAAGATCTTCTGGTCTGTTCAGGTTTTGGCTTCCGAACATTGGGTTCTCTTCCTCTGCCGAAGAGCCACGCGCTGATTCCAAAGATGAAGCCCGCGCGTCGGCTGCCGTCCAGACACAGGCTGGGGCGCGGCCCAAGGCAGAGCTACCCCAGAAGCCCCAGCAGGCGGGCTGGTGTCGACTTCCCACAGTAGGACTCTCCTCTCCCACTGAGAAGAGTGAAAGCGCTGAAGACGAGGCAGCTCCGGCAGAGCAAACACCCCAAGAACAAGCGGTCACGTTCTTTGATGCCCCAGAAAGCTTCTCCCCAGAGGGTGAGGGGGACGGGGAGCCGGCGGAGACGGCAGGCGCCAGGCCAGGCGCCAGAGCTATGACCACGTCCGCAGCAAGGACGGGGCTGGTCCTGCTGGAGCAGGAACCAGAGGGCGGGATGAACCTGCATCCGGGCCCACCACCAAGTGAGGACAGACGGACAGACGAAAGGAGGCCCTGCGAAGCTCCCACCGTGAGGACGCGTGTGTCCACCTTGAGTCACAGCACCGAGAGCGAAGCAGAGATGCCCGGGAGCGGCGGCGCCCCACCCTCACACAGCCCTCCCAAAGGGGGACCCCAAACGTGCCGGCCCCCCAGAGCCTCGGCAGCAGAGGCGGCACCCGCACTCCCCGCGAGACCCTGGCCCCACGCAGGGTCCTGCGCTCCTGAGGGTCTTCGTTAGACACGTTACTCGAGATCCCTGCCCACGAGGCCCTCGAGGACACAGCTGCTGCTTGGAGAAGGGGCTGTGGCGGCTGTGGGTGCAGAGGTCGTTCGGGGCCCCGCTCCCGTCCAGCTGCCGCCCCCCGGGGAAGGTCGTTTCGCTCCTTCCAGCAGAGTCCGGCATATTCCCGGAGACCCCGTTCCCCACTCGCTTACAGCCAGCTCACTCCACCGTTGGATGTCTCGCCGCCAGCGCGGCAAGCTTTGGGCTGCTTTGTGTGACGATGCCCGCGCACTGGGCTGGGGGCGGGCGAGCCAGCAGAGGTCGTTCAGATGGCCGTGAGTTCCCACGAGAGGGTCTGCGGGCGTCCGCTTGCCCGCCGGTAACCCCCCCACCCCGCGGCGTGCCCAGCCCCTCAGTGTACCCGCTGCAGCCAGGCTGCAGGTGGGACCTACTTGGCTGCTCCCTGGACCCTGGACGGGCAATAAAGCAAGTGCTGCTTCCCCAGTGATGACTGCGAGGTGTTTTGTTCTGGGTTGGAATTCGGCCCTGCTCTCCCCCACGCGCTCCATCCTAGGTCGCTCTGGAAAGCAGAGTCGAGGGCGGCTCACTCATCCTTTTGTCTGTCCAGACCCTCCTCTGAGCCAGCGGCTGCGAGAGACCGAGAGGAAGAAGGCGAGGCCCAGGAGTCCACAGTGTGGCCGGGGACACAGACACACGCCCCCACCCCCAGCTGGGAGGCAGCACAAGGCGTGGGTGGTGGGCAGAGCAGGGACCGCACACAGAGGGGCCCTTGGCCTCGGGGGCCGGGGACGGGTAGCTGGGTCCTCGGCCACGATGGGGGCCCATCTCAGAGGCTTCTCTTGGCCATGGCGGCCCTCCTCTCCAAGCAGCCCACGGGAAGCAGATTCAGAACAAAGTTGAAGGAGTTTCCTACAAACTTCCAGGGGTCAGATCTCCTCCCGGCTGCCTTCAGACGCCCCTCAGGGGCCCGTGGGCACGATGTGCTCGGAGTGGGAGCTGGAGCCTGTCCCACCTCCCTTCTGCTTGGAGAGGAGTGGCTGCTCTCATGGCTGAGGCTACAGGAAGGAGAGCAGGGCTGGGACCCTCCCGCCCCCTGGGGTGGGGGCGGGTTGGGGGGACGCTGGGCCCAGAGGGCATCCTGCTGCTCCCAAGGCTGCTCCCCCAACCCCCCTCCCCATGCTGCCCTGAGAGAGCCTGGGAGGCTGGGTCCTTCCCCCTGGCCACCGTGGGAAGTCCCATCTCCCGTGGCCGGCTGGGAAGGTCCCCCAAGGTAGGGGATGTCGAACCCTCTGGAAGGTGGGGCGGGGGGAGGGAAAGCTCAGTGGGGACTGGATCCCGCAGTCAAGGAGACTGCAGTGGCCTCTCCCAGCCCCAGCCTCGCCCTGCCCATCAGGCCGACGTGGGGAGCGCAGCCCCCTGGGAACGCTGCGGTGGGGGGTCTGCCTGGCTCCGTGGGTTTCATTCCTCTCTGAACCCAGAGTCAAGGCATGAGATACAGTAGCCTTGGTGCTGGAGGCCGAGCAGGCAGCTGTCAGCCCGTGGGGAGCCGCTGACAGCACAGGCCCTTCCACCCTCCGTGTGGCCTCTGTTCTGTGTGACAACATGTGTGAACCACCTGCAGTGTGTGACATCGTCACCACAAATGAGTGGCTTGGAACAACACACCTATGAGCCCCCGATCTCTGTGGGTCAGGAGTCCAAGCACAGCTCAGCTGGGTCCTATGAAGCCGCCGTCAAGGCACTGGCCGCGCCGCCGTCTCATCTCCAGACTCAACTGGGGAAGGAACCACTCCCCAAACTCACAAGGCTGCTGGGTGCAGGCCGGCTGGCTGGGGGCCCTGTTTCTTGCTGGCTGGAGGCTGGAGGCTGCTCCTGGGGCGCTGCCCAGCGGGGCTCTCCATAGGACAGCTCACGGGAGTTTCCTTCATCAAACCACCAAGGGTCGGCCCCCGGCAAGATGCTGTTACCACCTCGTGTCACATAACCACCTCTGTGCATTCTACCTGTCGCAGGCGAGGCAGCTGGTGCCCTCCCTCGAGGGAGGGGTCACACAAGGGCCTGGGTTCCAGGCTCCCAGGAGGCAGGGTCTGTCCCCCACACCCCAGAAGGGGTCCCCAGGCCTCTCACGCCTCATCAAGCTGGACCTCCTGTGACGGGGGTCTGCTTTGGAGGCCTTTGAGGCTGCCACTGAGATGCGGCCACCAGACCCACAGTGTGTGAAGTGGGCCTTGCACTGGCTGCGTCTTTTCGCCCTGTTGCCCCGCCATAGCCTGGCGCACAGAGCCCTCCTGGGCCGCGGCTGGTCAGCCTATAGGGAGCTGAGGGCCTGGGGTCTGCGGCTTCCGGGGCGCTGCCCTCTGCGGGAGCAGGGTGCTGCCCGGGGCAGCTCAGGCACAGACCAGCTCCCAGAGGCCCTGGGTGCTTCTCAGGCCGCGTGGAGCCGTGGCACTCTCTCCAGATCCCCATGGGTCTGGGCAGGGAGACAGGCTGGGTTTGGGGATCTTCCTCGCAGACGAGGACACTCACGTCAAAGGCGTCCAACAGTCACCCCGCCAGGTCTCCCTGGGGCCAAGATGACGCGGGAGCTGGGGAGCAGCAGCCCTGGCTGGGCCTGGGGTCCACTCGCTCAGCTCCCTCAGCGGCCAGGGTCTCCTGGACATTGAGCCAGCCCCCAGCTCTAGCCTCGGGTGCCCTGGGGGCCTCTGTGAGGGCAGGTGGGCTCTGAAGCCGAGGTCAGAAACCAGGAGGTGGCGAGGCCAGGGCCGAGATAGGCTGCTGACCCAGCATTCCTAGCAGAAGGGCCAGCACTGAGTTGTCAGACCAGGATTCAGCTCCTGCCTCTGCAGGGCAGGTGCTGGGCGAGGCCCAAGAGAGGGTGAGCTCCAATGGGGCTGCATCCAAACCCCATCCTGGCTGGTGTCACCCTCCCCCCAGCTCAAACACAGGTTCTCTCCACTACAACGCTACCGCCCAGTTCCTGGCCCCTTATACACCAGGACTGGGTGCCAGAGCAGCTTAGCCTCTACAGGCTTGGGCCCACCACCCCAGGTGCCAGCCCCGCCCCCATCAGGCCTGGGCCCACCCCAGGCGCCAGCCCCGCCCCCATCAGGCCTGGGCCCACCCCAGGTGCCAGCCCCGCCCCCTGCTCTGTCCCTGGGTTCCTGTGGGCAGGAGGCTGGACGCTGGAGAGAGTCAGGGGCTCGCATGGCGGAAGCCCAGCCCAGCCTGAATGTGGCCTCGTGGACACAGGCGCCTCGCAGGTGGGTAGAGGCTGAACTCCAGCCTGGGGCTGAGAAGGTGGGACGCAGCCTGACCCAGGACTCACAGGAGAAAAGGGAGGCACACAGTATTGTAAAGGCTCCGTGTGTGGGCAGGAATTGCGGCTCTGTGGGAACCAGGGAGGGCATCCTGGAGGGCTCCGAGGAGGAGGTGGGGGTTTAAGAGGGGCTAGATTTGGAGAGCAAACAGTTTGCGCCTGCCCTGCATTGGGCAGTCCAACCCCTGACCAGGGCTTGTGCGGATGGAGCTGCTCCGGGGTCCAGATTGGGGGCCACGCAGAGAGGTCTGGTCGGGAGCAGTGGGGCTCCGCAGCCAGGAAGGGCTGGACGTCAGCCCTGCCAAACACAGTCCTGGCCCTGGGCCTGTCCGTCCAGGCCTACAGCGTAGCGGGAACTCCAGTCTCGCTCAAATAGTTGCCGCAGCTGCTCCTGCACAGTGGTCACCCCTGGCTGGGTGCTGGAGGCCCTCTGGCTGACCACCAGGCCCACACCCGAGGTGCTGCTGAAGTAATCTTCGGACCAGTTGGAAGTGCCTGTGGGCGGAGACGCTGGGTTACTGGGCCGCACGGGGGGTCCTCTGCTGCCTGGCCCAGCCCGATGGCCCCAGCGGCCACTCGGCCGTGGTCCGACTCCAGACCTGCAGCCCCTCTGGCGCCGAGTGCAGCCGCTCTTCGAGTGAGGGACTGCACCCCAGCAGCCCACAGACTCAGTGCTCGGGGGGCTCGGTGCCAGGGGTCCCCACCTGCCTCCATGGGGGAGGGCCTGAGCCCTTCAGCAGGTCCCTGCCCGGGGTCCACACTGGACGGAAGAGCAGTGCCCCCTTCAGCACCCTGGCCTGGCCACCGCCCAGGTGACACGATCCCTTCTGCGGGCCTGCGTGCCCTCTGCTGGTGTCCGCTCACTCGGCAGCCCACAAGGACTCAGGGGTCCTGAGCCCCTGCCCGCAGCCCTCACCCCTGCTCACCTATGTAGGCCGCCTTCTCCGTGACCATGAACTTGCTGTGGTTCACCCTGCTGAAGGGGATGTTGGAGTGGTTCCTCACGGGCACAATGAAGACTTTCTTGGGGGAACAGAGAGGGCGTGTCAGCCAACAGGGAGGCTGCCTCCCGGCCCGGCCAGGGGGTGGGTCCTCACCACTTCCACGGACACGTTGGCCGCGGGGTTGCTGAGGGCCTGCAGGGACCGCAGGTAGGGGAACATGCTGGGGTCCGTGTTGAGCCAGCAGCTGACCAGCAGGCGCACACGCAGGCCCCTGCCGACGGCCGCCGCCCGCAGCGCCGTGTCCAGCACCGGCCAGTACCTGGGGAGGGGTGTGGGGGAGGGTCAGGGTCCTCAGGTCAACCGGGCCGTGCCCACACGCCCCGAGTGGGCAGGGGTGCTGGTGGTCAAGGCGACAGGCCAGGAGCTGCCCACGGGCAGAGGGCCCTCCCCGGTCCGGGGCCGCCCGGCTCCCGCCCGGCTCCCTTCCGGCCTACCTGGCGGGGTGGATGAAGCGTGTCGTGGGGAAATACTCCATCACCGAGGCATAGATGAACTCCCGGGCGCTCCCCATCACCGCCAGCAGCGCGTCCAGGTCCCGGGTGCGGCCGTGGGGGCAGAGTGCGGGTGGCGATGCCTGTGCGGGCAGAGAGGTCCCTGAGGGCACTGCCCACCTGGCTCTGAGCCACTGGGTTCCTGGGCCCGTGACGCCACGGTGCACCCACCCTCCAGCCCTGGGAACCAGGAGGAAGACACGACGTCGGGTCTAAACAGGGGCCCCGGGCTGGCCTGACTCTGGAGGAAGCTCCCTGCGCAGCTCAGCCTGGGTCCCCACGTCTGGGGACGCGTCCCTGCCTCCGAGGCAGGTCTCCACTGTAGCCCAGCACTGGGGTAGCTGCCGTGTACCCTGAGGGAGGGTCGTGGCTGGTGGGCATGACCGCCCGCCCCTCAGTCCCCCTCTCCTCCCCCCAGAGTGACAGAATTGCCTGATGCACGGGTCCTCCCCCCACCCTCCCTGGTCCTGAGTCAGACCCCATCCAACAGTGTGCTCGGAGGCCCCCAGGGCCACAGGACGACCCCCACAAGCACTCAGGTTGCCTGTCTCCCGTGGATGACGATGACCGTGTCCTCTCCTGGGGCCGGGCCTGCCCCTCATCCTGGGGCCGCAGCGCCGTCCACGGTGCTGGCTCCCCGAGCCGTGGCCCCGAGGACCTAGCCGACTCTGGGCTGTCTGCAGGGTGGGCAGGGCTCCCTGTGCCTCTGGCCAGCCAGGAGAGCAGGGCCTCCAGTCGGCCCCCCGACCACTCTTACCGAGAAGTAGGCAGTGGTGGGCAGCCCGTCAAAGTAGTCCTGGACGGGCTGGAAGCGGTTGATGTGGGAGGAGAAGTCCCGAGGCCAGGGTCTGGGGAGGACAGCCTCCGGCAGCCCCAGCACCCAGTAGGTCTGGAAGGTCTTCTCCAGGTCCTGGGCCAGGCGGCTGCAGTTGTAGATGATGGCGCCGAGCTCCTTCACCTGCAGGCACCGGGGCAGCACTGCGGGAGGGGCCCCTCTGGGGCCGTGTGGACCCCCTGGGCCAGGGGTGCCGGGCAGGTGCAGCCCCCGGCTCGGCAGCCGGTCAACAGCAGCAACCATCACCCGCGAGAATCCATAGTAGATGGTGCGCTGGGGGAAGCCATGGGGTGGGGTGCCCCGCGGGTCCCTGTTTTCCTTGAACATTGTATTCCAAGGGCAATACGTGTTTATTACCAGAAGACAATAGAAAATACATAAATGCACAGAGAAGAAGGAAAACACAATCATCCTCGACTTAAACAACAGCCGCTGCCACCGTTTTGACTCAGGGTTAAAGCACTGCTTTTCCCAGAAGGGATCGTGCTTTGTCTGCACGATTTCCTGGATAAGGTGACGAGCATCTTTCCGGGCGGTTAAATGACCTTCCGCAGCAGGAGTTCGGTGCCATTAGAATCCGGTAACCAGTCTCCGGGTGTTTCTACCACAGCGATGTTACAGACATGGCCACTTCCCCCAGGGTGACTGCCCGCATGGGGACATGGGGTCTCCCCTCTCGGGGCTCGGGGACTCACCTGTGTCAGCGACCGCCAGTCCATGTTGGCACTGCCCACATAGACGTGCCGCCCATCCACGACCCAGAACTTGGAGTGCAAAACACCACCGGTGAGCCTTCCCATGGGCACATGTCGCACCTGGGCGCCTGACGAGGGTGCAGGACGGTGCGGTGAACCCGCTTCGTGCTGAACCGGATTCTCAGCTCTTTCTTTGCAGTTGGGTGGATTCCTTTCTCCTCACAGCAGCCCTACTCAGTTGATGTTGTTATTCCCATTTAACAGGTGGGAAAACGGAGGCATTGACCAGCCTGGGGTCCCTCCAGGCAGCCCGGCTCTGTGAGGATCCCTGCTGCCTCTGGCTCCCGGCCAAGCCACCACCCACAGGCTGAAGCGGCTCAGCAAGGCCCGGAGACCACCCTGTGCTCTGCCCCCT
Organism: Mesoplodon mirus; assembly: GCF_964341445.2. NCBI lineage: Eukaryota > Metazoa > Chordata > Mammalia > Artiodactyla > Ziphiidae > Mesoplodon > Mesoplodon mirus. Next base: position 188,354,597 of record NC_138979.1, on the reverse strand, counting down.
GGGAAATGACACGTCCGGCTGCCTGGAACCAGCCCTCGGGGAAGCCCACTTGAAGGCGCTCGCAGCCCTGGGCTCCCGGCCTCCCCGTCCCGGGCAGCCCCACTGCTCTCGCCCGTCCCCAGGCCCAGGACGGCAGGAACCTACCTCGGGCCACCAGGACCTGCAGGTCGGTGGAGTTCCGGACCAGTGTCGGGGTGCTGGTGGCCACAGCCAGGGAAACGTTTCTGTCCAGCAGCTGCTGCAGCTTCTGCAGAAGAGCCTCTCCCTGCAAGAGCAGGCCAGCGGTGAGAGGCCACCCCCGTCCCACCAGGAAGGGCCCAGACTTCCCCAGGAGCCCGCCTCTGCCCGCCCACAGCTCCATCAGACAGATGTGCGCCTGCTGGGCTTGCTGTGTGCCTGGCCCCTGGACGGCCCACAGCCTCCAAGTCAGGGGAGGGGTGGCGCACCAGCTGGGAAGAAGAGTCATTGACCCCAGTGTCGGGCCCCGTGAGGGACCAGTAGAAGGAGGCCACATGGACACTCTCCCGGGCGGCGTCCAGCAGCTGCAGCCAGGCCTGGGCCAGGGGCTGGGCAGACGGGCTGCCTGCTGCAGGCGGCAGGTCCTGGGGGATGCTTTCCACGAGGACAAGCCTGCGGAGAGAGGCGCCAGGTGTGAGCGCAGGAGCCACCAGCCAGCCTCGCATCGCCTGCTCCGTCCCATCCAGCCAAGCGGGAGGGCTGAGCCCAGGCCGAGGGTGCAGGAAGGGGGCCGCAGGCCAGACTGGGCAGGGCAGGCCTGACACCCAGGAGTGCCCCGGGAGGGGCCTGAGTGGGGGGCCTGAGAGCAGGGCAGATGGGGCCCAGGCCCACCCCACGCCCAGGCGCTGTCTGCTCGGGGCTGTCGCTTGCAGAGCCCGGCAGAGGTGTTGGGTCTGGGCTCCTGCAGCTGTGGAGGCCCTTGGAGACGCCCGGGCTGACCCAGAAGGGAGGGCTGGGCCAGTGGGGGTTGGAGGTATGCTGGGGGTGTGCTGGGTTGCCAGGACCCCCCAGCGGGGAGGGAGGGGCGGGGGCTGCGACTCCACCCCAGGTGGAAGGGCTGTGATGGTGCCACCTCGGCCCAGGTAGGACCGGGGCTCGTGGCCTTGTCGGAGTCCCTGGGTGGCAGCCTGCGTTTGCTGCAAAGAGCGCCCCAAGTCGCGCCCGCCCCCCGCCCCCACTCCGGCCCAAACAGTTCGGGGATTCTACCCCTCCCCCGACCACTCCCACCGCCTCAAGCCCACCCTCCCCGAACCTGCCTCTTCCAACAGGAGGTGGCAGGAGGCAGTGCTCTTCCCACTGGGGAGCCCCGGGGGGAAGGCAGGTGGCGGCCGGAGCAGCGCCGCGCCGGCCACCCTGCAGACCTCACGGGCTCGCTCACCTGCAGGAGTCCTTCTGCTGCTGCCGCGGGGCCTCCCCTCCCAGGGGCGCCCAGGCCAGGCTGGAGCTGGGGCCCCACGACGCGGTGGGCCCTTCCTCGGGGCGCACGTGGCCCCCAGCAGAGGGAGAGAGCACTTGCCACAGCGCGTAGGTGAGGGTCACGGCGCTCAGGCTCAGCAGGGCCAGAGCCCCGCGCACCTGCATCCGGAGGAGGGCGTCACCACAGGGTCCCTGGGGCGCGGCTGGGCTCTTCCCGGGGGGCCTGACGGCCTCTCCGGTGCTGAGACAGACCGTCCCTGCTGCCGGGGAGGCCAGGCCTGCCGCTGGCCGGGGCTGGCGAGGATGGGGCCACGCAGGCCCGAGCCCACCGCCGGCGCCCAGCCCGGGGCCACGTGGTCACTGGCCATCTTCCCAGGCCCCCCGAGACAGGGCACATGGCAGGTGCCGAGCAGCCCACCAGGCAGGGCGCCCCGGGGACCCCGTGGCGACTTCTGTCCTTGCCACTCTGGCCCAGGGGTCCTGTGAGGCTGCTGAGCCCCCTCCTCAGGCCCCCAAGTCCTACTGGGCGGGCCTCCCTGTCCCGTGGGCTGTGGGGTGGCGTGGATCGGGGCCACGCGGGGGCCACCGATGCGCTCTGCAGAGGCCTCCGCACCTGCTTGGGGTGACCTGGCATCACCCACAGCTCCAGGCCTGGCTGCAGTGGCTCCACGGTGCCTGGGCAGCTGGGTACAGGGACCACCACCTCGTGGGGACCCTACAGCCACCCACTCCTGCCCACGGTTGCACCCTCAGCACAGCCTGGCCTGAAGCTGGCGCGTGCCGTGCCTGTCACCAGTGCATGTGCACGTGTGCGTGCGTGTGTGTGTGTGCGCCCCGGTCTGTTCCCGGGACACACGTGCCCGCTGTTCTCCCTCTTGGACCCCCTCTCGGCGGGCACGTGGGTGTCTGAATCTCAGTTCCTTGTTTCAGTCCCAACCTCAACGAGTCTGATGCCATTTCTGCTTTCCACCGTGGCCCTCCAAGGCCGGCCTACAAATAGCTGCTTCCCTTTCCGGGCTGGGCCCCCCTGTCCTGGCCCCTTGCAGCCCCTCCTGGGCGCCAGGCAGCAGCCCTTGTCCTGGCTGGGGAGACCCGGCCCAGAGAGAGTGTTGCTGTTCAGGGGGCTGGGGGCTGAGTCGGGGTCCCTTGATGCTGCCAGAGGGGCTCTCCCTGTGCAGCAGGACTCTGCAGCCAGCTGGGGACGGAGGATGCGTCTTGTCCCCTCAGAGCGGTCACTTCCACAAGGAGCTGGAAGCCGGCCG